>NC_088931.1:40920000-41265000 GCF_038396675.1 Hydra vulgaris
ATAATTAATGTTAATTTTAACATTAATTATCAAAAGGCAAAATGTGCAAGTATTTTCTAAAATACATTTTTTGAGGTGATTATAGTAACAACTGACTTTTTATAATAAATTAATAGTAAACATTGAAAAATAGTAAATAGTTGCAAATCCATAACTTTTATACTACAAAAAACATTTACAATCACAAAATCTGACATGAAAAATAAACAAAGAAAAAAAATACCTGTTTTTAATACAGCTCTACAACAATTCTCAAAAGATTTTTTGCATGTAGTTTCATTTATTGCATTATTTGAACATTCTGCACCTTTTCGAGCATGCATAATACCCTCTTTGCAGCAGTCGCAGCAAATTTTTTGGTATTCTCCTCCAATACGGTATGAGTTTTTCATGCATAAATAATTTGCTCTGAAAACATCAAGTCATAATCATGCTCAAAAAAATTTACTGCAATATTATTTACAAGTTAACAAACCTTGAATATATTTCAAATTATTTAAAAAAATACTAAAACATTGCACTTTTTTTTAAACTCCTCTTACAATTTGGGTCAGAGACAGATCCAGGAAGGGGGATGGGGTTTATGCTTTTCATTTTCAATAAATGCAGTTTTAATCCATAAAATGCTTTTGAGTTTTAATACATCAAATTTATAAATTTATGTTCTAATTTAACTATAGCAGTTTTCCTTTGATCTGGAAAACCGCTATAGTGTGTCCCATCTATAAGAAAGTAAACCCGTCATTAACCACAAACTTTAGACCTATTTCTATGACATTCATTGTTTGTAAGGTTATGGAGTCAATAATTGCAGAATGCATTGCAAACTATTTACTAATCAATAACCTTATTACCGCTCATCAATTTGGCTTTTTAAAGTGTATGTCCGCCTGTACACAGATGTTGACAACCTTAAATGAGTGAACCACTGCTGCTAATAACAAAAAGTTGATATTGTATATATAGACTTTGATTCTGTGACTCACTCTAAGTTACTGTTCAAACTGCATTGTTATGGTATCCAGTATAAATTGCTAAACTGAATTACCATTTTTTTTAACAAATCGTTCTCAATGTGTAGGCATTGGTAACTCGTATTCAAAAAAAATTCTTGTAAAGAGTGGAATACCTTAATGGACTGTTTTAGGACGCATCTTATTTTTAGTTTTTGTAAATGATGTAACTTCATGTATTGATGGTGATTGCAGCATTAAGTTGTTTGCTGATGACAGCAAGTTATATCAAGCAATCAGCGATGGAGACAACACACACCTCATCAATACATTAAAAAATTATCATGCTAAATTATCTTAATCTGGATTCTATTTTTAATCTCTATAAATCTCAAATCCATTTTTGTATGGAACACTTTTGCCATATCTGGGATCTTCCAATGATACCTTTTCTCTTTTAGACAAGGTGCAAAATGCACTGTAAACATAGTTGGAACTGCTCTTGCAGCCAACCTCCAACCATTATCACAACGCCATAATGTTGCTTCTCTTTTTCTTTTCTGCAAATACTATAATGGGCACTGTTTAAAAGAGCTATCATGTCTTGTGCAATCTACTAAAATTCATTCTCATGTTGCTCGTCACTCAATTGAGTCTCATACTTTTACTATGACTGTTCCTAAGTGCTCCAAAAATTCTTATTCGTCTAGTTTTTTTCCTTGAACATCAGTTCTCTATTTCTTCAGAAAATTCTTGCAGTCAAAAAAATAAAATATCAGTTTTTTTAGGTTGCAGTCTACGCCAAAACCTTTTAAACTACTGTCATAAATCACCTTTATCTAATTTCTAAAATGTTTGACCAAAAATCAGATGATATGAATGCAATCAAGAAATTACTTACAATGAGGCTTTAAGTTTTCCAACATTTATTGTTGTAATATATTTTTTATTTATGCAATTTTTAAGACTTTAAAAACAAAGAGGTTTGGTGTACAATCACCGTGTTTTTGCTTCTTATGGTTGAATAAATCACTTAAAAAGTATTATCTTAACTCTAATCTATGCAATACGATTAATTAACCGCTTAATTAATAAAAAAAATAAGAAATTAAAAAAAAGTCTTGCAAGTTTTTAAGACATTAAACTTAATCGACTATAGCAACAGATTAATGTATTCCTAATGGATGATAAATGATGTGTTTTATTTTTAAAAAAATAAGTATTATAATGACAAGATTAACAGCTCGGAATAAACTAGTTTTTATTTTAAGTAAGATAAAACTAAGAATGAGTGAACTTAACAAGAATATAAATGTGCATGTTGTTTCAAGTTGATGTTGCTTGAGTTTCCTAAATGAAATATAAGAAACAATAAACAAAAACAAAAATACTATTGATTTGGAACACATCGTTATATGCATCAGAAGTTAAATCTTTACTAGCAATGGTTCAATATTGTGTTCAGATTTGCAGTTTATTTTCAAAGTTTTATGATATCTGAAAACTACCTGAATCTATTTGCCAATGAACTACTGGGTTCAATAGACAACAGTTTGAAAAATTAAGCAGAGCTTTGATTTCACTCAGAAACACAAGATCTAAATCTCAAGTTCTAGCTGTAATTCCATGGTAATGTTTGCATGTTTCATAGTTTAAGTATTTTGTAATCGGTAATTATTGTTAATGCGTTTGTATGGTTTACTGTGTAATTGTTTATGTGTTTATACTGGTTTTAATGTGAATTGTTGTGGCTCTGTGATTGTATATAAATTGTAGTTAGAGTTTGTAAAAGATGAGTTGAATTTAGCTAGATACGATAAAAGACAAATAGAAAAATAGTATTTTCATTGTTTTACTTTATGAAAGAATATTACACAGCCGTCTTTCTCTTTTGGCTAAAAAACTGGCAATTATGACATTGACAAAATTTGCAACAAGCTAGAGACGCTTTTGTCATTTCATCCCTTTTTTTTTTTAGTATTTATTTCATCTCTAATAATTTTAGGCTTTATTTTGTCATTAATTTAGGCTTTATTTCATCCCTAATAATTTAAGAGCAGGTCCTTTGACAAGAGCTGAATGGTTAGGAAATAACAGCAAACTGCCCAAAGAAATATTTAATGCTAAAGAATCTCAATTGACGAACTTACTGTTATTATCAAAAGAACAGCAACAACTATTTTCAATGAAAAAACATTCAGCGTAAAGATAAAAACCCATTTAGTCAAATCTTTTCTTATTTTCAATATAAAATTATTGATTTATTTGGACTTCATGAGGAAACAAAAAATGACACTTCAATCATGAATGATGCACTATTAGGAAACCAAAAGCTTAGAGAATTGCTTCATCCTGATAACATTATATTACTTATAAGGCTTTCAAGACTGTCTTCATAATTTAAGAAATACTTACAATTTAAAGCCAAAAATGCCTGCATGTATAAGTTAAAAAGGTCAAAAATAATTGACAATATTACAAGCTAATTAATGTAGAATGATAACCAAGTGTTGCTTGGTAACCATCACAAATTTCTAAAAACATTGTTTAGAGCCTAAAATAAAGTATGCAATAAATATTTACTTCACACATTCACCGACTACAGAATTGCAGCAGCCCTTATTAATAGATTTTTCAAGCCTCTCTACTCAGACCAGGATGACAAACAAATAATTGTTAATAACATGAAAGTAAAACTTTATTGAGAGAATAGTTTGGAAAAGGGAAATCAAAAATTCTTTCTCTTATTATTAGATTTTGTCATTCTGGGTCTACAAAATATAAAGTGTATGCGCATTATTTACCTAATACAAATGATGAAACTGGAATCGAAGTATGTACTGTACTTGTAAAGAACTGTTGGCTGCTGCACACATATTATTAGTGTAATTTATTATTTAGCATGTGGAAAATACTTAGAGATGCTGCCAAATCCAGCTGGATTACTAACATTCGTTTTTACTAATAACCCTAAACCAGAAAATTTAGTGTTGACACAAATTGAAACTTTGGAAGATAAAGTTTATGCGTCATAAAAAAATTTTTTAAAAGTTTTTGAAAAAGAAGAAAAATTAATTTAGTTTCTTCTTCCAAGTCAATTGATGAACATTGAAGCATAGATGAAGATAAATCTATCAAGAATACAAAGCATTCTTTATCTAATGCAGGATGTAGTCAGTCCAAAGAAATTGAAAAGTAACAAAAAACAAAGTGAAAACTGATGGTTTCTAAGTAAAATTCCTAAATGGGGAGGAAAGTTTATTAAATCAAAAAACAATGCTTAATTGATTATTTTTTACTTGCACTTTGGACTTTAAGTAAGTTGTCTAAGAACATATTGATTAATCTGAAAAACTCTGACCTCAAAGAAAAAACTTCTCCTATAATAGAGTTTATTGATTCCAATGATTGGGATAAAGCAAAAACTGTTCGACTCTTAGATGTTTGCAAGCTTTGAGCTTCTGAAGACAAAAATGGAAATCTCTTAATATGTACATTTCGAACAGAAATGGAGTATTTCATTTATTTCATTAAGCCAATTCAGTCTTTTGAGTCACAAGTAGTTAGCAATAATCAATTGTGCATGCAAAGTTCAACTAGAACAATTAATGATCTCTACTTCTCAAAAGTGAGTGAAAAAGTAGTCTAAAACTTTTTTTCTTAAAAAAAAGTGTTTTTATTGTTCACATCAACTTTTGATTTCTAACAATTTTAATGATGTTCCTCCTAATCCTTTTATTGAGTTGGATATATGAATTATTATTTTTTATCGAATTTTAATGTCCATTTATTAATTTTATATATTATTGCCCATGTACATATTATTGCCTATGTATTATTTTTTTATAGTTGAATCTCCACCAACTACCGAATGAAATATCTTTTGGAGAAGATAAAGAGAACAACTTTATATGCACTACCTATTGCAAAAGACAGCATTTTGAAAGTATTTTTAATGAAAAATCAAAACTGTAGTTAGTAGATGATGTATGCCTACAGAAACATGATGAGGATTTTCTGATCATCATTTTTCTACTTGCATTTATTATTAAGTGTGAACGAAAAATTAGAGTTCACAAATTTAAGATAAATTCAATCTATCTTAGGGTGTTCCATATTTAATTAAACTGTTTTTTGTGAATTTTTGTAAAACTAATTGTGCATAATATGTAAACATACTTAAAAATACTAGATAATATAATATGCATATGTTTAATAAATATAATGAATTCTTAATTGAACAAAGAAAACTTAACAAGCAATTTTTAATTTTTTTTATTTGAAATATTGCTAAACATGTACTTTATATTTCATTAACTGGCCTTTTATTACTTAACTCAATGTTAAAAACTTAAAAAAACCCACTAAGAACCCCTTGTAAACAACAATTAGCAAAATTGAAATATCCACTCTCACCCCTAGTGTGTGAAGGATTTTTTTGGTTTTTAATATGTATTAAAGGCTCCTAAACAATAAGTTATTAACAGAAATTGCACACACGAGCGCTGAAAATAAAGGGGAAAGCAAACACTATTAGTGGTATACCTTTTTGTTTAAAAGATTTAATTGTATTGTAGTTTTTAGAGTTGGTTTGAGGTAATTAACATACAACAGCACAAAGTTTAAATTAACAAATATGAATACAATTATTTTTTCCAACTTTATGATCAGGATCAGAAAAAAAAGGATGTCAAGGTTCTCAAAAAATAGCTTTAATGAAACAGAATAGATTTGAACAATTACCAGTTAGTTGACTTTTTTAAATCTCTAACTCTTTTAAACACATTTTATTTTTCTAATAAACATTTCATAAAATAAAGTTATATTGTTATTTTTATTTGACACACATTACAGCATATGCAAAAAAACAGATAAATTATGTTTCATGAACTTCTTTATTCTCCTCTATTAGCATAAATTTTCCTTGAACTTTTCTTAATTGATATCCAAGTAAAAGTAAAATTGTAATTTGTTGTTTAAAGTATGTTATGAAAATATTTAACAAAAGGATTTGTTTTCTTTTCATAATACAAACCTTGTGTTCTCCAAAACTTTCCTGCTCTGAGTTTCTACTTCCTTTTATCTGGTTTTGGTTCTCTTACATATATAGTAATTTTACACACTGTTTTGATGCTGTTTGTTACTTGCATAAGTAGAGATTTCAGAAAAGGCTGCTTGGAACTACTCACTAGATTTAAAAATTTTAATGACATCCTTAAAAAGTAAATGGCAATAGTAAATAAAAAACTACATCATTTAAAGAAAGGTGCAACTTTTATATTTATGTTTTTGATTGTCGAATCCAAATGTTTATTTTTATTTTATAAAAATAGTGTTTAAATGGATGCAATGACTAAAGAAGCAAAATAGTACCAATTAAAGAAGAAATCACTTCATCAATGTGGTGATTGAAAATAAATCCTTGAATAGCGCCAATAGTATTGAATCAAATCATCCAACTACGAGTTTTTTTTAAAACAAACTTTGCAAATAATATTTACTGCCTTTACTTTTTGTTATTAAAAACAAATTTTGCAAATAATATTTATTACCTTCATTATTTATTGGTACACAACAAATTTTGCAAATAATTATTATTATCTTTACTATTTGTTGTTAAGCCACAAATTTTGCAAATAATATTTATTATTTTTACTTTTTGTCGTTAAAAACAAATTTTGCAAATATTTCTTGCAAAAACACTTTAGAAACATTTTTTTTAGCAAGCATTCCTTTAATGTCTTCATTTATTACTTTTGCTAAAACCTCTCTTTAGATAATAAAGAAAACAAGAGACAAAAAAAATTATATATCAAATTGGATTGCCTAACTAAAACCTATTACAATAACAGATGGGACCCAGTTGGTTCCTGCTGATAGAATCACAATGTTATCCATGTGGAAACTTAGATGGGTTCTTGTATTTTTTTAATAAAGTCTTATCTGAGACCCAGTTTTACTGGCTAACTTGATAGTTAATTAAAAAAAGTTAATAACTAAACTGTAATTAAAGCAAAGAGCTTAATGGTTTTTTAACTAAAATAACACCTAATATCAAATATAAATATTCAATATTATTCATGAATAACTACGTGATGGCAAATTCAGAGTTGTATAAAATGAATGCTATAAAAAGCTGCAAAACATTTCCAAGGGCTGATATATATATATATATATATATATATATATATATATATATATATATATATATATATATATATATATATATATATATATATATATATATATCAGCCCTTAGAATTAGGGTTGCCATTCGGCAATGCCGACCCAACTGCTAAAAATGTTTGAGGTCAGCAAAAAATTGCCATCCTTTTATCTATGTTTTATGGTAAGATCTATAATATATATATATATATATATATATATATATATATATATATATATATCCTTTTATCTATGTTTTATGGTAAGATCTATATATATATATATATACATATATATAAATATATATATATATATATATATATATATATATATATATATATATATATAAATATATATATATATACATATATATATATATATATATATATATATATATATATATATATATATATATATATATATATATATATATATATATATATATATATATATATATATATATATTAGTGTGATTCTAAAAACAACCTTTTTTGAAATTGTCTGCTGCCACCCCCTAAATGTGTTCTGTGTAATAAATTAATGCTAAATTTAAAAAATTTTTGAGTAAAAAAAAATTTAAAGGGTTGCTCAAGACCCTTAAACATCAGACAGGTCCCTAATATTTTGAAAAAAAAAGTTTTTCAAAAGCATATCATGTTGGGTCTAAAAAGAAGTGAAATGTTTTAAAAATTTCAAAAATAATAAAAAAAATTTATGGAAACACAAATTAAAAAAACTTATTTGAAAAAACTATGAAAATATGTACTTTTTTATTTATAGTAATCTTTATATAAATTGATTATTATTTTTAAAATTTTTATAAAATTTCACTTCTTTTGAGGCCCAACATGATTTTTTATTATTTTTGAAATTTTTAAAACATTTCACTTCTTTTTAGACCCAACATGATATGCTTTTAAAGAAATTTTTTTTTATTCGAAAATTTTTTAAATTTATTACATAGAACACTTTTAGGGGGTGGCAGCAGACAATTTCAAAAAAAGTTATTTTTAGAATCACCCTAATATATATATATATATATATATATATATATATATATATATATATATATATATATATATATATATATATATATATATATATATATATATATATATATATATATATATATATATATCATAAATATGTATATACATATCATATACATGTATATATATACATATATATATATATATATATATATATATATATATATATATATATATATATATATATATATATATATATGTATAAACATTTAATAACTTACTGTGCTAATTTTTCACCCATTTGACAGAAGTTTTGTTGCGCTGTTATTGTGCAACATTGTTGGAAAAATCCACGACACATTATATTATTTATTCCAGAAAACTTTTTTTCCACTGATGAATCAGGTTCACATGTAACATCAGTAAGTAAAATTTCAGCTCCTTTGGAATAACCATCTTTACAACAAAGTGAAGGATCTTCAAAGGATAATGCTAATCCTATATGAATAAAAATAAAATATAGATATTATATAACTAATCTACAATTAAATATAATAATTTGTGTAATGATATGTAACATGTGGTGTTCCTGTTGATGCACTCATTTTTGTAATATACATAATACTTCAAACTTCAAGCAAATACTGGTTAACACTATGTTATTTGTTTATACATCTTTAAATAAACTACTCAAATACTACATAGGGAGGCACTCATAGAAAAAAGCTAAAATCTCTTTACCTTTATCAAGTGGATTATTTTTAAAGTAATTAAAATTTAATTTTTATTTTCAATTTAATTTGTCTTTTTAAAGGATTAAAGAAAATTGTCTTTATAAAGTTTTAAAAAATCTTTAAAGTGAAAGTAAGTTTATCAGAAATTAAATTATTCTCTTTGATTTCTATATTAGTTATAAAAAAAAAAAAAATGAGATGAGCAACATCACCTGCAGCCAAATTGAATAAGAACTATCCCATGCAACTAAATAAAATATAAATTTTCATAATTTTCCATGTTTGAAAGTTTTATTCCAAATAATGATTTGTAACATCCTTCCTTCAGACTGGATTATTATTAGTCTTGTTTAATTCTAAAAATTATTCAATTATAAAACTCCTCCAAAATAACCTGGTAATAATCAGGTTATTTTAAAGAGTTTTAGAATTGAACAATTGAATTTAACACATAATAATAATGTACGTAGAACAAATATTGTACTAATTTTTCAAATTATGTTTTTAAAAAAGAAAATTGAAAAGCTGCATTAATACTTTTAATGCTTATGTACACAAAATGCAACTTAACCTTCGATATCACAATTTTTAGGGGTTTTAAATTAAGTATAAGTTAAAGTATTAGCTGGAAAAAAAAAATTTTTTACAAAATTATTTTACTAAGCTTTGAATTTCTGTTTCACAATATATTGGCAATGAGTAAAGAAATTTCATCATCACAAAAAAAAAGTGAAAAAGAATTAATAAGATGCTTTTTGAAAGAATGAGTGAAAATTTTTGTTTATCCAATCTCAATCTTCAAAACCTGTATGTCTGATTTGTTTATCCGATTTCAATCTTCAAAACCTGTATGTCTGATCTATTTTGAAGCTATTGCTGTGATGAAAAAATATAATCTGCTAAGACATTTTGAAACATTGCACAATCAATTCAACATTAAGTACCCTTACAAATCTGCTCTCAGAACAAGTTTTGTAATTCAAAAAAAAGCAGCAAAAAAAAAACAATGATGAAAGCTTTATTTCAAATTTCTCTTCTTATTGCACAAAAGAAAAACAGGTTTTAAGAGATGGAAATTATAAAGGAATGTCTATAAATTTTTGCTCAAAACACTAGAGACTCCATAAAGAATTTTGGCTCTAGCATCAGTGACTCTGCTGGCGTTAAGGCCTTAAATTTTGCCTTTCTCAATCTCTAACTCAAATAGTCAACTTTCCAACTCGCTTCCCAGACAACCCAAATCATTCACCTTCTCTACTCAATCTAGGTCTTATTTCTGATACTAGTCAGTGCTCAGTTTCTCCACATTTACCCTTAGGTGCTTCTGATCACGGTTTGATCTCTAAAACTATCATCTCATTCTTCTTCATCATCAGAATCCCTCTATAATTGTACCTCTTACAACTACCTTAAAGCTGACTGGGACTCTTTCCATGATTTTCTTCGTGATGGCCCTTGGGTAGAAATCTTTGCATTGTGCTGCTGCAATTTCTAATCGAAACCTTTACTTCCATATCTATCAGCAAAACAATTCTTCAGAAAACAGACATCTGTTTATTATTGCTAGAAACAATTCTAAAAAGGTTTTGTCTAATGCTAAAGCTTGCTATTTTCAGGTCATAAAATCTCGTATTTTATCACAAAAATTAGGCTCTTGTGACTTCTGGAGAATCTGATCATCAATATAGATTTCTATTTTTTCATTCTGCAGCTGATTTGCTAACAGTAATAATCGATAGGTTTTATCATGCATTAGACAGAGGTGGAGAGGTTAAGGCTATCGCTCTTGACATTTCTAAAACATTTTAATAAAGTTTGGCATGCTGATCTTCTCCATAAGCTTTCTTCTTATGGTGCACCTAGTAACATCTTTAAGATTATTGAATTCTTCCTTTTCTATCGTAGTATTAAAATTGTCCTTGATGGACAGCACTCTTCTTCATACCCTGTAACTTCAGGGGTTCCTCAAGGTTTAATCCTTAGCCTTATACTCTTTTTTACTTACATTAACAATCTTTTGTAAACAATACCGTTTCAGATATTCTCACATCTAAGGTGGTATTGTTCACTGATGACACTACCATATATTCTTGTCATGATAAGAAGCCAACACTATCGGATTTCTTGGAGGGGGGATTATTGCATCTGAGCTTGAAAAGGATCTCACTTCTGCTACAGCACGGGGCTCACAGTGGCTGGTGAACTTTCATTCAGATAAAACTTAAATTTTTTTACCCAATCGTTATCGCAATAATTCAAATCTTCTTATATTTATAAACAATAATGTACTCAATGAGTCATCTATCCTTCATCTTCTAGGATTAACTCTTACTTCCGATCATTCTTAGAAACCGTATATCAGATCCATTGCAAAATAAGCAACTGCTGAGGTTGCATCTCTTTATCGAGCTCGACAATTTTTATTCGGGATTCTATTCTTTATCTCTATAAATCTCAAATTTATCTATGTACGGAATACTGTTTCTATATCTGGGGCGGATCTTCTAATGATGCCCTTTCTCTTTTAGACAAGGTGCAAAAACGCATTGTAAACATAGTTGGACATCATCTTGCAGCCAAATTCTAACTATTATCATATCGTTGTAACGTTGCTTCTCTTTCTCTTTTCTATAAATTAGGGTTCATGGCAGTTTTAGAAACCCATTTTCCCTGAGTTTTCCCTGAGTATTCCCTGACTTTCATTCGATTTCAAGTACTTTTTCCCTGAGTTCAGGTGGTGAAAGTATATAATTTTCCATGTTAATGTTGAAGGATATAACACTTTCGCAACTGAATCCATGTTCCACTAATACTTTTATTAGATTTTTTTAAGGAACTAAATTCTTCTTCTTAATTAATTGATAGCAATCTGTTAAAGGAAGGTTTTTAAGTAATAAAAAGTAGTATGGAAACAAAACCATAAAAGTCCAATAAATATAAAAAAAATATCTATTTTCAAAAATAACAATTTGTATCTATTTGTATTTAATATTGCATGAAACTAAAAAACATTCCCTGAGTTTTCCTTGATTTTAAAGATTTTCAAAAATAGTTCCCTGAATTTTCCAGGTATTCCCTGATTTTTCAGAATTTAAAAACTTTTCCCTGGTTTTCCCTGAGTACCATGAACCCTGTAATACTATAATGGGCACTGCTATAAAGTGTTAGCATCTTTTGTGCTATCTACTAAAAATCATTCTTGTGTTACTCACCATTCAATTAAGTCTCATCTTTTTCCTGTGACTGTTCCTTAGTGCTCCAAAATTTTTTATTTGTTTAGTTTTTTTCCTCGAACATCAGTTCTTTGGAATTCACTTCCTTTTTTTTTTTTTACTGATTCATATAACTTTTAATCTTTTAAAAGTTATATGAAGTCACCTGTCCATTGTTATCTTGCTTTATAAATTAATCTTTCTTTTCCAGTAACTTTTAACTCTAATAGTGGTTGCTTGCAGCCTTGTTGAAAGTGAAGATATAAAAAAAAAAAAAAATCAAAAAAAAAAAAACTTTATCGATGACAAAGCATTTTCAAACTTTTATAATCATTTGAAACTCGCTTTGCAGATTTTAAAGATTTTAATTTTTATCAAATTCTTATATTTATATGTAATTTTAACCTTTATTAAATTCTTATATTTATATTTAATTTTAACCTTTATTAAATTCTTATATTTATATTTAATTTTGACCTTTATTAAATTCTTATATTTATATTTAATTTTACCCTTTATTAAACTCTTATATTTATATTTAAAGTTGATAATAAAATGGCACTTATCTTATTTAACTCATTTTTAAAAAAAATTATTTGTGCCCAACACAATTTTCAAATAACAATTACATTCAACCAAAGACAAATTTTTCTGCAGCTAAGTTCTCGATTGCAATTAGAGGATATAAATTATGAAACAAACTAATAAACAATAAGTTAAAAACTATTTCTTCCCTTGCTCAGTTTTAAAATAAACTTAAATAAAAACTTTTTTTAATTCACAATGAATTAGACTTCTTTTAAAACCTTTAAACAAATCACTTGTTTTTTCTAAATTCATGATCATATTTTTCTTGATCTTGATCTGAATCTTAATAAATACGAAATATAAACAAATGTAACAACATTAAGTTTTATAAAATATGTGTTTAAAAATGTGTAAATAAGTTAGTACCTATATATTTCTTGTATATTATATTCAACTTTTATACTAATTTTTTGTGTTTTATATTCTGGAAATATGTTCCAAAAATTACTTTCCTAAACTCAACGGTATGGCACTTAGATTTGCCTGTAAATTAGGCTCATTTTACATTTGTGAAAAAACATTTTCTACAATGAATTACATTTAAAAAAATTTATGTAATTCAAATTTATTTATTTATTATAAATATCTTTCTTATTTATTATATTCAGTTTTTATATTATAATTTTGTGTTTTGTATAATAGACAATTGTATAGTTTCTAAAAATTTATATTTTACTCACACATTCACTATATCAGTTAATAATATTAAATTTTAATTATACACTAAAATTGTGATTGGAAATCATAGACATTCAAAATCACACAGGAATAAAGAGCAATTTTCAAGAACTGTGTTTGTCGCTAATTCCTCCAGATCTGAAATCATTCTGGAAGCTTGTTCCAAAAATTACTTTCCTGAACTCAAAGATATGGCACTTTGTCTGTAAATTTGGCTCAACTTACGTTTGTGAAAAAACATTTTCTACAATGAATTATATAAAAAACAAACATAGGTCTCAAACTGACAAACCAACCAAAAATCAATCTAGTTTCAGACGGTCAAGTTCACCACTCCTAATAATTATATTGCTTTTATCTTAATGATTATAATTAGTGATCGGAAAAATTCGGTTTCGGTTTCGACCGAAATTTTGCTTTTAACCACGGCCTACTTAATAACAGGCCTGAAAGACGCGCAAAAAAAAAAAAAAACTGTAGGCGGATGTTTGTCAAAACAAAAATGGAGAAAGTTTTGTGGTTTTTTTAGTTATATTTTTAGTGTTTATATATATATATATATATATATATATATATATATATATATATATATATATATATATATATATATATATATATATATATATATATATATATATATATATATATATATATATATATATATATATATATATATATATATATATATATATATTCAGTCATGTATATAGATATAATGCAGTAATGTATTTACATAATATGATATACTACACAATATATATTTAAAATCAATTGCTTATAATTATTTGATAGTCAATATTATTTTATTTGTATTTTATGTATTTAGTAATCTTTCAAAACAAAAATTACTATATCATGCCTTTTAAATGTTGTGTGACTGGTTGTAGAGGAAACTATGATAAAGAACATAAAGTTAAACTTTTTCGATTACCAAACAAAAACCGTAATCCTCAAGAAAGAGAAAGATGGATTAGATCTATTCCAAGAGAAAACATTCCAAATAGTCCAAATACATTCATTTGTGAAAATCATTGGCCAGTTAATTATGAAACTTGTCAAATTCATGGTAAAATTCGTCCCTTAAATCCACCAACTATTTTCATCTGTGTATTTCAAAGTCAAATTCCTACACCTCCACCAACAAAAAGAACAACAACAAAATCACTACCATCTACGCGTAACATGAAACCTGATGAAATTTCAGCTCACTTGGATTTGTATGAAATTAGTTGTTTTGATGATCTTTGCCTAAAAGTAAGCAAAGAAGTTATTCCATTTCCAGTAACATCTTTTACAGTGGATGATGGTTTAATAATCCAAAGTAAGGATTATATTGATACCTCTGCTATTCCACAGTTTCTTTTAAAAGTTAAAATTGATATGCGATTTGAAGGTTTTCATTTTGGATCTAGATGCTCTATTATACCACTGTGCAGTAATCGAATACATAAAATTACATCTTTCTTACAAATTTTAGAAGCTATTAGATATTTACATTCCGTTGAAATGGATCATAAAAAAAACATTATCCTACAACAAGTTGTTAGCATGCATGCATTAACATTTGTTGGTAATAAAAAATATTCTCCAGAAATTCTAAGTAGGGCTTTTGAGTATTTTTCAATTTCAAGATCTCTTTACAGTCGTATTAGAGATGACTATGAAATGCCAAGTATTGTAACACTTGGTAAACTTATATCTAAGGTTAGTAAGCTAGAGGATTTTGATTTCCTCAACAAATATTTTATGCAACTAGAAGATCCTCGTCAAAAAAATGTAATTATTATAATCGATGAAGTTTATGTAAAACCACAACTAACGTATCAAGGAGGTAACTTATTTGGAAAAGCAGTAAATAATCCAGAACATTTTGCAACCACTGTTTTGAGTTTTATGATTTGCTCATTATTAGGAGGAAAGAGGTTTTTGTACAAAGCACTGCCAGTGTATCGTTTAAGTGCTGATTTTCAATATGAACAAGTTGTAAATATGTTAAATTTGATTCGTTCATGTAATGGCATTACTGTTGCAATTTTATGTGATAATAATAAAGTAAATCAATCATTCTTTAAAAAATTCAATTTGATTTCTCCATGGCGCACAACTGAAAACATTTTTTTGCTCTATGATTATGTACATCTAATCAAATCTATCAGAAACAATTGGTTAACTGAAAAAATGCAAGAGTTAAAGTATTCTGACTGCGGCCTTGAAAAAACTGCAAAGTGGGTTGACTTGAAGAAGCTGGTTGAGTTAGAAAATAATTCTATTGTGAAACTATCAAAGCTTAATGAAATTTCTATCTGTCCAAAACCTATAGAACGACAGAATGTTGCTTTATGTCTTAAGATTTTTTGTGTTGAAACGTTAACTGCATTAAAAATTCATCCAGAAATTCAGGATTCAGGTGGAACTGTTGATTTTATAGAAAAAATTGTAGACTTTTTCAAAATCCTAAATGTAAAAAGTCAGTTCGAAGACGTTAAAACTAAAGACTTAAAAAGGGCTGTCTTTGATAACCCTAACGATCAACGATTAGATTTTTTACTTGATATAGCAAGTATGTTTGAAAAAATGGTTCCTAAAAAACAAGGACAAAGAGTAAAACAACTTACCAAAGATACTGCTCTTGCTCTTGCATACACGAGTAGAGGACTGGTTGAGTTAACTAAGCATCTCCTCAGCACTTCACACGAATATGTATGTCTAGGAAATTTTTCTAGTGATCCCATTGAAAAAATGTTCAGTAAGCTACGTCAAGGTTCTGGTGGAACATATTTTATTAATGTTCAACAAGTTTTACAAAAAGTAAACATTAAGAAAACAAAGCTTCTCCTTGATTTAAACACAGATTTTGATGGAATTCAAACATGTTGTGAACATGCTTGTTTGAAATGTGGATTTTTGCTAAATGATGACAATACCTTCAATGTGTTTCATAATCTTTCAAATATGGAGTTAGCCTTGTCTAAGTCTGTAAAAATGGCTTTAGTTTATATTGCAGGATACATCAGTAGAAATGATGTAGATGAATATGATACGCAGTTCTATTACAACGAATTTGGAGAATTTACTAAAGAAATCAACAGAGGAGGCTTGAAGATACCTGGAGACAATATGTGTCAATGGGTGATTTATTGCTATGTATTTTTTCATCACATCATGTCATCAGTTTGTAGGACAAGTTTTATAAATATAACAATGATGGTAGCAGAATTTTATAGATTTGAAAACATAGATAAGTTTCATGGAAAAATACTATCTAACATATTATTTAACAACTATAGCAAGCTTTACTCACCTCGATCGACAAAAGAACCAGCTTTAAAAGTACTTAAATTGTCACAAAAATGATCATTGCGGAGCAGAAATGTAAATGTATGTAAAATATGTTTTGTGAAGTTGTAGGGTTTGTGAAATTTGAAAAGATATTATTAAAGAAAAGTGTTGTTTTTTTTAGTAATCGATTAAAAAATGTTATCTTATTGTAAAAGGTTTTTAAAATAAACAGCTCTCAAAATTTGAAAACAAGCAATTTAGCAGCTAGTGTAGCGAATTTTAAATTTTAACTCAACTTATTTGTTTACAAAATTGTTTAAATCGACATATTTGTTTACAAAATATCCGCCTACAGTTTTTTTTTTTTTTTGCGCGTCTTTCAGGCCTGTTATTAAGTAGGCCGTGGTTCAAACCGAAATTTCGGTTTGAAATTGAACCGAAATTTCGGTTCAACTTCAAACCAAAAACCGTAATTCAAAAAGCATTATTAAAATAATAATTAATTTTTTTCAAATTTAACTTTGTTGACAGATTTTTAATTAACTTTTTATATATAAATATTATATATTAATATAAATATTAAATATAATAATATACCTATCTAATATATTTATTTTTTTAATTTATAAAGTTATGCATATTTTATGATTATAAACGCTTATAATCTAATTCTATAATTTATTCTATAAACGTCGTTCATATAAAATGTAAACGTTTTTTTTTCTGTAACAAATTTTGTTGAAAACATTGTAGCATTTTTATACAAAATTTAATTTGTTTTAATAAAATTGTTGACATTTCAAAAATTATTTTTTTAATTAATTACAAGTTAACATTTTACATTATATTCTTAATTATTAATTTACATCATTTCATTTATAACAACAAATCAACTCTTAATAAAACAAATATCAAAAGAGCATTGTTTAAACAATGTTTTGTTATTTCTTGCTTTTAAAAAATTTCGGTTGTGCCAAAATTTCGGTTTGAATTTCGGTAAAAGTTTTGCTGAAATTTCGGTTTCGGCTTCGGTTGAGAAATGCCGCAACCGAAATGAACCGAAACCGAAATTTCGGCAAAATTCCAATTTCGGTCAATCACTAATTATAATAGTTAATAGCCACCTATATTTTTAAAGAAATATATATTTTTTGCCCGAAAAATTGCTTTTTAACTTTTTTTGCCCGTGTCTTAAAAAGTCTGGCCAGCCCTAGTTTATCTATCAAAGCACAATACCTTAATTTGGGTTTCACTAACTCTCAGGTTATATCTAACTTTCATCCCCTCACACCTTATGTTCCTCCAGTCAATAACTTATGCTTTTTCATTATCAGAAATACTGCCAATATTTTCAAGTACACCTGATGGCATAGCTGCAGCAGATTTGTTTGAGAGTCCATGATGATCATATACTAATAAACAATAAAAAAGACATCTGCGTATCTGCTTTGAATCGTATCTGCTTTAAGATATACATTAGTTTTGCTGTAACTTCTTTATCTGTTCATTCAATAGCCATTTTACATTCTTTTTTTTTTTTTGATTTTCTAAGAGAGTGTGCTCCATTGCCACATTTCCTTTGGCAGAAAAGCGTTTATTTAGATATTTGCATTGATCAAGCAGATATATCAAACAGTTCGGTTAGTTTGCCCTAATAGAGCTGAAAGTTGATTTTTTTTGTTGTTTTTTTTGTCAGCAGTTGGAGCTTTTTTTGCAGCTTTTTGATCTGATCAAAAAGTTTAAAAACTCACATTGTCAAATAATGACAGTTGGCATGTTGCATTTTCCTTAAATATTTTAGTTATTTCTTTATTCCACATTGCAGTTTTCATCTGCAATGTTAGAAAAACAAAAAATATTTTCAAAACATTTTTTTATCCAGGCTAAGCTGCTTCATTCTTTTTGTTGGTGTTTCCAGAAGGTATGCAAAATTACTTTATATATATATATATAAATTAAATTAATTTCTCATTTATTAAGCTGTGCGCTAATCGGACTGCCAAACGATTTTGGGCCTGTTGTTTCTCCGTCTAACGTTTGAAATAAATGCCGCAACGGGAATGGCAACTCGTTGAAGTGTAAGAGGTAAATCCCCCACTGCAGTGGTCTTTTTACATATTTTTCAATTGTGGGGATAATACCGGATTTCTATCCCGAGTTAGTAACAGTGCCATCGCATCCAGTTACGTTCAGTTCATGAAATAATTATCCAGCTTCATTCAAATATGAATTATGCTACTGGCAATGTTTTCAGCAGACCCAGAAGTTGGTGAAACATGACCAACGTACACGAAACCTGGTTCTTGTAAAATTGAGTAATGTTCCTCATTTATGGTTTGTCGAAACCCTTTTAATTTAAGTTTTTTAACCACTAGAGTTTTTTCCTTCCTCCCATCAAAATACAGTCCTTGAAGTGGGTTATATTTTCCTTGCACTGCAGTTATGAAGGGTTATCCACTTTTGCTCTTCTAATTCTATTTTTGTCAACAATAAGACTGTGATCATAATAGGTTACAATACCAATAACGCTTGAAGGATTTCATAAGCGTGCAATAACTGTCATGGTATCCATTTATAAATTGGACAACTCTGTAAATTGTTACTGTGGGTATTGAAGCTATATCAAACACTGATTTAACTTGTTGTGCAACACAATTTGAAACATAAGAAAACTTAACTGGCTTGTTGTTTGATTTCAAGGCCAGTTTTTAATTTTTATTAAACCAATACTTGAGAATTTCTTCATAAGTTGGAAGTTTATTTACAGATAATTCTATTCGGGCAGTTAAATTCGCTACGAGTAATTTTTTTAAAAACAGCCATGACAAATTGATTAATATTATCAAATATTTAAAACAAAATTATTTCAAAACAAGTTGTTGCGGCGAGAAACTCATCAATTTTGCAGCGCAATTTGGGAATACTCTAATGCGAGCTTTATTACGAAAATGATAAAAAGCAAGTTTTCATTCAAATATTCAAGTACGATGCGCTAGCTCCAGACGTAAATATTTGTAGTATTATTATTTTTTTTTTGCATTTTCCTTAGATACCCTTAAGGCATGTTTTCCGTGGTATAGCGAATCAAAAATCAGAAAAAAAATGTTTTCGGCCCACCCTAATACATACGTATATAATAAAATCCGGTCCCTGGTCTATAGTACCGGAACACGCCCAAAAAGCCCATGTTGATTAGTGAAAGTCTAGTCGTGTGACACCAACTCCAGTGACTTCTCAACTCTAAATAGTTTTTAACACATTGGTCAGATAACCTGATTTCCAACTAATCTAAAAGCATTGGTTTTCCAAACCCTTTGGGAAAAACGGGCAGCATAAATATAAATTTATGGGGTTTGCATATAAAAAAATGGCTAAATCTTATATTTTTTTAAAAATTGAAAAAAATTGAAATTTTACATACATATTTTACATAGAGTTTGAATTGAAGTAATAGAAGAGTTTGATTCAAAGTTGAAATTAATAGAAACAATCATTTGATAAAATGTCTGAACATAATAATGTTGGTTATAAAAGATGCTGTTTATTTTCTGAAGGTTCATGTGTTGAACATTTAAGATCAAAGCTAACTTGGTTATTTAAATACGACGAGTTAACACAAGTGTTTGCTGATGGTTTTACCAAAAAACATATAATTGAATCACGAATACATGTAGAAATAAGTAATGAACAAGTTAAATGTGCTTTTTACAAACAAAAGTATGGCAGATACTGGTATGTACCAAAGCAATGCTTACATTCACGCCATAAAGTTTCTCCAATAAATAAGGGAAGAGACAAACAAAAAGATCTCCGAAAAGCAACAAGAGAACAGTATAAAAATATTAATAAATGTTTTCCTGGTTTTTTTCAATATCTGATCAGCTGTGCAGAATTCACAAAGACAACATGTTTCTAAGTAAACCGAATAGAGAATGATTCTACTTACACACTTGATTTAGTGTCTCCAGAAAGCTTTTTTTCTTCAGAGAATGTTAACCGATTCTTAACGACAAGTGCTCCAGATATAAGCCTTGTGAAATGACATATTAGAAAAGCACTTATCAATGAGGCATCATCTTCTTCAATCAACTACCATAAATGAAGCTGTAGATAACTTTAAAAAAATCTATTCTGAAAAAGTAGCACCAGGACAAGGAAGCCAATTTTTCGAGGTTATGGAAGACTCGACGCAACCATTATCAGTTATTTCAGATGATTTGATACAGCTATATGAAGCTTATCAAAACACTCAAACATTCAGCCAAAAAGTACTTATTTTCTCCACAGTACCACCACTACAAAATTATTCCAAAGAATATCTCATGAAAACTTTTAAATGTAACAAGTAAGAAAATATCATAATGTAATAATCAAGTGATGTTAATTTAATGTTTTTAAATTAACATTACTTGATTAATTAATTTTTTATTCTAAAAAATATTTAAGTTTTTTTTAGGTACACAATTGATTTGTCCAGGAAGCAAAGAAAGGAAACAGGAGCACTAACATTTAAACAAAACAAGTATTTAACTCGTCAAAAAATGAATATGACCTTGCAAAACACTTCCTAAATTATATATTTACATCAGGACTTTTTAAAGATATAGCTTATAGAATAAGCAAAATTACTTTAACCGATGGACATTAACAGGTACATTATTTTCATACAACTTATTTTTCTAGCATGCCAAGTTCAGGTATTTTACATTAAATATAATGTGTTTGATTATTTCTGATGCCGTTTGCAAATCGTTCATATAGTATGCTTAGACACACATCTTCTTATGTCTTGTTTTCAAGAATGAGTCTTTAAAATATTAATAAAGTATTCTAAATGTTGACTTATTATTAATTTATTTTAAATATTTATTTTCATACTGTAGGTACTCCCTAAGCTATTCTAACAATGGCAAAGTGGTAAACCATAAATTCGTATCAAAACTATTGTAAATCAATAAACCAATCTGTTCTATCAGATTCATTGCTCTGGAAAATTCTTAAATCAATTAAACCAAGCCAACAGCATTCACTAGCAGGCCTTGATGATACGACAGGTGAAGGCATAAATTGGTTTATTTCTCTAATGAAATGTGTTGCCATTGCGTCCACAGATGCAAACACAGTAAAAGGTATAGAAAAACGTTTAGAAAAAGCAAAGCAATATTTAAAGACTACTTATGGTTTACATTACATATCTATTCATACATTGCATATCTATTTAATATTTGACTTTTCTATTCAGTCAGGGGACTGAATAGAAAAGTCAAATATTGCACACACTGTATCAGCTGTGCTTTGTGTAATTCTAAATTTAACAACTTTAAAACAATTACTTGCTCTTCCCATCCGGAAAAGTGTCATGACTACACATTACTCGCAGAATGTCTAGAAATGATTAAAAAAAAAATCCAGAACCTAACCGAAAATGAAAAGAAAGAAGAACTTAAATACGATACTCTCAAAAGTATTGAATCTATATATTCTTAGATGAAGCATATTCTTCGGTATGCACAACAAAACGGCTTGTGGTAAAGTGATTGGTCTCAAAAAATACTTCCTGTTGAGTTCAGAGAAAGACAGAAAGCCTATTTTGGTAAGAAAGGTATGTCAATGCATATCGACTGCTTTTTTTACAAAAGTTATGCTGGTGAATTAAAGAGAAGAGTATATCACGCAATAATACAAAAAAGTGATCAGGATGCAAGAGACACTTTATGTGTGGCTGACCATGTAGTTGACCAGTTTACTCACGACGTTCCAAGTGTGAAATAGATTAACAAAAAAAGTGATTATGCTGGTAAGAATATAATTATTGTAATTATTGCTAAAAAAACAAAGGCCTTGCAATTTAATTGCATATTAGGTGGAGGGGGTATTAATTTAGGTACTTGTAATGTATAATGATATAGTTTTTTATCCACAACTAGAATTTACAAATCGTTATCTGTTTTTTTTTATTTTAGGGTACTATTCAGCTAACTCAGTTGCCGATACGTTGTTTTATATTTGCAAGATGAAAGACGTACAACTTTTAAGATATGATTATAATAAGCCACAAAATAGTAAAGACCAATGTGATCGCGAAAGTGCTGTTGCTAAGAGATACATTAATGCATATATCAACGCTGGTGATAGTTGTAAGTCAGCCAAGAATATTAGGAAATGAATTTTTTTTTAGGAGGTTCAAAAGATTCAAAATTATCAGTGGTTGAAATTGACACGTTAAATTCAGTTAATGATGGCAAAATAACGAATACCAGTTCTTTTTTTTTCTTTTTTTTTTTATTAATTCATTTCGTCATTTTCATAATAAGTTATTTACAAAATATTTTGAGTTAAGATATTACCGGAGCCGAAGACAAAAGTCTAGCCCCGTTGTATCGTTTACACTATCATAAAATTTTACAATATCAGTAAAATAATATAAATACTTTTAAATAAACATTTTACATTTTTTTATACATAAAAAAAAATATTTTTGCACATATAAGAATATATATATATATATATATATATATATATATATATATATATATATATATATATATATATATATATATATATATAAGAAAATAAATACAAATTTAAATAAGCATAAAAATATGTTTTGCTTTTTAGCAAACGAAAGAAAAGTTAAGAATTAAAAAAAAGAAGATATTAAAAATAAAATAGAATTTGAGATGTCATAATCAAGTAACTGTTCATTTAAAATAATTTTCAAAGTTTGAAGTGAAATTATATTTTTACTTTCAATTGGAAGGAATGAGTTCCACAAATGTGGCCCTCGGTATGTTATTGAGAAATTAGATTGTTTTAATAAGGTTTTTGGTACTTGATAGTTATGCAATGAATGCTTTGTTTAATATTTATGATTTATAATTAAAAAAAAAGGCCGTCAAAAATATTTAGCAGCATACGATATTTCAATCTAAACATGAATAAAAGAATACTGTAAAT
Source organism: Hydra vulgaris (assembly GCF_038396675.1). Lineage (NCBI taxonomy): Eukaryota > Metazoa > Cnidaria > Hydrozoa > Anthoathecata > Hydridae > Hydra > Hydra vulgaris. Next base: position 40,943,556 of record NC_088931.1, read on the forward strand.
ATTTAATTGATAAACATTAAGCACTCCAATCTTTCTAAGCAGTGGATTGGCACAGGTGTATTTATTAGCATTTAATACAAGGCGGCTTGTTTGTTTTTGTTTATTTAAGATACGCGTTAATTTTGATGGATAAGTGCTGGCCCACGCAATATTACAATAGCTGATATAGCTATGGATTAATGAAAAGTAGATATGTTTCAAGTAAAAAACCTAAGAACTTAATGCAGAATGTTTGTTGTAAGTTAGTGTTTTCTATTGAAATATTTGGGAGTTTTATGGGCAAAGTTTCAGATTTGGAGGATTTAGAAAAAAGAATATGTTTGCTTTTAGTTTTGTTTAGAGATTTTAGTTGGCTTTCAACCATTCATTGAGGTTGTCAAGCTCGCGATTCATAGTGATAAAGATTGAATCTATCTTTGAGTAGGTATAAAAAGCCTGAGTGTCATCAGCAAAAAGATTGAAGTTTAATATACAAAAAGATAAGTAAATATCGTTTATATAGATAATAAATAATAAAGGCCCTAGAATAGATGCCTGTGGAACTCCGCAAGAAATGTTTTCTAGTTTAGTACAGGTTTTGTCATAAGATACACATTGTTTGCGATTATTAAGATAGGAAAAAAACCATTTATGATTATTATTTTTGACTTCATAACTTCTAACTTTGTAAAGAAGGATATTATGGTCCACAGTATTGAAGGCCTTTGAGAGGTCAATAAAAACCCCAAGAGTATATTGGTTGTTTTCAAATCCGTTTAAAATTTCTTTAACTAATTTAATTACTTCATGTTCTTTCGAGTGCCCTTTTCTAAATCCGTACTGATTATTATTAAGCAATTTATGTTTAATAAAATAATTGTATAGCCTATTATGCATTATTCTCTCTAGAATTTTAGAAAAACATGGAAGTATTGAGATAGATCTATAATTAGATAATTTAGAAATATCACCGTCTTTAAAAATTGGAACTACTCTTGCTAGTTTTAAAAGGTCAGAAAAAATCCCATTATTAAATGAAAGATTAAAAATAATTAGTAAGGGGTTTTCAATAATATCAAAAACATTTTTAACAACCCTGGGGTTAATGCCATCAAGACCTGAGCTTTTGTTTTGTTTTAACATGTTAAAAACAAACCGAAGTTCATCAGGAGATACTTCAAGCTCATCCATCACACAGTCCTCTTCTTTCATATAAGATTTAAAAATTTTATTTCCAGGAGTTATTTTATTTGCTAGGTTTTGACCAACGTTTATAAAAAAATTATTAAAACTCTCTGCAATAACTTTTCGCTCATTAATTACTGTTCTTTCATCTTCAGTGTATACATATTTTGGTAAAGTATTACCATGATCTTGTTTATTTTTTCCTATCACTTCCTTTATTATATCTCAAGTTTTTTTGTTATTACCAATATTATTTTGTAGTGATTTTGAGAAATAATTTTTTTTAGTTTTTCTTTTCAGGTTTTCAAACAGGTTTTGTAAATTTTATATTTTTTTTCGTTTTGATAACTTTTATTTTTTAGGAATTTTTCATATAGTCTTTTTTTTTTCTTTGAAGATTTAATAAGCCCATTTGTAATCCAGAGACTTAGCAGACTTTTAAGCTAAATTTTTATTTCCTTCATCGGAAACGCTTTATTGTAAGCATTAATGAATTCATTGTAAAAAAAATCATAAGCTATATTAGCATCTTTGCAATTATTGAGTTGTTTTCAGTTTACTTTGATTAAATAATTTCTAAACGCCTCAATATTAAATTCATTTATCTCCTTTTTTACTTTCCTAAGTACTTTGCTTTTTTTTTCCATTTTTAAAAAAAGTGGTCGCTTATATCGCTTTTTATGATTCCGCTTTGAATGTTGCATGTTGTAAAGTTGTTAGTAAAAGTATTATCAATGAGAGATTCAGTTTGAAGAGTTAAGCGAGTAGGTTTGTTAATTAAGGGAATAATGTTGTACTGAAAAAGAGTGTTTGAGAAACGTTTTACATCGCTATCAGTTTTAACATTAAGAAGATTTAGGTTATAGTCTCCCGTGATGTAAATTTGTTTGTGTTTTACTTTTCTTAAGTAGCATTTTAAGTGTTTTAAAAAAGATTTCTTATTTCCATGGCGGTCTTACAAAGTAGTTATTGAAACGTCTTTTTATTATTGTGGTTTAAAAATACGATAGTTAGAAACTCAAAGTCGGCGTTTTGAATACTTAAGATTTCTATTTTCTGAAAATGGACTGAGTCATGAAGAAAACTGCATACACCAACAAATCATGAACAAAACTGCCTTATAACTTGGAATTTGAAAATTATTTTTTTCATCTCATAATAAATTCTGAAACTTTTGTTCAGTTAATCCCAAGTTTCGTTGATATTTTCAGGAATTCCGTCTATCCTTAAGTTACTGCGCCTCAACCTATCTTCGGAGATTTTGCATTTTTCGTTTAAAATTGTAATATTATATGGGCTTTCAAATTCTTTAGAATCAATAGCAGCTTTCACCTTTTGGTCGAATAAATGTTCGTGAAAATTTTAGCTTTCTTTTAAGTCTTTTATATCAGTTCAATTCATTCAATTTCATATAACGATAATGAAATGACTCTATGGCAATACTTTAATTGTGGTAAAGGTAAAAAAGTTCAGTTTTCAGGATTAGATTTCGTTTCTGGTTTAACAGAGACAGAAATTTTTGATGGTGGAGAAAATTTTAGAGCAAATAAAAATCAAATGAGACGAAAAGATCTCTTAACACTGGTGTCTACTACAGTGAGCTGTCATGTCTTATGTTTTTTGATACTGAAGCTGACCTTCGAAACCATCAGAATAAAAATGTCTACAGCACCCAAACAATTCAATTTTATTACATCATGCTGATTTGCTTATTCGTCCAACTCCAAATCTTTCAATTGAACCAAAGCAATAGTTACTGAAAGAAAATTTAAATTTGAGCACAATATTTGTGTTACAAGATGGACTATACCTATACGTAGGCATACAAGATTTACAACCCAGCAGAAAAATTTATTATATGAAGAGTTCAAAGCTTGAGAAGTAATAGGACATAAAATAACACCAGAAAAGGTTTTCTTAAAAATCCTGAACAACTCGAAGCTATTGAGGACTTTACCGAATAATTAAAAGAAAACGTATTTGCAAATGATATTAAAAATGTATTTAACGAGATTTTGGCCAATGTTGAGAAACTAAATAATGCAAACGTTGGGCAGTTTTTTACTTGTTGCAAAGAGTTTTGAAAAGCAAACAAATCATTCTATTGGCCAAATAACAAAAATACTAGATGATGATGATGTGCTTATCAATCTCATGGTTTTATTGGATAAAACTTTTTATTGGCCATAAACCAAACAAGAATTTATTTAAGACAGGTGTAACATCTACAAGATACTAAACATTCCTGTGCAAAGACTTATGGAGCATTTTGTTTTTAGCAAAGACGACATGGAAGTCATAAACAAATGCTGTAGAGAATAAACTAATATTTTTTACTATAGATTCATTTGTAGATTTCACAATGTTTTTATAGTTGTTTTTTTACTGTCAAAAGGTATTTTGAATTAAAGATATTTTTGTTTCAGCAAAACCCCCCATTGAAGTCTTTTAATTTATTGAAAGTATATAGGTGTATAAACTATTTTCAAAAAACTGTAAGTCAATAGCTTGTTGGCACATTGATTTTTTGCTTCTCAAAGTTAGCATAAGTTTTATCGTTTTTAAAACAAGTGAGGTTTTGAGACATAATTTTTAGACTAATATTGAGTTTTGAATAGGTTCGACTATACTTGCTGTAAAAAAAAACAGTTTTTCTTTTTTAAAAACTTATAACATACTAATATAAACCTTGATTAACCAGAGAATTGATGCTCAAAAGTACAAAATTTGCGTTATTGAACGCCCCTTGGGTAGTTTTGGGTAACGGGAAAATGTTGCAAATATTTTAAAAACTCAATTTTTCCCTAATCTTTAAAACTTGATATTATATTCGTTTATAAAAACTCAGCACTTCTTCTTATTTCGAACAACTTTTTTAATTGCAGATGTAGCAACTTTGGTTGCTTCATCGAAACATGGAAAACTTTGAAAAACGACCTGGTCAACGTTTTATGAAAATTCAAACCGCAATAACTTTTGAACTGCTTTGAACTATGGTCTCAAATTTTCAGGTTTTTCTTATGAAGTAATTTGAAGAAATCCCTGAAGTTTTCAAGAAAATCTAATGACTCAACTATTTCAAGCTGCTGATTTTGCCTCATTCTTATAAAAAACGACTCTTAGTTAAGTACTCGGTTATTCGAATTTTTTAATTTGGAATTAGCATGATTTTGTCAGCGTATTACGTCCAAACAAGAGCTTTAGATGCTCTAATGTTATTGCATCAAGTTTTTATAATGTTTAAAGAAACTTTTCTCTTTTTTATGTAATTTTTAAAACATTTTTATTACCCTTAATTGTGAATCTAAAGAACACCATTTTTGAGCCTTTAGATCAATTCCGCTCAACTTAATTTTAGTTGCGCGGAATTGATCTAAAACAAAAATTTTTGAAAAATTGCCTTAATCTATTATAGATTCTAGCTCTAATCGGTTCTAGCACATATTAATTTAATACAATTGTCAAAACACAACATTTCTATCAATTTTCACAAGAAGTATTAGAATTTCGACCAAGAAAGCGCTTATAATTTAAAAAAATTGCCAATAAACAATTATATTATTAAACTATGATGTTCATTTCACCTAAAAAGCGTATTTATTTAAAATTATATAAAGTTTGAACAGCGATCGTGATTTTAAAATATTAAAAAAAAAAAAAGAATAGTCACGACGCCTGACTACTAATTTACTTATTATTTGTAGTTTATAATAAGTAAACTACAAATAATAACTAGATTGTTTTTAAGTGCATACATAACATTATAAATTGTGACTATCTTGTTTAAATTTATTAAACATATTTTTATTATTTATTTATTTATTAAAACATTTTGCCATTAAAAAATAGTTACAATGACCATATATATTTTTTTACAATAACTTTTTATATTTTTTTACATTCAATGTAAAAAATTATAAAAAGTTATAAAAAATCTTCATGATAAGGTCCTCATGATCTTGTAGAAGTCCTGCCGCTGCTATTGCAACAGCAGGACTCTTATAAGATCATGATGATTTTATCACGAAGCCTTTTTACAATATAAAATTTTTGATAAAAATACAATATCTATAACAAAATAATAACACAATTTTATAAAATTGTATAAAGTTTAAAAAACTATAATAATATATACAAAACAATGATTAAAGATAAATGAAGATATTTTCAATAAAAAAATATATATTTTTAAGTTTCTGATTGATTGAAGCAAAAGTCAACGTAAATGTAAAAAGTTGGTAAGACTATTTTGTTCCAGAGATAAGGACCTCAGAAAAAAATAAAAAACAAAAAAACTGGTCTTTGCTTTTTTGATAAAAAGGGGAATTAAGATTGTTATTAACACAAAGATTATATTTATTTTTAGGTTTCAAACAATAAAAAATTTGTAATAAATTTTGGGACAGACTTTATAACTCTACATTCAAAAATGAAGCATAAAATATTAAAGACATATAGTCAATATACATTTAAAAGATTCATTTTCTTTAAAAAGTTGTTTCGTTTGAGAAAATTATTTTTAAAACTTAATGAGTGAGCTGCGTGTTTCTGGCGAAGTTAAAGAGAAATTAGCTTTATTTTATGAGTGCTTCCCCATATAGTATTTGCGTAGTATATATGACAATGTTTAAATTAATAATATGATTGTGTTTCCTGTTGCATACTTAATATGTTTTTTGCTTTCTAGAGATTTCTGATGGACGCACCGCGATAGAGCATTTAAAAGGAAGTTCACGTCTCCTTTCATACCAATGTTATAAAATTTGCTCAGATGTGGCGTTAAACTACGGATCTCTAGCTTCTTAGACAAAATTGCTAACCACTGCGCTATGGGTGCTGTAATCAACAACCCAACAGGTCGCACGCCGGACAAAAACGGTAACAAAATGGGCATTGCTGCGTGGACGAGGCTGAAGCGTATAGACAGCAAAGCCACAGCAGCAGCGTTTAAAACGGACTACTGACAGTCAGCTTGAATACCTTTTTGTGATTTTAGTGGAGGAATTATATAAATTCCTTCAAGATTTTCGTCAATATATACTTTGAGAAATATTGTAATTTTTTTCTCTTTTTAAGATTATATTATCATGTCCTGATATCATCATGATATATATATATATATATATATATATATATATATATATATATATATATATATATATATATATATATATATATATATATATATATATATATATATATATCGTCATGATATAGGGCAGTTTTTTTTTGAAAATGGATAGAAGAGCGTCCATTTAGTTCTTTTTTAGAGATAGTTGTCTCTAAATATATATAAAAAAAACAATTAAAAAACGGAACAAATAGATAAATCTATTTTGTTTAAACCAAACAGAAACTTTTTAAAATTCATTTAAAAAGCATATTAGTATTTTTATGAAATAAAATTTAAATTTGTGTCGTCTTTATATAAAATTTAAGAGGAATTACATCCAGCGCATACAAATTTATAACAGGAAGAGTATCCTTCGGTGAAAACTTACTAGAAATTTTGAAAGAGGTAAAACTCATATAAAAGTATTTAATTTTACAATCATCATGATATGTTTAGAGATAAAGTTTAAACTCATTTTGGTTTGAACAGATATATTAACAACATAAGTAAGTGTAAAGTAGTTTTTCGGCTTTTGGAGACAGATTGATTAGTAGAAATAGTTTTTTTGGAAAGATAAGAAAAGTGTATCTTATCAATAAGCTAAGACAGATACATGATGCTTTTGACAATGTTAAAAAGATTGATTTCATACTAAAAACCAAGTTTATTATTAATTTTTTAGGGGTTTTATTTTTTAAGGATTTAATAAAATTTTATGAAAAAAAGATGAAACTACAAAAGGAGGTGCGAAAGCCTGAATACGAAAAATAAAAAATTGAAAGTGTATAAGAAACTATTTGCTTGTGTATTATTGTCCAAGAAAAAGATTTCAGATTCTTTTTTTTTCCATTCTAAAAGATATTGAACTATGTCTTTTATTGATATAGCGAAGAAACTAAAAACACACAACTTTCTTATCTCGAAACTTGAAACTTGTGGTATAAATGGAACATTACTTTGCTGGATAAAAAACTTTCTGGAAAACCGTAAACAAAGAGTTGTTGTAAATGACACTTACTCAATCTGGGTTTTCGTTGAAAATGAAGTTCCCCAAGGCTCGTCGTTTCTGCGTTTACAACAAATCCTATGCGTACACTATGTATGATTCAGATCAAAACAAAAGAATTAGCATCAAGTCCACAACTTGTGAACAGGATTTAAGCGTTAACGTGGACACGAATTCATTATTTTCAAAACACATAATAATTCAAGTCAGCAAAGCAACACAAATATTGGGTCTGATAAAAAGATCATTTCCATCTTGTCCTAGTCTATACTCATTTAAAAAACTATTCTCAATTCTAATCCGTCCCCATTTAAAATATTGTGAATCAACCTATATCCCACAGCTTTTAAAAGATACACTTCAAATGGAAAATGTATTAAATCTTCTAAAAGAATTAGAGGCTTACACAATCTTCCGTATGAACAAACACTATTTGAGTTAAGTGAGATAAATATGACATTACTAGCTATGACAATACAGACTAATTCGTGGAGATCTAATCAATGTCTTCAAATGGTGCAATAATAATAATAATCATGATAAAAACCTATTTGAAATTGATAACCAATTCATTACACGTGGTCATATATTCAAACTAAAGAAAACATTCCTCCCGTATAAGTATGCGTACAAACATTTTTTCTATAAGAATAATTAATAAATGGAACTCTCTTCCTGATGACGTCGTAAAAGAACTTTTACTAATAAAATTTAAGATGCTTCTCAACAACCATCTAAAAAACAAATGGCTTCTTTATGACTGATACTTTTTAGATTAGCTTAGGTAAAAACTGACATTGTTAAACTTTTATATAACCAGATTGACTGGCATTATTTGCCTATACAATTATTTTTGAAAAACTTCAAATTGAAAAAAAAATTGACATGCATTATTTTCTGATGGGAATGTGGCAAAAATGTCATCAATATAACGTTTGTAAAATACTGGGTAGACTCCATTGTATAATTTTAGCCATTTTTCTTTAAAATGACCCAAAAATAAATTAGCAAGAACTGTGCAGAGTCTATAGCAACACCATCTATTTGGTCTAAAGTCTGTTTTTTAAACTTGATAATGTGTTAAAGTTGCAAAGACGAAAAGCTTAATTAAATTGGCTTTATTAATTTTAAGATTATCATTACTGCTTAAATTTGAATTAACAGCAGTATCGATGATTTTTCATAAAGGTACATTAGTGTGTATAGGCTTGTGACTTCGTAAATACTAAGTATATTATATATATATATATATATATATATATATATATATATATATATATATATATATATATATATATATATATATATATATATATATATATATATATATATATATATATATATATATATATATATATATATATATATGGAAAGCAAAACAGACAGAAAAACAAGGGTGTATTGTATTTGCCCTCCCCCCTTCTCTAGCTCGTATTTTTTTTCTAAATAATACATTAATTAATAATTTATTTAAAAGATTATCCGTTTGATAAAGATCGTAAATCGTAATGATATCATACTTAATAAGAATACGTTCCGTATAACTGCAGAACCGTATTACTGTGGTTATTGTTTACATCCCGAGGGAACAGAGGATCATATAATCTGTGGTATTACCAACTAACTTATACTATTTAGCCATGATATAAAGAAGGTAGTAATAATGACTATAGTAATAATGAGATGTAAACTGTATTATTGTTTATTACAAAACTTTATCGTATTTTGCATTTTGTTTTGAGTTTATATGTATTAAATTTTAATAAAAGCTTAACTATTAACGTTAATATGAGTAAAAGCAACGTTACACAAAGTTTATTATCAAAATAGCTGGACATCGTTCAAAAAATAAAATTACTAACGATATTTCTCAGAATTCGAGTAAATCAAATGTCGATAGTGCGTAATGAATTTACTACCGACGTTGGTTTCTTTGTACTAAAAGAAGAAACTGTATCAAATTTATATAAAATTACTGATACTATGAAATGTGTAATTTGGCCTAAAACATATTTTTGTAGATTGAAAACATGATTAAGATCGAGAATAGGTCAAAAATGATTGATGGGTTAGGCTTTGCTGCCTGTTCACAGGCATATTATTATATCTATTGATGATATAATCGACAAATTTTCAAAAATGGAAAAAAAAATATAGATTTTGTTATTTAAGTATTTGACTATCAACCTTATGTTTGTATATATTTTGTATGTTAAATAATAATGTTAAAAAAAATTTAATTCAATACAATTTGATACTTTTATTTTAATTTATTTACGCAAAACGCAAATGAGTAACAGGAACAAAGCTATAGGTAATCGACTGTAAACTATTTTTAGTTAGTATAGAAGAAAAATTAGTTTCGCCCCCCCCTTTCCCTCATGGTCTCAACTTAAATACGCCCTTGCCGAAAAATCTTCTTTAAACAACATCTGAAGATTTTGATGTAAGTTTTATTGTTAAATTCTCTAGTTTGGAAACAACTAAATATAAAGAGTTTTAAGATCAAATAGTTATTGAAATTGCACAGAATTAACATAAAAGAGTAATAGGAACCATGGTCTTGTATTGAACCATTTAATTGCAAAAGCGAACATTTTTTATAGAAAAAGTACAGGAAGTACCACCCAGTGAAAAATAAAACCGCGTCCCACATGGGTTACACGTGGGTTCCGTGTGGGATTGATGGGATTTACGTGGGACGGATTTTCCCATGTGGTATCCGTATGGAAATTTGTCACCTTAAACCCATGTGGGTAATCCCACATGGGTTACATATGGGAACCATATGGTATTTACACACATGGGAAATCCCACGTGGGTTTCCTGTGGGATTTGTGTGGGAATTAATTTAAAAGCTGGTAACTAAAAAAAAAATTTTTAAATCGACATTGCATTGCGTTACGTTTATATTGTGTGAAAATAATTTATATTAATAGAGAGAATGGCAAGCAAGTATTAAGTACCACGAATAATGTTTATCTTTCTTTATAGAAAAAAGATTAAGATATGTGCAAATAGACGTATTATTAGGATAATATAATAGTTATTTGAATTTAGATTTTGAGTTAGTTATTTGCAAACAATTAACTGATGCAAGTTGAAATGTTGTCAAAAACCAATCTTGCATGCATGGGACACTGCAGTGTCCCACAAAGAAATGCAGGTTTGAAACTCGAAGAATTCCCAATTTTCTTTATTAAAAAAAAAAAAAGTAGGATGGAGATGGGTTTCTGTAACTTTTTTTATGCTCTAAAACTTTTTATTTTAGATATAATAAGGTCCTTAAGACTTAAGGGACTTACGAACTACATTGAGGAACAAAAACAGAATATTTACAGAAACTTTTCAATTTTTAGTTTGGAGTACCACAGTGTTATTGGGAATAAAGCCTCTGGCTCCAGTTTTCAAAGTAATATGATCTAAAGTAATGTTTAAATAAAATAATATGCTTTAAAATGCATATAGTTATACATATAACTCCTGATAGTTAACTATATGTATAACTAGATATACATATAATTTGTTATAAAGACTTATTTTTTAAGGTTATGCTTGAACAAATTAGTACCAATTAATTCAAATTCAAGATTTAGTTAAAGTTCAAGTTAAAGTTCTTATTTATTCATTGTTTTTGTTAATTTTATATTTATTTGTTCAAATTTATCAGTTAGTACTATTTTTTACTACAGTAAGAATGTTTATCATTGTTGAACGTGATTTTATTAGTAACTTAATTTTATTTTCAATATATTTTGACAACACCCTTTACATTTTAAATGATGACAGCTTTACTTTTCTATTGATGTTAAATTTATTACGTTTCAATAACTCAGATTGAATCTTAACTGAATTATTGTAAGCTTTGTAGAGGTTTGTTGTATATCAAATCGTGTTGTAAATAAAGTAAAAATAATATATATATATATATATATATATATATATATATATATATATATATATATATATATATATATATATATATATATACATATATATACATATATACATATGTATATATATATATATACAAATATATATATATATATATTTATATATTTATATATATATATATATATTTATATATATATATATATATATATATATATATATATATATATATATATATATATACAAATATATATATATATATATATATATATATATATATATATATATATATATACATATATAAACATATATACATATGTATATATATATATATACAAATATATATATATATATATTTATATATATATATATATATATATATATATATATATATTTTATATATATATATATATATATATATATATATATATATATATATATATATATATATATATATATATATATATACAAATATATATATATATATATATATATATATATATATATATATATATAATTCATTTTATAAAATAGAGACTGACAACTGATAATTAATGGATGTAAATACAAATTATAAAAATCATGTAAACTTCATTTATTATTTCTAAATACTATATTAATGTTAGTCGACAAAGTTAAAATCAATTTAGAGCATTGTTATTAGTTCTTTTGCGATTCGCACTTCCACTTCTGTCTCTCAAATTTATAAAATAGGTGGTCAAAGCTTGCTCAATAAGTAGGTTATCAGCATAACAATATATATATATATATATATATATATATATATATATATATATATATATATATATATATATATATATATATATATATATTCTTTTTACTTTATTTACAACACCATTTGATATACAACAAACCCCTACAAAGCTTACAATAATTCAGTTAAAATTCAATCTGAGTTATTGAAACGTAATAAATTTAACATCAATAGAAAAGTAAAACTGTCATCATTTAAAATGTAAAGGGTGTTGTCAAAATATGTTGAAAGTAAAATTAAGTTACTAATAAAATCACGTTCAACAATGATAAACATTCTTACTGTAGTAAGAATTAGTACTAGTTAACAAATCTGAACAAATAAATATAAAATAGTGAAAAAACAATGAACAAATAAGAACTTGAACTAAATCTTGAATTTGAATTAATTGGTACTAATTTGTTCAAGCATAACCTTAAAAAATAAGTTTATATAATAAATATTATGTATAACTAGTTATACATATAGTTAACTATCAGGAGTTATATGTATAACTGCATGAATTTTAAAGCATTTTATTTAATTTATATATTACTTTAGATCGTATTACTTTGAATACTGGACCCAGAGACTTTATTCCCAATTACACTGTGGTACTCCAGATTAAAAATTGAAAAGTTTCTGTAAATATCCTGTTTTTGTTCCTCAATGTACTTCATAAGTCCCTAAAGTTTTATGAACTTTATTATATATAAAGTTAAAAGTTTTGGAGCATAAAAAGTTACAGAAACCTCCATATCTCCCTCCTATTTTTTTTTTTTTTTTTTAATAAAGAAAATTTGACTTTCAAACCAGCATTTCTTTGTGGGACACTGTAGTGTCCCATGCATGCATGCTTGGTTTTTGACAACATTTGAACTTGCATCAGTCAATTGTTTGCAGATAATATACTCAAGAACTATATTCAAATATCATATGAACATGTTAGAGAATGTTCATACGATATTTGAACATCACAAATTTAATAACATTGTTGTGATATGTTATATAAATAATACCATAATAGATTATGATATGAAAATAAGATAGGATATGAAGGTAATGATCAAAGAATAAATTTACTTATAGAAATTTAGATGTTTGTTTATTAGTTTCAGAATATTATATTATGTGTGACCACAGCCTTCTATAATAACAGGCCTTGACATCGCGCAACAAAGTTGTTAAATTGAAGGCCAATTCCTAAAACTGTGTTTACATTTTCATCTTTTAACATTAGGCGAAAGTTTGTGTTCATGCTTTTTTAATAAATCTTTAAAATTTGATTGGTTTATAAATTAGATATTGCAACTTCAAGACGATAATGTTGTAAGGTTCAAGGCGTTACATTGTAAGATAATAGTATTGTCAAACTAACGGTAAGTTTTTTTAATAATTAAAATGCCTTTAAAATGCTGTGTATCTCTTTGCAAGTCGAAACTATCTCAACTACAACAAAAATATCAATTTATACAACTACAATATCAATACTCAACTACAACAAAAATATCAATTTATAAATTCCCGAAGAATCTAGAGGAGAGAAAAAGATGTAGTGAAGCTATCCCAAGAACTGGTTTTATTGTTACAGACTATACAGCAGTATGTCAACTTCATTGGCCAAATGAAGCACCTTTTGAAAGCAAATATGGGAAGCAACGACCTTTAAACCCACCATCTGTTTTTAAAATTTTACGCCTAGTTGTTTAGCCGCACCAGCAAGTTAAGTTAGAAAAACTGTAACTTCAAGCGGTTTTCGAAGCATTTTACCAAATGAGTTAAATGATTTTCTATAAGAGGATGAACTTATATTTGACGATATTCAATCTTTGTTAAGTGATAATAACAATGTTATTGTTTTCCAGCTTAATAAAAAAAGTTTACACATGCAATCAAAAATGTACAAACTTGGTGTTCCATTATTTATTTTAGTAATTTTCAATGATTATTCATTTGTAATTAACCATAATGGCACAACTTGTAATATTTCATCTTTAGCTGTAAACAAATTAAAGTTAATAAAAACAAAATCAGCTTTATTTGAAGCAGTTAGATTTTAAAAAAATAAAGAAAGTTCGCTTCAGTTAAATATTCTATTCGAACACCTTAATGCTATGAGAAAAGTTAATGTTGGTGAAGTTTTATATACTCCAGATATTATATGTAGAGCATATGAGTATTTTGCTATGCGACGAAGTTTATATGATTGTTTGTGTATTGACTACAAGTTGTCAAGTATAAGGACTTTAACAAGATTGACTTCAAAAATAAGCTCAATGGAGTACCTAAGTTTCATAAATAGTATTTTTATGAATTTAAATCCATTGAAAAGAACTTCCATACTACTAATTGATGAGGTCTATGTCAAAGCTTCATTACTTTACTAAAGAGGTGCTTTGTTTGGTCAAGCAGTAAACTACCCTGAAAAGTTAGCTAAACCAATTTTATCATTTATGATTAAATGTCTTTTTGGAGGTCCAGAATTTATATGTAGAGCTCAACCTGTTGCAAATTGTTCCTCTGAATTTCAGTTTTCTCAATGTCAACAAATTGTTCATACGATAAATAATATTAAAAATAGTAAGACATTGGTAATAATTACTGGTGGTAATCGTGTAAATCAAAGATTTTTTGGAATGTTTAAAACAGTTGATAGTAAACCATGGTTAACAAGATCAGGTATATATTTTTTTTATGATTATGTGCATCTCTTAAAATCTATACGAAACAATTGGTTGACAGAAAAGACTGACGAACTTCAATTTTTAAACAATAAAGAACTGGCTTTGGCTAAGTGGAGTAATTTATAAACTTTTCTAAATCACTCCACTTAGCCAAAGCCAGTTCTTTTAATCTAAAACTTTAATTTAAAAACTGAGTGCAATTGTCTTTTTAAACTCTCTAAACTTACAGCTAAATCAGTTTATCCAAAACCAATAGAGAGATAATCTGTAAAGTTTTGTTTGTCTGTTTTTTGTGAAGAAACAGTAGCTGCATTAAGAACGCATCTAGAGATTGAAAATAAAGCATTTGAAGGTACTGCTGTATTTATTGAAAAAAAAATTTTTTTTTCGAATGTTGTTAATGTCAAAGCACCTGGTGCTGGCATTCGGTTTAGAAATGAATTATGCGGAGAAATCCACTCAGTTGGTGATCAACAGTTACAACTGCTACGAGATATTGCTGAACTGTCAAATTTTATGAAACCTACAGGTAAGCGTGTAAAACAGCTTATGCTAGATACTAGCAATGCAATAGCGCATTCATGTTATGGCTTTATTGATCTCGTAGAAACTTTGTTGAGTAATGGAGCAAAGTATGTCTTATTAGGTTGGTTTTCAACAGATCCACTTGAAAAGCTTTTTATAAGCTTCGACAGGGATCTGGAGGTACTTACTTTATAAACGCTAAATCTGTAATTGAAAAAATTAATATTCAACATACTAAATTGATATTACAACTTAACATTCCTGTTGATGGTATTGATGGTCATACTTGTGACATATGTTTTAGAGATATTTCTACTGATGAAAAAGAACTTCTAGATAATATACATGATCTTGAAAGCTCAGTTAATAAATCTACATTAGTGGCTATAGTTTACATAGCTGGTTATGTGCAAAAAAGCGAAATAAAAATTTATGATGATTCTACCAATTATTATTCTAAATATGGAAGTTATCTGTATAGCCTAAACAGAGGCGGACTTGAAATTCCTTCTGATACTCTTGTCTAATGGTCAATATTTTGCTTTTTTTTTTATATATATATAGAGATGGGTTCAAGGTGCTACTGACCCTTTATGCAGAACGTTCTGTGTTACTCAGTTTCAGTTCATTGCTGCTAAATATAGATTTAAAATCACAAAAAAACTGCTAAAGAATTACTCACTAATTACCACTCCCAAAGTACTAAAGCTATCATAATTTATGTGAAAATTAGTTTTGTATTTTATTATGCTATTTACTTGTTATGTTTTTTATTTTCTCATTAGCCTATATGTCTCTCAATATGTTTGGATTTGTAAATATTTACCCTGTTGAGATATATTGATAAAACTTTTTTTTTGCTTGAATCGACTTTTGTTGGTGTTTTTTATTGTTGGTAATTTTTATTGTTACCATTTTTAGCAAAAAAAATTAAAAATACAGTTATCTTTCTAATATATAGATATATACTTTGTTATAGTTCTGCTTGTTATTGATACTATTTAATATTACATAAATTTTCTTAATGAAATTTGAAATACGAAAAATATGATTATCTTTTAACAATTTTTTGGTTTTCTTTTTATATTTCCGTCTTTACTAGAGATTATTTTTAGAAAACATAGACTGCCATTAGACCCAACCTAATATAAAAATATATCATATAAGTAAAAGTGAAAGTTTAATCGGCCTTCAGTTTTTACGGCATTTTGCGCGATGTCAAGGCCTGTTATTATAGAAGGCCGTGTGTATGACGAAAAAGTAAAGATATTTTTGCATCCACTGGCTATTACACCCAAGGTCTACATCATTGAAAAAGTAGGTTTTTACATTTTTGTTTTTGTTTTTTTGTTTAACTACTTATCCTAATTGATCACTTTTTTTCAGGATTCTCCTCATAGGTTCAAGCTCATTACGCATAATATGTGTTCAATTACCCATAATACGTTAGTCATTGTAAGTAATAAATTAGAAAATAATTATTTGTGAAATGTTGTAGTCATTAATGATTTCAACCTGGCTAATAATTAAAATTGCTCGACTAATAAGGTTCCTTATTAAAATTGTTCTCTCTGTCTCTCTCTCATATATATATATATATATATATATATATATATATATATATATATATATATATATATATATATATATATATATATATATATATATATATATATATATATATATATATATATATATATATATATATATATATATATTTGTATTTATTTATTTTTTTTAGAAAATGTTTGAAGAAAGTTAGAAGATACTAAAAAACTTGGTATTATGCAAGCCGAAGCGATTTAATTAATTCAATCACAAAAAACGGCGTGTAAATCGCAAAAGAAAAAATAATTTTTTTAATATTCATTTTGGATGTATTAATTAATAGCATTTATTTTGAAATAAATTCATTTTGCAACACAGTTTTTAATTTTATAAAATTTCGTCATAATAGTTTAAGGTAAATCGCACAGGTTTTAGGTGGAAAACATCACATGTAAAAGATCAAAAATGCTACACATTTTGAATACCAAATGGGATAAAGTAGCAAATACCAGATTAAGTTAAACCTCTCTGAAAGCTTCGATGATTAATTTTAAATTACTATTTAAGTAATTTTTAAATTAAAAGAATTTTAAAAATTATCATAGAAGCATTCGGACTTTCATTTGTCTAGTATTGACTACTTTTATACCATTTGGATTAAAATATGTGGCGTATAAGATCTATAACATGTAGTATTTTCCACCTATATCCCATGTAGGATTTACCACATAAAACCCATGTGGGATTTACCATATGAAACCCACATGGGACAAAATAATAATTCCCATATGGGTTACATATGGTAAAAACCCACGCGTATCCCATATGGGATTTACCATATGGAATCCATGTGGGATTTACCATATGAAACCCACATGGGACAAAATAATAATCCCCACATGGGTTACATATGGAAAAAATCCACGCGTATCCCATGTGCGCTTTTTCACTGGGCATGGCTTTCGCAACATTAAGTGTTCTTACTAAGCATGATGTTGAAATCTTAAAATTGATTGAAAGGCTCTATTGATGAATAAACATCTGGAATATCCATGTATGAACAACCTTTGATTCAGTGGGTATCTATAAAACTAGGAGATTGAATGTGAGTCCCATCTATGATTTGTGTTCAGACCAGCGTAAACTTTATTAGTGTAGCGATAGAATAGTTTCAGCGGTCCTATAGTATATTGTATACTATGCTTCAGAGATCTACAAAATAATTAATTTTTTCAGAAATTTAAAAAAAATAAATACAGACTCACATACAACTGGATCTCCTAATTTTATAGATAAACATTGAAATATGATATAAAACCTTAAAAATAGATTTTTCATGCAAAATACAGAAAATACTGTTTATGTTTAGTAAATTGGAGGAACAGCCTTAAATTGATCGAAAATAAAATGCGGTCAATAGAATACAGTGTGTCAATTAAGCTAAGAACAAATAAGCTAACTCTTGTTTTATAGGAACATATAGTAAACTTAAGTTGTCAAAAATGTGCTGTAAATCCTATATGTTCCTTTTTTCCTACTCCAAAATAATGACAATTACAGTGATGGTTTTATTTTAAACAACGTTGTGACTTTAAACTATTTTAATATAAATATATAGCTTTATAAATATATAGTTTTATAAATATATAGCTTTATAACTATATAGCTTTATAAATATATAGCTTTATAAATATATAGCTTTATAAATATATAGCTTTATAAATATATAGCTTTATAAATATATAGCTTTATAAATATATAGCTTTATAAATATATAGCTTTATTTAATGTAAATTAAGTTAAATAATAAAACTTATACAACAAAATTTTTATGCTTTAAAAACAAACACCATAAGTTATATGAGTTGTTGTAAAGAAATTTAAACAATTCAAATCTAAATTGATTTTCTCCGTTTCAAAATAAACATCGCATTTATGTTGAAAAAAAAAGCCTTACTTGCAAACAGCAGAATAAAAATAGCATAAAACATCTTTTGCATCTAGAATACTGAAACTAATATTAAATATTAAAATATTATATAAATAAATTTCTTTAATATCACTTTATGGTTTTTTTGTTATTTGAGACAATTTTATTCAAGTAATTATTTGTTATTGTGATTTCTCCGTCGTACGGGTTATGATTTCTCCGTTGTACAGGTTGTTGATCTCTTTGTTGGAAAGTAAATCATTCCATATTTTTCAATACGACAGATTTAAAATTACTATCTGTAAAATAAATAACTAAATTTGTTTGTCAAACAAATTCGCTTTGCTCAGCATTTGTTATAACCATACTTTTATGTTTAGGCTGATATTTTTCGGATTGAAGCACAACTAACTTCCCAGGAATTGAACTCGAACAGGTTTTGAACATTTTTAAGTTATGAAATGATTCATGTTCTTCATTATTCCAAGAAGTACTGGATGACCGAGCGTATTCTTTTTCGTATAAAGGTATGGCATCTGATTTTAGCTCATACTCTGAACCAAGATCCAAATATCTACCTAAGGTACCAATACTTTCTGTGCTTCTTGACTCATACCTATGACGATATTTTTGCCATGAACTTTTTCGAAACGAATACTTGTTTTTATCTCTAGAACCTGGTAAAATACTTGAGTTGCAGTTTATGTCACCAGCAATACTATCTTCATATATAATTGGACTTGTATTTTTTGTACTTCTATAAACTTTTAGGCGTTGCATTTTAAACAAATCTCTTCGATCTTTTGCACTTAACGTTCTATGAGGAAGTTGTTTATAGTGACCAGGCAAGGGAGTGTCTGAGCTCACTGGAGTGCATGTAGATGAATAGCTTGGTTCAGAACTTTCCGAATCGTGTAGACTGCTTGAGTTGTAATATGGTGAACCAAATTGGTAATCGTTATCTTGAGCATCTAGAGTATCGTAATTAAAACGAGGTAAGTGACTGGGGGGTGTTAGTATTGACTTACTTGTTTTGTGACGCGGATATTCAAACTCTATATTTTTCTTTAAGAAACTTTCGCTGAAATTTGGTTGGTACGTTTTATTGATGGTATCATTATTGTTCTCATTAGTTGCCAATGCAGATTCGCTTGTCGACCTCTGATTACTTTGAAGCGAAAATCTTTTTCGTTTCTCATGAACAAAATCTTGAGAGAGGACTGAAAATCGTTTTTGTTCTTGTTTATTGTTTATTTTTTCGTGCCACATTTTGTCGCAGTCATTTTCATAAGATTGTTGATGTAATCTGCCAAGGAATTCGTTTTCTTTTAAGCTACTGGATGACATTTTTCTATAATCTCTTTCCGAAAGATAGTTATTTAATTTTAAGTTTGATTTATTTTGAGGATAAATATTTTTGACATCGTGATGGAAATCAAAATGTCTTGTGGGTAATCCACAGCAAGCATTAATAACGGTTTCTTTGTTACTTCTTTTATCAGATGTTTCACAAACATAACTATAAAGATCTGCTGTCGATCTTGAATATGTTTGTTCGTTTTCGGAAATGAATGTGTTAGTTGTTGCATCATGTGTAGCTTTAGGTACTAGAGCTTTTCTTATTGATTGAGAAATTTGTTTTTTACCAATAAATGACATATTAGCTGCTAAAACTTTCATAAAATTTACAAAGTTTTGTTTTTTGTTCAAAACTGGAGTTTTTACTAAACAACCAGGATCGCTTATTAGATAACTAGCATCGTGCCTTAAATAGGTATCATTTTGCTTAAGCGTTGTATTTTTTAAATAAAAATCTTTTTCATTAAAGTGTTTTTCGTCGATACTTAAAAAATTTGGGCTGTTACACATTTGAGTTGAAATTGTACTTGTTGAAGGTATGTGGGTACTAGAAAAAAATAAAGAAGTATTATCGGTTTGTACTGGACTATAGAGCACACTTTTGGATGCGGAAAGAAAGTTACTCATTGTATTTGTTAAAATGGACTTTCTTCTGCTTACAGATACTTCGGGTGATGTTCCAACACACTTATCACGTTTATAATTAATATTGTCCATACTGATACAAGAAAGCGTAGAGCCCATAGCATCGCAATTTTGCGACGTTTTTCGATATGTGCTTAACGAACTTGTACTTTTTAATTCTTTTTGAGTCAAATTAGATAACTCATTAAATGAAACAGACTTTTTATACTTTTCATCTTCGACTTTAAGCAAGTAGTTTGTTTCATGTAAACTATTTCTTGAGTTTCTATTGGGTAGTTGTAAACTTAAATTCTGAGACGAGTTTATTAAATTCAAATGCATGTCGTTCATATTGCTGCGAATGGATGCTTGTCTTTTTAAATTTTTGTCTTTCAAATTCTTCGCCTTCAATTCTTGCTCTCTTTTTTTTATAGCTGGAGTGGAAATGCGAAAGTAACTAGATATGGGGTTTAAAAACTTAGTTTGTTTTTTTATAATAGGATTGTCACGCGACAAAATCTGAGAACTCTGAATAAATTCTTTTTTTGGACTATTTGGTTTTAAGATGTTTTCAATAAAATTTTTTTTATTATTTTTTACTGAACAATTCCATTTTGGAGTGAATGTCTCTTCATTTTCTATGTTTTCTTCATGTAATTGACAAAATTGTGTGAATCTTTTAATTTCTTCAGCTATAGCCGCTTGTTCCTCTCTCAATTTTTTATCAGCCATTATGCGTATGGCATTTTTTCGTGATCGGACTGCCCTACAAACGTAGCATGATATACCAACAGGTATAAATATTATTGCACTTAGCAAAAGAAAAGGTGTGGCTGACTTTAACCATTTCAAAGGAGATTTGCTTAGACATTCTCCTACCAAAGTTATGTTTGCATCAGATATAAAGAAATGCAGAAATTTAGTCTTTAGCTCAGAAATAAACTCCGGTTTAAGTTTATTCGATAGTTCATTTATTTTTTCTTTATCACAACTTTTCTCATTTTCAACGTGCAAAAAAGAAAACCGTAAACAACTTTTTGTAAAATCGTGTACTTGAATATTTTTTACATCGGTGTTTAACAAATACAATGCTAATTCTTTAATTAGTGTATAACGGTTGTCCAAATTGTTCAAAAAAGTTTCAAAAGAGGATGACGTACAAACTGTTACTTTGTGAGAAAAATCTTGCTTTCGTTCGTTAACGACTATGTGTAGATGCTGAAACGATTCTCCTCCATTTTTTTTCTTTTTGATTAAAAATTTTGATGAGCCAAGATTTGCCTCTAAAGGAAGACCATATATTTCATTACTTGTCCAATGAAACTTAACCCAAGAGTTTTCGGGTAGTTTAGTTCTATTTTCTGTTAGTAAATCCACACTAATTTGGTTTTTTTGTTTTGGATTATTCAGTGTACGTTGAAAAGGGTTTCCCAAATAAACATTAATCATAGAGCAGTTTGTGCAAACAATGATAGGAAAGACAATTACCACATGGTAAATAACGTATCTGATCATTGCTGGAAAAAAAAAAACTGTTAGAAATATATTAAACAAAAATAGAGAGCTCAAAATAAAAAATATTTGTAAAAAGTGTCTGTCCAAATAAAAAGTAATTCGTTGTACCGATGTAGTAACGTTAGAAAAATATGGCCAGTTTCCAGACCCCTAAAAATGAATAGGTTTTACTCATTATTTTAAATACTATTCAGTTATACTCAATATTTCAACTACGTAACATGGTTCTGAGAAGACATACATACGATTAAATGATTACTTAAATGGAAAAATTGATCACAGATCTACTCATTATTTTAATTGCTTAAAATGGGTCAATTTACTTGATTATTATATTAAAAACCATTGTCTATAACAATAAATATTACGCACAATTGAATTAATAAATAAAAGGGTCGTGTCATAGTAGATACATTGATGTGTTGAAAGATTTCTAAAAGAGATTTCTGTTTTGAGTTTAAATTTGTTAAGAAAAAAAGTACGATTCTAATAATTAAAATTTTTTACTTTTTTTAAAAGATATTGTCTAAAGTTTGCAGTGCTGGTTAACCTGCGCCAGCGGGGTAAGATGAGCAATAGTGTAGAGTAAGTTGAGCATTCAACAAATGAATATGCATGTTACGAAACATGGGTGAATCATCAATAAAACTTTAACCTTTTTATTTTATACACTTTAATGACGTGAGTAAGAGAAAAGAAAAAATTAAATAGTAAGAAAGCGTCATAAAATATAAGAATATTATTTTATACCATTGTCTTGAACTTTGAAGCCAGATTTAGAAATTAATTATTTTGTAAATTATATATACATAATGTACCCGAAATTATTTCTTATCAAAGTTATTTCTTTGTGTTCGAAAGTTCAATTTTATTTTTTTAAAAAAAAGCTGCTCAACTTACCCCTATTAGACTAGGTGACACATTAGTTAGGTTTTAAAGAGAACAGTAAGATAATAAAAAAACAGGTAACTTTAATTGAAAGTCCGATAAATTGGTAAAATATCAACACTTAAGTGATGTCAGAAAAAAAAATTTATAAGTGTCCAAGAGAAAAATAGCAAAAACTTTTTACTTTTTTGGTGAAAAATAGAAAAAGTGCCCGTGTATCTTACTCAACTGCTTTTTAATAATTTTTTGTGGCGCATTGTGTTAACATTATAATTTCCCTAGATTTCATCCATTAGATGCTTTGTCATGTGATGCATAGTTTTTGAGATACTTTATTTGCCCAACTTACCCCTATGCTCAACTAGCCCCTCTCTACCTTATTGTAAAACACCTATAAATAACTTAACTTAAAATTTAAAATATTTTCAAGTTTTTTATATTAACTTTTTATGAGTAATTAAAATTTTTTTAATTAATCTTATTCCCATTGAAATTTTATGTTTTGTAACTTTTATTATTTGTTAAGGTGCTCCAAAAAGACCTAGTCTTATCTTATTACCGGACACCACGGATTTAGCCAAAGAATTCACGCTTTGAAATTAAGATTCTGAACTCTTGAGAAAAGCAAAATATTGACCAAATTTCAATTTTCATACCATTAAACAACATTTTATTTCAATTACTTACTGTACCAAATTTAAATTTAATTTTGGCACAGTAAATACCAAATGTAAATTCAATTAATACTTCTGAGTATTTTTTAAATATAAATGCTGCAAAATTACTTAATTCGTAAATAACTGTTTTAAAATAAGTTCTTTAAAATGAATTATCTTAACAGTTTTATTTGCCAGTTACTCTTTGAAAAACTGTTCTATGAACGCTAAATTGCAATTCATAAAAAAAAATTTTAAGTGCAAAATCTGCAATTTTTGAAAGAACAACATGTAGTCAAATGGATAAACATTTTCATATCATTATAAAGACCCTAGTTTTTTTAATGGATCAACCACCATGAAAAAAGAAGCTCGCACGCCTATGATTTTATTGGTATATATAAATTCATGAGAAATTGAAAAATTACTAAATAAGCAATCTTCAATTTCTATCACGGTGTTTTGCAAGCTCCTAAGTTTGTTTTTTACTCTGCTCTACTTCTATTTATTGTTAGGGGGTTACGAACTTTATATTATTAATCAGGGCAATTCCACATCAAATCACCCAGTCCATTGAACCATGTGTCTTCCTTTTGTGTTATACTTTGACACATTATTCCTAATTATAAAAAAATTTTGCATGCAAAATTTCAGCTAAAAAAGTTTAGCGGTTGACAAGATATTGCAATTTTAATACTGACCTGGTTTCCCAAAATGACCCGGTTTTCATAACACTCTGAAAAAACATTTTCCTTAAAATAATAAGAAATAAAAATGGCAAAAACATGAAAATGAACATATATAATGTTTTTTTGATGCTGAATTCAATAAATGTACTTAAAATGCTCAAATATAAAAAGAACATGCATAAAAATTAATAAAACAACTAGTTTCTATAAACCAACTTTGGGACCCAATATCTCAAAACACCCCCATCAAAAAATTTTTTTTTTTGCTGTTAATATTTTCAGCTGTTTATAATCTTACTAGGCACAAAAAATCTGGAAAACTGGAAAACTGGAAAACTGGAAAAACAACTAAAACATACGGAACTTTAATTTCAAAGATGTATTACTTTTTCAAGAAATTCCCAAAAAATATTTGTAAATAAAATAAAGTTAATCGTAATTTAAAAAGTTACTTAAATATACAAGATTTGTAAAGGTATCAAAGATGAAAGTTATTTTGACTGTGTTTGTAATAGTTTACAATATTGCTCCCATTTTACTTGTACTTCTTCTATTTCAGCATTTTCAAACACATAGTTTCTACCAGAACTAGAGCAAGCTTGTGGAACAGATAGTTTTTTCAATATGTTGGTGTTTGGAATAAAACAGTAGTCGTCTCTTTCAGGCCAGTTAAAACAGATTGATGGACCATTTGGATCAAGAAACTTAACTTTAGCATCAACTTCTTCTAAGTTGGTTTTATTTACAATGCCGATCCACCACTTATCATCACAGACTACAGCGACATAACAACCTAAAGTGACAGTATCAAGTTGAGATATGTCTTGTTTCTTTTTAAGATTGTGGATTATTGTATAATTAGTGTCTGTACTACACCTCTTTGCCCCAACCTTGTTATCTCTAAGATGTATAAATTGATGAAAGCTACGAGTACCAGGTAGAGTTGTTACACCAGTGTACCTTTCTTTTTGCTCTTCACGTTGCAATTGTAAGTCCAATCCCTTTATGTAAATGAAGTTAACAACTTTTATTTTATCAATACAAAATTCATACATAGCTTCTGATGTGAGAATTTAGTTTCTGTACGGTCGTTTTAAACTTTCTTGTGCTGTTAATCTTTTTACAGTACCACCAATCCCATCGCATGGTGACTTTCCGTGGGACGTGGCAAAAAAGTTCCATTCAATTTTAAGGCAAAATTCGCTCTCTAGTTGACATAGATTGTAAAAGCTTTTACAATTTTTGTACTGTCCTGCGCAACCATCAGTGAATAAATGTAATTTGGACAGATTGGAAAATTTTATTTTTAATATTGGTATGATTAGTTGGAATATTTTGTACACATAAGTTACATCATGTATAATTTCATCTGATATAAAACAGTAAGAAATATGTTTCAGTTCACCTTTATCATCTTTATAGTAAATGACTAATGGATGTAAAGAACATTGTTGGGTGTTCCAATGATAGCTCTGTATTTCATCTTGGACAACAAAAGCATAATTTTCAACAAAGTCGCCAATAATGATAATGTTTGATTGATCCATATATTGTTTCAGTTAGTTAAGGTACTGTGATTGAGAGTGAGCAATAAAAGAATGAGCTTGTAGCTTTTCAAAACAAGATGCTAATAGTTCAACAAACGTTGGAACATCAGCTGTTAAACTTAATAGTGTTGCACGGCCAGTAGTTTGCCATTGCTTGTAGTGTATCTCAAAATCATCTTCGTATTCTCCAAAAATCTCATACAAATATTTGGTGAGGGGTTCTTTACTAGGACAATCATCACACTGTGCAAGCATGCATTCTTTGTTTTCTACTGAGCAAACGGTTTTTGAAAGTAAGTCCTTATACTTTAGTCCAATATTTAAAGCATCTACTAGCAATATGGCATTTTGGTGATAAGAACAAACACAAACAGAATGTGTACCACTTGCACCTGGCAAAATGCACCACTTTGGTCTAAGTGAAGCAAATTTTGAGTAACTTATTTGTATTTCTGGATTGTTTTCTTTGTATAATAAATATAGTTCCTTTAAATTACACAAAAGCAGTTTTTTTTGTTTATGGATGTTCTTTTGAATGTTAACATAATCTTCTTTTCTAGGCATAGTTCTACATAAATCACTTGAATCATAAAAAAGTTTAACAGAATCTTCTCTTTCTTTTTGTAAGACTTTCCCTTTATACAAAGGTGAGATAGCCAACAATCTTTTTTTATTAAAAAGTTGTCTAGCTTTTTTTGCTTGGTATTCTGTAACTGCAAAGATATTTTGTACTTCTAATATTGACCAACTTGGGGGTGCCAGTGTTAGAAGTTGAACAATAGTTCTTTTGTCAGAACATAGAATTTTTTCTTTTATCAAGCTCATAATTACATCAAAGTTTTCAGCCTTCTTTTTAATGTCATTTGGTTCATAACACAGTTTTGAGGGAACATTGAATTGACTTTCAGTTTTTCTAGTAAGGTTACTTACCGTTTCGTTGATGCGCGCAACTTTTCGCTTTCCTTCTGAGAGTATATGTTTTGATGACTTTGAATGAGATTTTAGAGGAGATATATTAAAATTTTCAAGTTCTTTATTGATCTCCTGTCTTTTTGATTTGAATGATGATATTAGAAAATCTTCATCTTGTTCACCCTGACTTTGCTTCTCTTCTTTAAGATCTGCTTTTTTGGCAATCTTTTGCTTACAGGGTTTGCAAAGTTTCTTCCCAGGAACAATATTTAAGCTACTTCTCATCATGTCTTGTGACTCATTTATCGTAACTACTCTAAGATTTTCTAAAAGTAATTGAATTGTATATATAATTGCATATAGCTTTATGTATTTTGTATATAGTATAATTGTATGTATAGTTGTATATAGCTTATCTGCACAATTGTTTAAAACATTGTTTATGTTTTGGAAAACACAAGTTAAAAAAATATATATATTAAAATGCTTAAATTCCACTTTTACTTACTTGTAATTTTCTTTGTATGTTTTTTGAATGGATCACAGCATGCTTTCTGCCATATAAGATACATTTTCAAATAATTTGTAGCATGTTTTTCACATAATGTTGTTAAGTTTGATAGTTCAATGTTACAGCGTAATGATATAGCTATTTTTTCTTCGTTGCTTAAAGTTCCAATAACATCTTGTTGGCCTTTGCATGCATCTGATGTCATTAACCCAATAGAACACATCTTATAATAAACTACTTTGTACAAATGTATTTCCTAAAAAAAAGAGAATTCTCCTACTTAATTAAAAGAATTCTCCTACTTTATTATAAAAGAATTTTCCTACTTAATTTTTAGTAAAAAAAAAAATTTAATATAGAATCAATTCAAACCTTTTCAGAATCCCACTGTTGTATAATTTTTTACACTGATAGATATTGTTAGTTTTCTTTATAGATATATTTATATATATATACAGTTTATATATATATATCAAATTGTTAAAATTTAAATAAAATTTACGAATGCTGTTTTTTAACTGAACTTTTTATAAACTAGTTATTATAAACTTTTACAAAAGTTGTCAAAATTTTAAAAACAAATGCACATCCATATCACACTAATTCAGTTTTTATATAAAACAAAACAGGATGTTTTTTTCAGCTGTTAAGTTCAAATAACTAAGTTATCATATAATTAAGACTTCCTTAAATATAACAAAATTGTTTTTGTTTTTTTTTAAGGAGTCTTTTAACTAAATATAATATTTTACAGAATTCTATTTGAAAGTTTTTTAAAATAGCTTATTGAAAATTTGATACATCTTTGAAATTAAAGTTCCGTATGTTTCATTCGTTTTTCCAGTTAGATTTTTTGTGCCTAGTAAGATTATAAACAGCTGAAAATATTAACAGCAAAAAAAAAAATTTTTTGATGGGGGTGTTTTAAGATATTGGGCCCCAAAGTTGTTTTATAGAAACTAGTTGTTTTATTAATTTTTAAGCATGCTCCTTTTATATTTGAGCATTTTAAGTACATTTATTGAATTCAGCATCAAAAAAAAATTATATATGTTTATTTTCATGTTTTTGCCATTTTTATTTCTTATTATTATAAGAAAAATGTTTTTTCAGAGTGTTATGAAAACCGGGTCATTTAAGGAAACCAGGTCAGTATAAAAATTGCAGTATCTTGTCAACCTCTTAACATTTTTAGCTAAAATTTTATATGTTAACTTTTCTTTTTAAGATGCAACAGCCAAAGAGGTTTTTAAAAAAATTGAAGACCCATGGTTCAAAATTTTCTAAATTTTGGGTGATTTGATGCGGAATTACCCATCAATGACATTTAATTTGAATAATTATAACTTATCAATTATAATTTGTGGTTAGAGCGCTTGCTTTAGAAACAAGAGATCCTGAATTCGAAACGAGCTGTAGGCATATTTCGCGCTATCGGTAAGGAAGAAGGCGTGAACTTCCTAGTTAAATGCTCCTCCGTGGCGCTCTGTGACAAGACCGTTAGGTCTTCTTGGGGCATCTAAAACAAAAATTTTAAAAAATAATTTTAAAATAAAATTTTTTTAAACATTTTAATTTCTAGTTGCTAGAGCAGCTAGTTTTAATTTTAACAAAATAACGACAAGGAGTTTAAACAAACAAAAATATGAAGAAATGACATGCTGTGATATTCAAAAAGTTAATTTAGAAATGTCATTATAGTTCCATTAATAAGGTTTATAATATAAATATAAAAACGTAGAAAAATTCAACATTTTGCTTTAGAGCCTCTTAGTGCAAGGCGCCTTCTAAAAAACCATGCAGTTTTTAAAACTATGTTAAGGAGATTAGTTTGACCTTTATAGAAATCTCTGATAAAAAAATCAGTGGTGCAAGAAACGCTTGCAGTGAGTGTAGTCTGCTATTCTAAACATTTAAAATAGTTTTCCTTAACTTCTGACAGTCTGACATAAACTAGCAAATTTGAACATTTAAATATTATTTAGACAGAATTCAATTTTGTGTTGTAATTTAAGATTTTATTATTGAAGATATACATTATTTATACTTTATGCATTTAAAATAAGTTTTTAAAATTAAAACTGAAAAAAAACATTGCATCAAGACTTCTTCTCTAAAAAAAAGGTTGTTCATAATTTACAACTGATTGTTTTAAATGTGCTTTTTAACTAGTAACGGCTTTATATATATAAAGTACACACACACACACACACACACACACACACACACACACACACACACACACACACACACACACACACACACACACACACACACACACATACACACACATACACACACACACACACACACACACACACACACACACACACACACACACACACACACACACACACACACACACACACACATATATAACGATACTTTATATGTAAATTGTGGTTTTCTAATCCTTCTGGACCAGCAGATGATTCACAAGGATTATCTACTTTTGTTTTGTTATTATTGTTTGTTTTTCTTTTTTAATTGAAAAAAAAGTTAACATTATTAATTTTTGAAATTAAAGAGATTCAACTTTAAATATTGTGATATTAACTTGTTTACTTGTCTTTCGAGCAATAGTATCATAAAATTCAGACTGGTTTTAGTGTTATCATTTTCAGAACGTACTTTGATGCTCTAAAGTTAAAAAAAAGGGGGTCAAGGTAAAAAAATAGTCAAAAGACTATTTTAAAGACTATTTTAAAGACAATTAATTTCCAAAAATAATAAAAACTTATAAAAACTTCAACTATAAAGTTTTTGATAAAATGACTTAAAATTATTATTGATCAAAAATTATTTTTAGTTGAAAAATAATTTTTGATCGAAAAATAATTTAACTTAAGTTTACTTGCTGTTGTTTTTTTCTTGCATTTGCGTAGAAACTATTGAACTCATACGGTATATAAACTGTTGTATTAAGCCTAAATTGATAAAAAACCGTTGGCTAGTTCATAAAAACGACATATAGGCAATGCTTGATGTGATAAAAATGCAGCAGTGCAATGCTGCAGTAGTTGTAATTTTAAATATTTCAACATAATACCATTTATCCTAACCATCTTTAGGTGACAACCTATTTAAATAATTAGATATTATCTTTGTGAACTAACCATCTAAATGAATGTGAAAAAACATGAAAAATAATAACATTTGTAGTATAATTATATTACAAAAATGGTAACAACCATGACATAGCTACTTAAATATATTAACTTTAAAGTTTTAATGACTTTTAGAAAATATTCCTGCACATTTTTTCAGTCGCAAAACGAATGAAACTATTAAATCAATCCAAGGATTTAGTATTATTTTATCATCTTCAATGAAATTCTTAAATCATTGCTATTGTTTTTAAAAGATAACTTACTAGACTTGTATGTGTTTATAAAAATATGGAGTTCCCCAGGATGGAAAGCATACTTTTTTTAAAAAAACACAAATAACTCAGAGCGTTTTTTTCTAATTTTAGAATTCCACCTGCTAAGTACAAAGAACTTCTATAAGATTTAAAAAAAATAATCCATAGCTATTTTGGAAAATCATAAACAAATATTTTGAATTTGAAAAAGTTACTTTACAAGCTATAGAAATCTTTTTAATCTTTTTAAAACTACACAGTTGCAAAGTACAAGTACACAGTTAGGCAACATATTTTTATATTCATTGAATTAAAAGGTGGAATCTTCGGTATTATGATGAAAGATGGAGTCTATGGTTATTTATTTAATTAAAAAGCAATATGTCACATTATTTATGATGCAATGTAAGGCTGGCATAACTAGTAAGTTCTTTAGGTAACTGGAACAAACAAGTGCTTAAATCTGTACATCAGAATATCAATTAGTTTAAGCAAATAAAATAAAATAAATAAAAAAAACTTTTTAAAAATAGCTTTCTATTCAATCGACTAAAAAGTAGAAAATAACTTTTTTTCTGTTTCTGGTACTCGTGGAAATCATGTACTGAGTAATAATCACTTTTGTAAAGCCAATACTGGAAGACATTGAAGTCAATTCATGTACGTATGTAAACAAACAAACTCATCGAAGTAAAGGAATCGAAAGTTTGGCGCCTTTAGCTTTATGTACATTTAAAACGAATTTGATTTTGAAAGCATCTGACTTAAAAGGCGCCAAACTTTCTATTCCTTTACTTCGATGAGTTTGTTTGTTTACATACGTACATGAATTGCCTTCAATGTCTTTCAGTATTGGCTTTACAAAAGTGATTATTACTAAGTACATGATTTCCACGAGTAACAGAAACAGAAAAAAGTTATTTTCTACTTTTTAGTCGATTGAATAGAAAGCAATTTTTAAAATATTTTTTTTATTTATTTTATTTTCTACTTTTTAGTTTTGATAAAATTTTTGAATTTCTGAAGACCGTTACGCTAACTTGCCATTACAAATTTATCGCTCTCTTAAAAAACAAATTAATTCATTTTACTAAATCTAAAAGAGTTATTGAATCAAATGTAACAAATATAGCTATTGTTAGTCGGCAAAAGATTATTTGTAAAATTTCAGGGCTGTACGATCAAAAGAATTGCTTCAAAAAGCGCTGTGAAGTTTTGGCCTCCACAAAAAAAAAAAAAAAATCAAAAAATCAAAAAATGCGGACTCGTCAGTGAGTGAATAGAAAGCTATAAAAAGTTAGAGAATACAGTCTAAATTATCTTAATACTCCAAAAAACGCTTTAACTAAAAGCATTGAATGCATACAACTCAAAATGTAAAAATGTAAAATAGTGCTATGATAAAATTGATCTTAGATATTTTAGATGCAACGAAGATTGTGTTTGAGATGTAAAGAGGATTCTACATTTAAACACCAAATTGTTTGCCATCACTTTATACAAATGTAAAATTTCAATAGTTATTAACTATTGGTATTTTAAATTTGGATAAAGTGGTTTGCATCTCAAAAAACAATCAAAAATATCTAAGACCAATTTTATCATAGCACCATTTTACTTTTTTTTTTGAAAGTTGTTGCAAACAGTTTTGCGTTTAACTGATATATATATATATATATATATATATATATATATATATATATATATATATATATATATATATATATTCACCTCCTCAAGGCCAAGAAGGCTACTATAGATGAGGAGGCTACTTAATAGTGGTTATAATCCTCTCTCAACTCTACTCCGAAAAACGAACCTTGACGAACAAGGCCGCTGCGCGGAGAAACAAGTTGAACTATCTATCTATCAATATATCTATCTATCTATCTATATATGTATGTATATATATATATATATATATATATATATATATATATATATATATATATATATATATATATATATATATATATATATATAAATATATATATATATACATAATTTTGATATGTTTAAAATCATGCATCTAATTAAGAAACTTGTAATATAAATAAAAAAATATTTTTTTTATATTACAAGTTTTGTAGAGACTTCTAATCACTTTGCCTCTCAAACTAAAATATTAGCATTTGTTTAACAAGCCACTATATAGGCTGCGAATAAAAAATCTTAGCTTTGTCTTTCATTTACAAAAGCAGCCGATTGGTGGTGACCATTTAAATATTTTCTTTTTTTAATGGAACACTAAAATCATAAAATTTTTATTTAAAACACTTTTGTTAGTTCACGAATGTTGATCCATATAGAGATTTTATATCGTGGCTTAACTTGAAGCCTACAAAAACAACTTATGTCAAAATTATTACAGGAAATCTTTGCTATTGACAAAACTAAATGTTTTTTAATGTCAGCTGCTTTGCGTGACTTAAAATAGGGAATATTTTGTTAAACTTAAAAGTTTAACAAAATATTCCCTATGTAATCATAGCGCTTTTTTCTGAAAACAAGCAGATGGAGGTGTAATAGCTGTTTAGATAAATAAAAATAAATTTTATACATATAATGGCATATAAAAAAGTATTTAAATCCATTAGGTAATACTTTGTTTAGCGTTGGATTTATGCAACCTTTAGTATCAAATGTATTAAACATTGTCACGCCTTTGTGCCATCGGCTTGAGAATAAACAAAGTAGATAGCAACAATAATAATTACAATAAAATAAGTAATAAAAAAAATAACAATAGTAGCCATGATAATATTAACAACAAAAAGATAGATATAAAGCAGCAACAACAAACTGGTAATGAGGACCTTAAGGACCAAAGCAAGTGCAATAAATGTTCATTATTGTTTTAACCAAAAACCGATATAATCAAAAGACATCCTGGATATTACTATTACATAATAATTTGCTTTATCGATCTGGCAGATGCACTGTTTTTAATGCAACTTGTTATCAGTGTTTTAAAAGATAAAAAATATTTTGAATATTAAAAACAGTAAATAAAATGTAAACAGAAAATTGTCAGACAATAATAATATAAATAAAACCATATATTATAGCATATAAAATAATTGTTAACTATAATAACATTAATTAATAGCTTATTATGTCTATAATTTTATCTGTAAATAAAAATATAGCGAAAATTTTTTTTATGAATTTTAAAAGTAAATCTTTTTAACACATAATTTTCACACAAAAAAAAGAGATTTATTAAAAAATTTTGTTAAAAAATTGGAGTCATTTTTTTAAACTTCATTTAAAAAAACTGGCTCCAATAATTATTTCATAAAAAGATATAAACTTAACGTATTTTGGAATTTAATATTATAAGAACAACAAAAAAAATAGTGCTGCTAAAATTTCAAGTGTGCATATATATATATATATATATATATATATATATATATATATATATATATATATATATACATACATACATACATACATACATACATACATACATACATACATACATACATACATACATACATACATACATACATACATACATACATACATACATACATACATACATACATACATACATACATACATACATACATACATACATACATACATACATACATACATACATACATACATACATACATACATACATACATACATACATACATACATATATACATACATACATTCTTACCCTGATATTTTCATTGTCATTAGAATTTTGAGACTGCATTTTAGTTGAAAAACTTTCGAAAATATATTTCGCCGTACGAATTATCAACAAATGAGCAAATTATACAAATGATTTTAAGAATTTACGTTTTCATTTTTGAATGTGAAGCTATAAAAAAAGGTATACATTGCGGGAACCATTGTAAAGTAAGAATAAGGAACGATTTTTTGTGTTCTATACGAAATAAAAACCAACTCAAAGCGATATAAATTATTTATATTTTTTTATTTGAAGCGATAAAATTTTCAATTCCCTAAACGCATTTGTAAGTAGAATTCCATAGAACTTTAACGTAGAAAATTAAAATTAACTTTGCATCTTAAAAAAGCCGAGATTGTTTAAAAAAGATTACGTAAAAGATCTAAAGTAGATAATGAACTTCGGAAGAGCCAAAGATTTTAGGTTCTTAAAGTTGTATTAAAAGTTAGCTGATGCAATTCTCAGAAATTAACAGTTTTATAACATTTTTATTACTAAGGCTAACCTTAATTGAGACTTCGAAGTTTATCTCGCTTTTAATTTTAGTTATTAATATAATTGGCTTCTGTATACTTTTTTTAATTATATTTTGGTTATATATATATACAACTTAAAAAAAAAAAAATTTATGACTATTTACTTTGTCTTTTTCTTTTAATTTGTTTGTTTTTTTTATCGTGAAAAAATTATGACTATTTACTTTTGTCTGTAGACATATGCTTTGACGCCATTTTAAAAGCGTTTTATTCTTTAACAGCTATTAAACGATTCCATTAAAAATAGTATAAACAATTTTATCCTATTAAATGATTTAAGACGAAGTAAAAAACAACAAATCAGAATTTATTCTAATAAAACTTTATATTATTTATATAATAAAATATGTTTTTAGCCTACTTTAAAATGCTTAAGAGCCGCTAGATTTTTTTGATGTTTTGATGCTTAAGAAACAACGCATAAATATATTTGAAAACACAAACGTAGAAAAATATTTGAAAACTCAGAAAAATATTTACAACGAAACAACTTAAATTGTTGCATTGTACAACTCAAGCTGTTGCGTTTTACAACTCAAGTTGTTGCGTTGTACAACATAAGTTGTTGCGTTGTACAGCATAAGTTGTTGCGTTGTACAACGTTAACTGTTGCGTTGTAAAACGCAAGTTGTTGTGTTGTACAACGCGTCTTGTACAACATCTTGTTAATTAACTTAGATTGAACTGACAACTTAACTGAGAAACTAGAAATCAAAGAAATGACTCAATTGGGCATTTATTATTAAGTAGAATTTCTAAAATTTCTTATTGAAGGATTTCAAACTTAATTGTTTAAAATTTGTTTTGCACAATTTGGGTGCATACATTTTTATTTAAGTTTGCATCATTACTCTAAAGCATACTAAGCGTTTATTTGCTATAGATACTAATACATATGTACGACTTAAAATCAGATGATATTTTAAAACCCAAGTTTTTAAGTATAACAGTTATATGAACTTTAACTTGTCAGATGTTTTATATCAAAAAATATTGAGTTTTTTCATTGCTTAGTTTTTTTTTCATTATTCTTCTCAAAAATTTAAGGTTTTGTGAACGCCAAGAAAAAAACTAAACCATAGTTTAAGCAAAAGATCAACTACGGATGAAAACGTATTGGCTCTAAGATTCTAAAACAATTCACAGCTTGATAGCATCGATGAAAAAAATCAAAGCTATACTAAATAGGTAGATTATTCTAGACATAAAGTAGTTTGAAGAAGAAAAAATATTCACTTTTAAAATAGCAAAATCAAAAGGTACTTTGTTTTTTATGTTCTCATTATTTTGCTAAACCCAGTCATTATAAGATACCGTGTATCATGCAATTGTGGTAGATAATACATTGTATTTGGTTCATTATTTAACATATTTGATAATAAATGGGACGTGTTTGGTTTATTATTTTTAATATTTAGAACACAAAACTACGAACGAAAGAAGATGCAACTCAACTTTGAATTAAAATTTCAATTAGGGAAAAGTATGCTGAACCAAAAATGAAAAAAAAAAAAGTAAATAAAAAAAAAAAGCTGAATTAAAAAAAAAGAATTATTATAACACTTATATAAATAAAATAAAATTTAAAGAAATAAGTTTGTATTTACAGTAATTTAAGAGTTAAGGTACATATTTTTCGTAATAAAGAAATTGTGCAATTTGGATAATTTTTATCCTTTGTAAAATAAATAAATTTTTTTTTGAAATTATAAACAAATTTTTTAAACACTTTTACAAATTAACAATAAGAATAATTTTGCATTACAGGCCCCAAGAAACAAACTTTTATTTGTATAAAAATAAAAATTTTTTAAAATAATAAAAATGATAAAAATAATTAGTTATTGTAAGAATATCTATATATTTATATTAAAAAGTATTTCCTTATTTTTTGTTTGTTTGAGGAAGCACTTTGTTTCTTCTGTTTTTATAGGCCTGCATTTTATGCAACATAAAAAGATTCTCTAAAGTTAATTATAAAGCTACTATTAATGTAGACGACGTACAAAAATTAATGCATTTATAAGTAAAAAAACAAAAAAGAAGTTAAGTATATTAAAAATATGTGAATATATATATGTATAAATATATATACATATATATATATATACATATATATATATATATATATATATATATATATATATATATATATATATATATACATATATATATATATATATATATATATATATATATATATATATATATATATATATATATATATATAATCATAGATAATTATATATATAAAATTACAGAAACTGTAATTGAAAACCAAATACATTACAATATCTTGAATATATAGTGGTGAAAAAACCAAAACTCTATTTAATTATTTAGAAAAAAATTAATTTTGGTTTGATAAATCAAAAGGCAAAGACTTTGCTTCACCAGCGTGTCTTTTCATATGAAGCGAAAGATGATCAGAACGTGAAAATGAACGCTCACATCTTGTACATTTAAAAGGTCGCATTCCAGTATGTTTCCGATAATGTCTCGTCAGCTCATCTGATCGTGCGAATTTCCATGTGCAACCCTCCCACGAACATTTATAAGGTTTTTCACCCGTGTGCGTACGCATGTGCGCTTTCAAGTGAGAAGATTTAGTGTAAATCTTATCACAGCCATTAAAAGAGCATTGATGAGTACGACGTTTTGAAAGTCTCTGAGAAACAGATGAACTAGAAAAAAAACAGAGCTCATTATTATTTTAAACTAACCAATCCACTAAAGAACATTTCAAATAATTTTTTTTACCAATTTCCTTTAACTGTGGCAGAGTAAACAGGTATCGTCGAACTAATCACTGGAGGTTTGATAACATAAACAGGGCTAAAGATGATAATGCAGTTGTTTGAAAAACAGTTTCCACAAAATTCTAAAAAGATATTAGCTAAGAATTTTGTAACTAAAGATTTACTAGAGAAAGCCATAACTTTTCCAATCATTTTTCAAACAAAATATCCCTTTGAATAAATCTTATTCTTCATTTAAAAACTCAGTTATGATTAATAGCAATTTACTTTGGGTTAATGACCATAAATGATTGCGTTGAAACTATGCCAGAGTAGGCAGTACTATGCCGAGTATTTGTTAATTTCAAATCCTCTGAGCTGTAATTTAAATATGGAGGTCTGGGCCTTATTTGACGTTCAACCATTGATGGTGTTCCATTCTAAAACAATCACAAAAAATCAAATAGAGATAATTCAAATCAAATAATTTTAAAGCTGTTTATTTCAAATACATTTATTCAAACATATAAGTATTGGGTTGTTCAAATATTATCAATTAATATATTTTAAAACTGATCAGTAAATTATTAGCAAAATATTATAGTCACCGGGAACATCCTTGAAGATGAAGCATATAACTGAGATGACGAAATGGAAGTTGTAAATCCTTTACTTTCACTAACAGCTCTTCTAGCTGCTGCAGCAGCAATGCAGTGAATACACTATTAAAAAATAGTAAAATCTAATGTATAACTATTTATTGATTTTATAATTTATTTCTGTGTTAACATTTTATATATAATATAATATCAAGAACAATGAGGATTCCAGGTGGAGAAATCCAGGTGGAACAGTGTCATTTAAGTTAAAATTCTCTATTTAAAAAACATTTTAAACTCTTGTGAGTTTAAAGCTAATATAATTTTTTTGTAACAAGGAGTTAAAAAATAAATAATTTATTATAATCTTTTAAAAATATTAAAATGACAAAAACAGCTTTTCGAAAAAATTTGGTATGAAATAGTAAAAAAAATATCTATGGGGACATAGATATTTTAAAATATAATATAGCTTTAAAAATAAGTTTAAAAAATTTCAAAGTTTTTGCAATGTCAAAAAAGAATATAAGGATAATAATAAATGTCATAGTTAAAAAATATTTTTACAAAGAACTGTCCATCTTGTTAGAAGTCAACATAAACCAACATGGGGGACAAACTTGTAGGAGGAACACAGTTTTCATATTTAATTCATTTTGTTTTATAAGATATAAAAATAGATTCAAAAATTTATTATATACTCAGCTTACTTTTTGTGGATCTAATTCAGGTGGAGTTTCATAATTACGAGGATAAATAATTTGACTTGTGCTTTTGTGATAATCTTCCTCTTCAGCTTCTTTCTATATCAATAATGCTTGCAATAAATATAAACAAAAATAAAACAAAAAATAAATCCATTTTAATGAAGCTTTAATAGAATATGCAGTACAGCTATGCAAATATACCACATAAAACAAAATTTACAAACTTACTTTAAAAAGATTTTGAGAATTTTCACCACTAAAAAATATTAGAGCATTATTAAACAATGTTTTGGTGACTAAAATTAACTTTACTTTTTTAAGTCATAACTGCAAAAAGCATTTTCAAAAAAACGTTTGTTAGTATTACACTAATTATTGTTGTTATTACTAATTATTGTTATTATTGTTAATTACTCTTTACGTGAAATAAAACCATATGACAAGTCTATTCTTTTATAATAAAATGTCCATTTTTTAACACAAAAAAAGGATTTAATCTATAACCTTTAAAATGAATTTATATATGCAAAAGAAATTGTGTCTTTTTGGTAGTGGTTATGCAACTCTTTTTATTATCTCCTACAGTTAAACTTTTTGTTATCTCCTAAAAGGAAATAAAGTTTGACTTTAGGAGATGATAACTCCTTTGAAGTAATTTTTTATCTGTAGAATTACTTTTGAAATTTCTCAGACCTAAATGTTGATTGTGAGGTTAAATTAAAATATGCTGTTTTATCTCAGAGCTAATATTACATTTTTAATTTCAAAAAATTCCAATAACCACATATTTGTTAAAAAAAAATTAACAACTAATATTTTAAGGCAAATGCTCTTTTTATTTACAAAGCTACGATCTGTTAAAAAACAAAAAAAATCTATTGTACGCTCCAAATACAAAACTTTGGTTAACAAATTGATTAGTCAATCATGCTGAAATTCCCAGTTTTGTGCTTTTTACATAAAATCTGCAGGTGGTCAATATTTGAAACAAATCTGAAGTGGCATCAACAAATCCATTTTTGATATGGAATAACCCTTGTTTTAATGCTGTAATTAAAAAAAAATGTTTAATGCTGTAATTAAAAAAACAAGTCTGGCTGAACAAGTCAAAGGCTGGTCTTCATAAGCTCTATTTTATATGGTTTATTTGGAATGACTCAATAATATTTAAAAGTATAAAATTATTACTTTTTTTATTAAAACATAAATTCACCTACCCAAAACTACAGAGGAGGCCACTAATGTTGAGAAGGTCTTCTTATTTTATTCTTATTTTCTTATACATTTTTCTTTCTTAACTCAATTCTTCTAAAACATTCTGAAAAGTTTATTAAACAAAACTGTTGCTCAGAGACACAGGTTAAGTGCAATACTACTAGGCATAGAGTGGGTTTGAAGCTTAATTCTTTTCGTTGAAAGCCAAGTATTCTGCCACTTGTTAACTACCCCATTCTATTACATGTATATATATATATATATATATATATATATATATATATATATATATATATATATATATATATATATATATATATATATATATATATATATATATATATATATACAAATCAGTAGAAAATCACTTATCAAACTTTTTTCATTTTACACTGAAAATTAACTTTAATCTACATATATAATAAATATAACGCATATGGTATTTATAATGGAATATTTTAAGTTTCTTACTTCAATACTTATTTTTTATCTTGTAAATATCTTATAAATTTTAACACAAACATTTCTTAGCGGTACTAGACAACAAGACCATATGGTCTTCTACGAGTTCCTGCGTTCTTTTATTTTTTAATAGCGATTGTTGTATATGTATTTTTTTATTATTATATATTAGTATTTTAAATATTGTAATGAAATGCTTATTTAAAATGTAATAAAAAGAACAAAACAAAGAAAAGAAAAAAAAAAGACTCATCAGAAATTTAATTTATAATCACTTTGTCA
The DNA here is from genome assembly GCF_038396675.1 of Hydra vulgaris. Classification (NCBI taxonomy): domain Eukaryota; kingdom Metazoa; phylum Cnidaria; class Hydrozoa; order Anthoathecata; family Hydridae; genus Hydra; species Hydra vulgaris. The sequence continues at coordinate 40,984,466 of NC_088931.1, forward strand.
TTGAGCACTCAATTTTGTACAATGCATTTAAAATTCATATATATATACACATATATATATATATATACACATATATATATATATATATATATATATATATATATATATATATATATATATATATACATATATATATATATATATATATATATATATATATATATATATATATATATATATATATATATATATATATATATATATACACACACACACACATATTCATTAAATTGAAAGATTGTATACCCAAAACAAAACTTTCAGAGGATGTAGCAGCACTCCTTGCATGTTCTATCTATTTAAGTTAGTTAAATATGCACAATAGCTTCAGATTAAAAAAAAAAAATTTTAATATTTAAAAAAGTAAAGATAAGGGGGTCAAATAAAATAGTTATGAGTTTTAATTAAAGATTTAAATTTTTAGAAAAAGAATTAAAGATTTTAATTCCTTTTTTTTTAAGTTGTAGAGAATTTTGAGGTGAGTTTAAATATATAATAAAATATACCAAGACATATACTAAAAAATATAATCTTTTTTGTACTAAAAAGCAGATAATAAACTTTTTAATTTAAATCTTTAGTTCAGTAAACCAAAATTGACAGGTCTCACAAGATTGACTTCGAAACAGACCTGTCAATCTTTAGTTTAGAAATATTAAAATTATTGTTGTGGCTAGCGTAACGGTATCGCTGCTTTAATTTTTTATTTTAAAGTCAAGATAGTAAAGTCTGATTGGTTCATTTAAAGTCATGGGAGCAAATACTACTGGTTAATTTTGAAAGTTTTAGTTGTTTAAATTGTAAAGTTACTGATATATTGCGTTGTACGTTTAGTCTTGCTGTATCTCAGTGGAAGCATCACCACGGTGGTCAGAGTTCAAACCTTTTATTTGAAAATACATGTTTTCAACTTTTTTTAAATGTTTTTAACTATTTAAAAAAAGTTGAAAACATTGACTGATATAGGAATAGGCACACTGAGTTTAAATACATCAACTGGTATAGGAGTAGGCACAGTAGAGCGCACATAAATCGAATAAGGGTTATGGTTTGGGTAGGCATTCTTTAAATAAAAGGAAAAGAATCAACTAAACAGAAATCACTACCGTGACTTTAAAAAAAAATTAAAGCAACGGTTGGCGAGCAACAACGCAAAATTAAATTAAAATTAAGTTTAAGTTAAAATAAAAAAATAAAATTTAAATTAAAAAGGTCACTTTTTTTTACTTATCTAATTTTCTATTTATCTTAATGTAGGCTAAATGTTGTTAACAATATTGCACCAATATAAAATGTGCACATTTTGATATATTTAGCAAATACTGATTAACAATATTGGTTATATATAAACTGCAATACAATGCCAACATATTTTTTATCATAATCAATGAAAAAACATTAAAATAAAAAAAAAGAGCTCCCTGATGAAAAAACTGCAACTCTGTTAGCAGTGCCTCTAAATTACACCACCCTTAAAACCACAGCAGTACACTATTATATCAGCGGAGTGACAAATTAAAGTATTAAAACATTTTTTTCGTACAAATAAGATTTCTATTTTGTACTCAAAAAAAAGATTATAATAAAACCATTATAACTTAAAAAAAACTTGTGGAGAAATGAAACCTGTGTTATTATGTTAACATTATTTGTAAAAATATAAATAAACAATTGAGTGTACAAATAATGGTCTCCTAGAAATAAAACATTAAAACTTACAAAAAAAAGTCTCCACGAGGATGACTTAAACCCACAACACTATCACCTGCGCCTCAAAAGAAGAGCGTTACTGCAAACACAGCACAATGCAAATATTGATGACAAAAAATTAAAGATCAAATTTGAGGACAAGTTATTTTATGAAAAGTTCTGGTTAAGTGAAAGATTATAAAAATCAAATAATTTAAAAAAAAAACTTTTTCTCACAACCAACTAATAAAGAAATTTTATTAGTTGGTTGTGAGAAAATTTAAGATGTTCCAATAGTGATTAGACTTCTTTGTTCTAAATGCCAACTTTATAAAGAGTTATATAGCTCTATAATAGTGAGCTTGATGTGACCTGTCCCACTTTTGCTGCTGGGAATGGACATTTATACATAATCAATTACTAAAATTTCTTTCACTTATATATTTGCTTTTACACTGGGCACCTGTTAATTTGTTTTGATAATTACTCAACTAACATTTAATCTGATATAATTTTGATTTCTGCTTCCCTGAGGCTTTTACAACTAAATGTGTTCTATAAAGTAACTGGACTTATGAGTCCAGTTGCAAAACTATACTAAAATAGATTTGATAACAACCGATTTAAAAGTTGAACAAAGAATTTACTATTTTTACTGTTTACTAATTTTATTTTGAATTTTAAAGTTTTATGCCCATCTTTTTTTAAAAAAAAGACTATTATGCAAACAAAAATTTGACCCTTTATAGAAAAAAATTATTTATTTTGATTTATATTTTCATGTTATTTAGATAAAGATTCTCCACAAAATGATCAAAAAATTGCATATAAAAAAAAATGCAAAATTTTTATTCAAAGTTTGTAAATAATAGCACTTCTGTTATGATATATATACATACATATGTATATATATATATATATATATATATATATATATATATATATATATATATATATATATATATATATATATATATATATATATATATATATATATATATATATATATATATATATATATATATATATATATATATATATATATATATATATATACACACACACAAATAATTTTAAATGTTTCTTCAAAATAGAGTGCTAAATGTAAGAACAAAGAAGAAAATAAATTTGATCAATGACCTTCTTTTAAAAACTTATACATTTTAAAAATACATTCTATATATAATTTTTTCAAAAAGATCATTGAAATGAAATCTATTTCATCTTGGTGATCTTCTCTTAAAAATAGATTATACATAAAAACCTTGTCATTGAAGTATAAGCATCTTTATAAACCATATCTGAAAAATAAAAATAATTATTGGATAAATATGTAAAGATTTAATTTGTTTTAAGATATAATGAATAATTTTATATTATTTTATAACATAGTAAATTTTATATTTTATAACATACAATTTTATAACATAGTAAAACACATATAATTATTTTAGTATAAAAAAGAACTTAAAATAACATAATATAAAACATCATAATACAAATATTAGTTAGACAAGTATTTTTTAATCTGCAATTTTTTATATTAACACATGTGTGTATTTGTGTGTAAAAACATAGAGTAAAACATGCAACATTTATATTTGTATATGTATGTACAAATATGTTTACATTATGTGTCCATGAAATATATAACACATATACCTTTTTTCCCATTAAATTGGCAAGATTGGTTTTTTTTATTTTTTAAAAATGAAATTTCTTCAGATATATCATGATTGATCATTGTGAATAAAGTAAAAGAAAGACATAAGTCTCTCACAAGTCAGAAACCTATATTAAATCATAAAAAAATTTTCTCCCATTTTTTACGCGTTTTCGTTCGCGACCACGCCCATGTTGTTACTGAGGTTTCGGAAACCTATATCAAGTTATCAACGAAACTCAAAAACAAAACAAAATAACGTCATTTTTTCAAATACATAATAAAAACGGTTCATTTTTATTTTTGAAGTACTTCGTTTGCTATTGTGTCTTTCAGTATACCTTATTTTAAGTGTCAACAATGTTTTGTGAAGCAATTTTAAAAATATCGTGTTTTTTTTTATAAAAACATTAAAGGAAAATAATTTTACAAATTTGTCATTTGTCAACATACGCGCAAAAGTTACATAACTTACGCGTAAAACTTACACAACTTACGCGCAAACAAATGTTATTGTGCATTTAATTCTTTTATTTATTAAAGCAACAAAAAGTAATTTACTTTTTTAGTTAGCTAATATTAGTCATCTAACTTTTCGAAAAAAGTATATTTTTTAACTATTGTGCAATAGATAATTTTCATAAATCGAGTTAAGCTGTAGTTCCACAACACTGTTTTACTTGAGGCACATTGGTTTTAATGTTAGAGCTTCAAAGTTAAAAAGTCAGCAGTTTTGAAAAATAATAATAGTTAGGCTTACCATACGTCCCATTTTGACCCGGATTGTCCCGGTTTTATATCATTTGTCCCAGTGTCCCAACGGCTTTCGTTTTGTCTCGTTATCGAAAAAAAAAGGATTTTTTTTTTCATTTTGTCCCGAACAAAATCATTAACCATGAGCGAGACTAGGTTTTTTCAAACTGAGACGAGAAGTTAGTACTTCTCGTGAGCCCGAGAACGAGACGAGACGAGAAATTTAACAACTTTTGAAAACAAATTTGTTAAAATCCAAGTAAAAAAAAAATGTAAACATGGTTTTGACAAATAGACACAAATGACATTTGTCAAATGTAAACAACTTTTTCAAATATTCATTCAGAATTTTTTTGCCAAATTTTTTCAACAAGACAATGTTTTCTCTGATTAAGATGATTTGTTCTACTTTTTCTGAGTGTAAGTTGTGTCTGGATGATCGGACGGCATTTCTACTTGAGCTATAAACTCTCTCTGATTTAGTTGAACTTGCTGGAATAGCTAAAATTTGTCTAGCTAATAAAGAGAGTTCTGGCAATGTATTTGAATGCAATTTCCGCATCAGGGAGATATTCATACTGGCACATTTCGCTCAAAATAGGATTCAGTTCAGATGTTGGCTTTTGTGTTTCAAGTCTGACGTTTAACTTGCGCTTCAGTTCTGAATTAGGGGACAAATCTTCTGAAAGGACTCTGGCAACAGGTTGGCACTCAACATTATCCTTAACCTGTGAGGCTAGCCATTCTTTTGTTGATTAAAATTTTTTGAAGAGCTTCAAGTGAAGTCCCTTTAAAGCAGGATTTAAGTAGTTTGCTGCAGCACTCAATAAGTTTCCAGTGTGACAAAGAGGAAATCTTTTCTCAATGCAGCTTTTCAAGTTTTTTGCATACAAGACACCGTAGCCATTTTTTCCATCCGTCTCAATAAATTGATCAATTTTGTCATGGATTAAATAAAGAGAATCGGTGACAGTATTAATTGTTGGAATAGACTCAGCCGACCACGTTTCTGTAGCTTCTTTAAGTGGTGCCAAAATTTCTACTGCTCCCTCGATTGATTTCCACTGTGATGCACTGATGGTCTTTGAAGAAAAAATATTTTCATTTGCACATAAGCTGATAATTGCACTTTTTAGATGTAGGACAGAAGCCATGCAATCAAGTTCACTATTCCATCTTGTGTCAACAGATTGGCGTAACTGTCTAAAATTGATTCCTTGAGCGTCTGATTCTGATTCAAGCAACTCAGCTGCAACTGTTGACTGGTGAGTTAAAGAAGCCAAGTCTTTGCATGTTTGCAACGCATCATCCATTCCAGCGGTCATTCCAAATGAGTCTCAAACTGCACATTGCAAAATATGATTGTTGCACAAATATTGGTCAAGGCGCTTTGACAATTTGACTGCAAGTTTCATGTTTCTTGTCTGGTCGTTCACGCAGTACATTGGCTAATCAGCAGGCAAATTTAGTTCTCCTAAGAAAGAATCCAGCTTTCCTTCAATTAAAATACCTGTTGGACATGGGGTGTCCAGTGATGTAGTCTCCAATTTTCGTCAATAGCATGAAAGGTCCAAGAGATGTAGCTGTCCTGAGCTCTAGAAGTCCAAAGGTCAGAAGTAAATGCAGCAATTTTTCGATTTGGCGTAATCTCCGTTATTATGCTCTTCATTCCAGCTTGTACTTCTCTTGACCGAATTAAAAGCTTTCTTGAATATGTTGTTCTGTGATGAAGGCTCAGTTTAGGGTTTGCAATGTAAAACAATTTCTTGAAACCTCTTCCTTCGACTGCTGAAAAGGATGCCAGATCAGTGCAAAAGTAATCCAGCATTGCAGAGTCAAACTGTTTTTGAATGGAATTGTCTTTGTCATATTTGGACTTTGTTTCAAGCATTTCGACCATGGTTCGTTGTTTCTTCTTAGGAGGAGGAAGAACAGAGTCGTCAGTTTTTTCAGAATACTCAACGTAATCTTGGCTGTGTTTTTTTTCGAGGTGACGATGAAGTCCGCTTGTGTTTCCATCTTTTGTTTTCAAAGACTTTTTGCACGCCTTGCATTCAGCACCGTCACTTGTTTTTTGAAAATATATCCAGATTTTGTTTTTTCTTGGTGACATTTTTGATCGTTGAAATGAGGCAAGAATATTTCTTTTCAATATGAACAATATGTGTCAAGTTGAATTCCACTGGTAAACTAATGAAATTAAGTCGAAAGTGCACCATTTTATACAAAAAGTTTTTGTAATTAAAAAAATTTTAATTAGGTTTTAAATATTTTTAATTAGATTTTAAATTAAAAATTTAATTTGTTTTTGTCAAAAACAAATTAAATTCTTAATTAGATTTATTAAAATCACGGAGTCAAAATATTAATTAATTAAAAAAACAAATTATTAAGCATTTTGTAAATTATAATAATTTTCAATTCGGAAAATAATATAATATTTAAGTCTCGTTCTGCTTCTCGCGAGAATTTTCTATTTCTCGTTTCTCACGAGAAGTCCCATTTCTCACGAGAAACGAGAACGAGACGAGATCTCGCTCATGGTTAAAAATCATGATTTAGAATTTTGAATAAAGTGTAAGCTACGAAATTTGTAATATTTTGATACTAATACAAATACTAACAATTACTTTCTTGGTCTGTGTTTTATCAAGAATTCAAAGTCATAAATCATGTTAAATAACGCTAACCGTTGACTATATTAGTGTATGTGTATAAGAATCTGTGATTTTTTTGTTTGTTTAATTTACCAAAAAAAGGTTGCAAATTCACAAATGAACTCCCAAAAGATTACCCATTTGTGAAAAAAATTAGTGGTGAGGAAACAAAGTGCTTTGTCAGCACTGTTTAATAGAATTTTCTGTTGCACGTGGTGGACGAGCAGATATTAAAAGCCATATAAAGTGTGCCAAACACAAAGCTGAAATTTCGGCTGCCGCATGTTCTTTGTCTAATAACAGATTTTTTTTAAATGACAGACCTAATGAACCTGCTTTAGTTATTGGAGCAAAAGAGGCCTTTTGCTCCAATATATTTAGGCCCATTTGCCTTTCACACAGCAATCCATGATTTGAGCTTTAAAACATCTGACTGTAGTTCGAAACTAATCTCAAAATTTTTTAAACTAAAATTTGGTGCTGTAAGAACAAAATGTCAAGCAGTAATTTTAAATGTTCTTGCACCTTTATTTGTAAAAGAGTTACATGATCACTTACAGAAGACACACTTTATAAATGTTTCTAATGACACATCAAATAGAAAAGAAGTGAAACTATCACCAGTTTTTGTTAGGTACTTTTTACCACTGGAAGGTGTCAAAGTAAAACTTCTGGATTTTGAATCTGTTGATTGTAAAACATCTAAAATATTGACTAATAAGCTTATTTCAACATTGCAGCGTCATGAAGTTAATAAAAAATAGCTGATTTTTGTTCTGACAATTGCAACACAAATTTTGGTGGAATGCACAGAAAAGGTAAAAATAATGTTTACAACAGACTTAAACAAGAACTTTGCGTTAATATTGTTGGCATTGGTTGTGGTGCACATATTGTTCACAATACACTACAATCTGTTGTGGATGGTCTTCCAATTGAAGTTAAAGCTCTTGTTGTTGAAATATATAAGTATTTTCATATCTACACAGTTCGAGTAACTGAGTTAAAAGAGTTTTGTGATTGTGGATGTGGAATATAGAAAAATAATCCAGCATGCAATTACTAGATTTCTTTCTCTTTTACCCGTAATTGAAAGAATTTAGTATATGTTTGAGGCACTGAAGTAATATTTTATTTCTCAAGAAATCTGTCCATGTGCTTTGCGAACATTTTTTGAAAGTGAAACAAGTTAGCAATATTTCTGGTTTATGCATGGACACCTAAATAATTTTAATAAAACGTGGAATATAGAAAAATAATCCAGCATGCAATTACTAGATTTCTTTCTCTTTTATCCGTAATTGAAAGAATTTAGTATATGTTTGAGACACTGAAGTCATATTTTATTTCTCAAGAAAACTGTCCATGTGCTTTGCGAATATTTTTTGAAAGTGAAACAAGTTAGCAATATTTCTGGTTTATGCATGGACACCTAAATAATTTTAATAAAACTGTATTAGTTATGAAAAAAAGTCAATCAAATGCAACAGGCATTATTTTGGAGCTAAAAAATTAAAATCTAATCTTGAGGAAAGAATAAATAGTAACTTTACCCCACAAGGAGCAAAACAATTGCTTAGAAAATTAAGTGCCCAGGATGTTAATACATTTATGACAGAGATAAATTCCTTTTATAAACAATGTATCTCTTATATTGAACTGTGGGAAAATAGTTGTAGTGGGGCTGAGATATTTTCATGGACTGGACTTGATCACGTATTGAAGTGGCAGGCTATTAAACAATCTCCTGAAGCTATAAACAATATTCATGGTTCAGATGATCAACAAAAAATTAATATTGACAGTCTTTTTGATGAGATGTTAAGTGCAAAAACATACTTTGCATCAAAAAAGGAAGAATGGAGTTCATTGAATGTCCAAATCGCTTATGTTGACAAATGGATTCAATTATTCAAGCATTTTTAAGAAAAAGACATTGGTGTACCTAATCCGGTAAAAGTTATTGAATACATTTTGCGTTTGCCAGGAACATCTGCAACTGTAGAGCGTGTTTTTTTAATCATGAAAGACATTTGGTCAGATGACCGAAGCTTTTTGGAGGAGTCAACAGTACGTGTATTACTGTACTGCAAGTTGAACTTTGGCATTAAATGCTCACTTTTTTATGAGAAAATTTAAAAAAATTATAACTTGCTTGAAAAAGTGCATTCTACTGAAAAGTATAGCTCATATAATAACAGTGAATAGTTTTTTTCTTATATTTCTTTTGGTGTTTTTCTTAATATTTTGGTGTTTTTCTTTGCTTTAGATCCCTTTAGCAGTTGAGTAATGGAGTAATTAAGCTCTTCATTTTTTATATATACCTTCATGAAACCTAGTAACAGGTGCCATGTTTTTTGAAGCACAAAAAAATATCTCCACTTCCTCCATCTCTGGTCATATATTTTAGCATTTTTTGCAACACCTCTCCTCCCGCAAACTTTGCCTGTCCCGGTTTACAACTTCAAAATTATGGTAAGCCGAATATTAGTTAGATTGTATCTAATTAGTCCGTGTCTCCTGGCTATTAATTTTTTTTTTAATATACTCAACTGCATTTTTTTAATTTTATAATCTTTTCTTTCACTTGACAAGAACTTTTCATCAAGTAACTTGAACACAAATTTGATTTTTATTTGTTACGTCATCGATATATTGCATTGTCCTCCGTATGTAATAACATATATATATATATATATATATATATATATATATATATATATATATATATATATATATATATATAAATATATATATATATATATATATATATATATATATATATATATATATATATATATATATATATATATATATATATATATATATATATGTATGTATATTAATATATTTCAGGGATTACAAAGATTTTATGAAAAATTAACAAGGATTAACAAAGAAGTTATGAAAAACTTACATTAATCTAATTATACTCATAATTTAGATTACATCAAAGTGATATAAATTTATGTTTTAGTGGTCCCTGATATATATATTTATATGCTATATATATATATATATATATATATATATATATATATATATATATATATATATATATATATATATATATATATGTTATATAAATGTATAAATATATATATTAAATATATATATATACATATATGTATATGTATATATAATATATATACATATATGTTTATACATATATGCTTTGCATATATACATATATGTATATATATATGTTTATATATATATATATGTTTATATATATATATATATATATATATGTATTTATATGTTATATAAATATGTATATATAAATATATATGTATTAAATATATATATATATATATATACATATATGTATATATATACATATATGTATATATATACATATATATATTTACATATATATATATATATATATATATATATATATATATATATATATATATATATATATATATATATATATATATATATATATATATATACATATTTGAAAGATGACATCTTGTATGAGAGTATATTATATATTATTTTAAAACATCAAGAAATACAGTTTGAATGGCTTGTCACGGAGAAAACTGTCCGCGGAGTAAGTTGTCCGATCGGACATTTTACTCCGGAGTAGAGCGTCCTAGTTTGTCCTATCCGTCCGTCTAGGACAATTTACTCCGGAGCAAACTATCCTACGTTGGAGTAAACTGTCCTACTTTTTTGCGGATTATTTACTTCGGACCACTCAAGCGATGTGTTTTAGCGTTTGTTTAAACGATGGTTTGAGAACTCGCGCATTATTCGCGACATAAAGAAAACTTTAACACTTTATATACTAAGCATAATATTATTATAATTAATATAGTAATAATATGCGTCATGTAACTTATACAAATAAACCTGAAGCTTAATAGTTCACAAGGTCATTTTTTTACCGGTTTAAAAGTTTAAAAAAATTAAAAAAATGTTTACACTAACATGTTTAAATCTTTATATTTCGTTTAAGGTTTAAAGTTAAAAGCAGTAAAAAATAAAAATTATATTTTTTATGATATCTTGTTTGAAATTCATTCTAGATTCAGAATCACAGCCGTAACCACAAATTTGATAATAGGGGGCCCTAGGGTTCTTTAAAAAGAGGAAGGGGATAAAAAATTTGTTAAAACTATTTTATGTATATGTTTTTCCTTTATAATTATAATTTAAATTTTTTAGCTCCCCCGGTGGTTACGGCTCTGAGAATATATATACATTTAAATTATTAGAATGTATATATTCAATATCATAAGAATAATTGATTTTTTTTAAAGTGAAGTTTTTTTAGCTCCAATAGCAACGCCCATAGCAAAGGCAATTTCCTGACTTTTAGTAAACTAAATTTTTTATTTAGTACCTAATTGTTTTTGCAACCTTTATTTCAATTTATTTAGTACCTAATTAACTTTTGCCACATATATTACTAATATATATTTTTTAAATGTTTTTTAAAAAGAATTCTTTTTTTTGACCTTGTACAAAACATAAAATTAAAAATGAAAACTTAAAATTTTCATGGTGTACTCTTCTACAATTACTTTAGGGACTGTAGCAGAATCACAGTAAACTCATGATAATATTTTAAGTTTTGAACAATTATCTTAAACAAAAAATGGATTTTTTCTTTTTGCTTTAACTGCTTAAATCTGCCATTATTTTTATGGAAAATTTCCAGTAAAAACGTTTTAAAACCTTGTAGTGCTTGTTCTTCTAAGGTGATAAGTAAGATGTTTACTATGACAAAAACAAATAATTTACTTTCTCTGCTCTTTGCTAGAAATAATCTCAACCCATAAACCCTTCTTTGCCATATTTTTTTATTGATTACCTTCCATTCTAAACCTGGAAAACATATACTCTCTTTTCATTGGGAGTACAACTAATGGGATAGACCCCTTTAGCTAAGTAAATGCTAACATTGAGAAAGTCTTGTTCTTCTTTTTCATCATTCACTTAATCCATTTTATTTAAGAAACTAAAGTAAGTTTTTTTTAAAAATTGCATTTACCAAACTGGTTGACTTTGTCACCAAATTATATATTTTGACAAAACTGTATTTTGACAAAATTTATCATTGCTATTTGTAATGATACAAATAGCAATGATAAATTTACGATAAAAATAAAACAACAAACAGAAACAATTACAATAATAATTAGATAAATTTATAACTTAAAATAAATAAGTATTTATTTTTAAACAACAATAATAAGTTAAAGCAGTGGGAAACTGCTTTAGTTTGTCACTATTCTATTAAATAAACTGTTCCATTAATAAAACACAACTGTATAAACAATGATGATACGTTTGTTTGATTAGAAAAGGTATACTTTGTGTGGTTTAAGAAATAGTACAACATACATATTATAGTAGAGTAAATAAATGTAAATAAATAATGGTACAAAACAGCAATAAGATATTATCTAACTAGAGTTAAATCATATTTTGCAATGTTACCTGAAAATAAAACTAATCCTACCTTTGAGTTGAATTCAATTTTTCCTGAACTGTTGGTGAATGATTAATAAAGTAAACTTAAATTCATAGAAGTTTACTAAATTAAAACCATATTTCAACAGTAGGCAAACTAAAATAAAATAATGGCAAAGTTAAAATCAATGAAATAATGGAATAAAAAAGAATCACTTTTTTTAAATATAACTAATAATAAAAATAAATCAAAAACTACAAGTCTTTCAAACCTTATAACAAAAAACTTCTTAAAACTCCAATCATAAATAAAAAAAAAATAAAAAAAAAAATCCAAATAAACAAATAAAGCTCCAGCATAAATAAAATTATAGACAAAATAAGGACAGTTATAAGACAAAATAAATATAAAGAAGAAGAGCAATAACCCTTTAAACGTTAGTCTTTAAGCTAGAACTACTTTTTAAGCTAATACTACATTTTAAGTTAATACTACTCTTAATCTTTCTTACTATAATGAAATGTCTTCATAATTACTTTTATTTATGCTATTATTTATATTTTTTATATCCAGAAGTTAATTGCAAAAATCACACAAAAAATCATCAAAGCTGCTTTCCAAAATGTTGATCAAACAGTTCAAGTGATATAACTCATTGCATTTCAAACATTTAATCATTTTGCCTTCAGCAAGCACCTGACAAGAACAGAAAATTTCTATGACCTCAATACGGCTAACACAGCCCCTTCCTACATTTACACTAACAGTTGGGAACATGGGAAGAACCTGTTCTTAAAGGCTTTTTAATAAATGATCCCGCATTATACTTTGCTTTAACAAACAATGTTCTGGTTGTACCTGCTTAGTTAAAGCTGGAGCAAAAGCAACAGCAAATAAGCCACAATCATTCCCTCCTTTCTGCTGTTGAACATCCACTATTTTAATAGCAATGTTTTTTTCAGGACATGTTAAATGAGCAGCCACCTGTTTTTTTCCTTGATAACTCAATGAGTGCAACAAGCTGTCATAAACATGAACTTCATTTAATTTTCGTGTTCCTATATTGCTAATTGCAAACCAGTGCCCATATCCATTGTGAAGTATCTGGATAAAAGGACTTCTCATAGTAACAAATGACATATTTAATCCTAAGATTGGATTTTGAAAACCAGAAATTAATGATTGTGCCTTTAAAATATTTTGTGAGGCAAAGATTACGTTATCTGTTAGTCACTTGTTCTCACTTCGAAGAATATTTTGAACAATACTTTGTTCTCTCCTTCTTTGGATGGAATTTTGAAGGATTCTACTTCAATTGAATTTATCTCAATGTTGTGATCATCATTGGATTCATTTGTTTCATAACATTTTTGCTTTGCTGGTTTACAATAATCATGCTCATAATAGTAGCATTTTGAGGGTTGCATTGACATTGTAATTGGAATAGATTTGATACTAGGTGTTAAAAATGCATGAGATGTTTTATTCTGGTTGTTGTTGTTGGTTGTAGAAAAGCTTATGGTTGAAACTGAATAAGTATTTGATGGAACATTAGCAGAAGTTGTATGTCTACTATCAATCGTACTACTTATCTTACTACAAGTAAGTAGATATTCTTGAAGAGAATCAGCCTCTGGTGTTAAGGTTTTGCTTCCACTTCTATATGGTTTGATGTGTGAACCATTCACTTTCTTCTCCTTCAAGGTGGCTATCTCTTGTAAGAGATATGACCCTTTTCCTAAATTTTTCGCAATACAGAAAGGTCCAAGCCATCTGAAATCTAATTTGCCTTCTTTCTTTTTTTTCTGTGTAAAATCCTTGATAAGGACTTTGGACCCGATGGTATAAACAAATGGATTTGATCTAAAGTATAAATAATTATTGTAAAACTTCAAAATATATTTATAATGAAAGAAAAAAAGAACATTTTGCATATCAAAACTCTATTAAACATGGCAGAAATAAATAAAAAAAGAAAGAAAAAACCTTGAAAAAAATCAAATTGTTACAGTAATGTTCTGCAATCATATTTTAACAAACCAGTAAATGCTTTATACCTTTCCTCAATTATTTTATTCATAAAATGTTGGTTGCTTTCAGGTCTTGTGTTAAAATCAATTAACAATGATTGAGGAGATTCTCCTGCAACTTCTAATTCTATTGGAAGTATGGGCTTCCTTCCGAACATTAACTCAAAGGGAGCTTATTTTATAGACTCTTGCCTTAATGTATTGTATGCAAAAATACAAGCATCCAAATGAGTATCCCATGTAATGTGGCGATCATTGCGAAATTTTACAAGCATTAACTGGATGGTTTGATTGAACCGCTCATCTAAGCCATTAGCCTTAAAAACACAAGATGATTAAATCCAAGATTTTAAAACTAGACAGCTCTTATACACAAACTGAATTCAAATTTTTAAACCTGTGGATGATAGGCTGTGGTAAAATGATGTTTCATAGTTAACAAAGACATTAGTTCCTTGTTTATTTGGTTGTAAAACTCTGTGCCTTGGTCAGAGGTAACAACTTTTGGTATACCCATTTGTATGAACTGAAATATTTGAAAAATTCTTATATCTTTAAAAAAATTATTTAAATGCAATCAGATAATAATATTTAAATTTACCTTATACAATTCTATTGCAACGCTGCTTGCTAATTTTGATTTTAGGGGAAATGCTGCTACCCACTTTGTGCAATAATCAGAGATAGTAAGAATATATTTATTTCCATCAAATGTTTCAGGAAGTGGTTATACTAAATCAATTCCAATCAGGGGCGTGGTGACTCTAAAAAGCCCATGCGGGATTTATATTAAAAGGCCTATATATGCGGTATTTTACCGTATATGTTCGATGTAAAGGCCCATAAGAAAAAAAAAATCTATATGTATGTGTATATATATATATATATATATATATATATATATATAAAATAACTGACCTTACTCTAATAAATAACCAATACAAACTAGCAAGTTGAGATAACACTTGTAATTATTAATATTGTTTGTAATACGTTTGTAATTAGTAACATTTATAATTATTAATATTGTAATTTGTAATTATTAATATTGTAATTATTATTTATTATACTTGTGATTTTTAATTATTAATTTTCTGTAATACTTCAAAATAAAAAATGGTAACAAAACGATGCAGCGACCACGTTTTTGTTCTGATTTTCTTATAACACAATTTACCTCAAGCAAATACGATATTTCAAGCAAATACAATATTTTATTGTTTGAAAATTATAGCCTATCGCATAATCAAAAATCAAAGATTTTAATTTTTCTATTACTATATAATGATATATATTTTACTGTAAAATAATATACATTTTTTTAAATTATATTTTATTTTTTTTCTAAAATAAATATTGAAAATCTTCAAAAATTAGAATTTCTTTTCATAGATAGTTTATGCTTTTGTTTAATTCGGTGTTTTAACTTTTTTTAACAATTTCGCATAAACTCACAACAGCAAAAATGCCGCTCTAAAAATCGTGACATAATTTAAACATAAAAAGTTTTTATAACAATAATATTAGTTACTTAATTGAAAGTATTTCATATTTTTTCCAAAAATGCTACTTTATTAAAAATGCTATTGTTTTGTCATTTCAAAAGTAAAGCAAAATTAAAATAATTAAAATAAAAAAAATTTAAAGCTATGGAATCTTTATAATTTATTTTAAACTTAACTATAATTAATAGTAATAAAAATGTGTCGTAAATAAGTAAATTGTTAAGGTGTATTATGAAATTGTATTTGAAAATATTTGCGGTATTCCCACACCTCAATTAAAATAAATTTGTTAAATAATATGGTTTTACGCTATTTTTAAAAGGTTTTATTTGTGCATCTATATAGTTCATAATTCAAAGTTTGCATAAAACATATCTTCTTTAAATGTACTTTTTGCATAGCCATCATCCTTTTTTTAATCTGTCTGAGGACAGGATATTACAGAGTGTTTTGTTTATTTGCATACAATAATATAAACTGTATAAAAATAAAAAACATTATTTATTATAAAACAAGTTTATACCTGTTTCGAAACGCTACAAAAATGCAAAACATGAGTTTGATACTTATTTATACATAACTTAATTTAAAATTTAACACCAAAACATTTTACTTAAATGAATTAAAACGAAACACAATCACTATAAAGTAATTGTATTGCGTATTAATTAATTAAAAAAAATATTTTGGGGTTAAATTTATTTAATCCCAAAATATTTTTTTAAATTTTTCAAATACTTTTTTAAATTTATTTTGTCAACATTGCGATCGTTAAAAACCGTTTATGGGTTCATATTTTTTCTTATGAAAAAAATATCATAATATGTCTTAAAATATCTAATTTGTTTTCAGAGCAATATTATTTTTATGCTTAATACTAATATAATTGCGCTCAAAGTTAAAGACTTAAAATCTAGGCATTAATAAAGTTTAATTTGTGCAAACATAAATATTGTAAATGATTGTGGAATTTCTTTAAAATGTAGATAAAATTAAAATTTGCCAAAAGGCCCATATTCAGATGAAAAAGTGAAAACCCCATGCAGGAATCCCGCATAACCTCTGGGGCCACCACGCCTCTGATTCCAATATGAAACCATGGTGACTGTACTTTAATAGGATGAAGCTCTGGACGAGTTTTTTCGAATTTTCACATATTTGTGTGCTGACACTGTTCACAGCTTTTAACCTGTTACGTGTAACTTGCAAATTACAAATTCTAGCATATGGTATATATTAATATTCTGATGTCACAGGACTTAAATTTAGAATTATTTAAGAACATACTTTAAAAAAATTTCACATAATACAATATATAATATATGTATATATTATACATTATCGCATTATAAAAAAATAGATACACATTGGTTACAGATATGATACCAATACTAAAATATGTATCAGGTAGTAATTATACTTATATTCTATAAAAGTGTTATTATTTGTAAAATAGATTAACATTTTGAACAACTTAAAGTTTTGTTTCAACTTGTTTCAAACCTTCTGTCATTCAATTATTAAAATTTTCTTTATATTTTAAAACATAACATGGTATTATATATATATATATATATATATATATATATATATATATATATATATATATATATATATATATAAATGCTATATTAATATTGATAACAATGATGTAATATACATACAGCATAATCTACATCTTTGAAAATGCCTAGCCAGTAAAAACCTTCTGACACCTTGTAAAAAGTTTGTGTTCTACCAAGGTGACCAAGCAGTTCGCTATGACAAAAATTAACAATTTGTTTTCTTTGCTCTTTGTTAAAAATCACTTCCAACCATATGTCATTCTTTGTCTTGTGATGCAGTTTATCATCCTCCATCCTAAACCTGTAAAGTATAAATAACTATTTATGTATTATTACTGCTTCCAATAATACATAAATAAACTTTTTGTACTATAACTTTTTTGAATATCCTTGTAAGTATTAGTAAATGGAAGCAAAGTATTTACTTTGTGTAAAAAGAATCTACTATGTTTAGTTTGAAAGTACTGTGTGTATACTAGGTATATACTTGTATGAAACCTAGTAGACCTAGGTATACCTAATACAAATATTCAGTGGACATACTTTGTTGATTGCTAGTATACTAGGGACATACATACTCTAATACATAACAAAACATGTAATGCAAAATGGTAGCAATAATGTCATCATGTATTACAAAATGTTATATGTACACTGCAAAATAGATCACTAACATATATTAAATTATATACTTTAGTGATCTGTAACACTGACACTGTATATAATATAATAACAAATATAGTCGATATGTCAAATAGAATATATGATAATTATATAATCTATTTGACAAATAGAATATAAAATTATCATTATATTTGTCATATCGACTTTATTTGTAATCTACTTTACAGTGTCACAAATGTTACAAATAATTTGTCATAATGACTATATTTGTAACTTTCTTAACAGTGTATAAAAGTATATATCGTATTATAACTATATTACTAGTAACATAGATGCAAAATGATATAATCTATGTATGATTTTTATAATCTATACCTGTTTGCTCTTCGTCGAATAGCCCGCTTTTCATTCGGTGTGTAGTAATAGCGATAAACAGATGTAGATATATAGTTACTAACATCAGCGAGCATTCTTTCTTCAGCATTTTTCTGTTCATCCATTTTTAAAACTAATTTTTAAAATGATGGTACAATCTCAGCCGCAATTCATAAAATTCCACTATTAGGATTCGAGTGTAGGGGAGAAATACTCCTATTGAATTATAAAAAACCCGTATCTGCGTCCCGCATTGCGCATAAATCTGTGATAATTTTACATAAGTTATTTTTTGTAAACAACATGCGTAATTTATTCAATGATATATTAAGAATATTCTTATTCTTATTATATCATTTATTTAAAACATTTTTCAAAATATAGCCTAAACCATAATAGTTTTTTAATTATAAAAAATATCCACATTTTATATTGGATATTTTATTGAGGAGATTTTTTAGAATTAAAACAAAAAAATGCAAAAAAACTTTTTTTCTCTATTTTTTTGTAGAATCTTTTTTTAAGAGATTATTTTTTCTTTGGGCAAAAGTTTTGTTTGTTAGAAGGGGCGGATAGGGGGGAGATCGGGGCGAACGTTATACCGTGGATACTCTACTTTTTGTAAATCTATAGAAGAGAGTGGTCTAAAACGGGTCTCTCTGTTAAGACAGGCCCCCATCTCATCTAATCTTATGCTTAGCCAAATATTAATGAAATTTAACATTCGTATGTTGTTCAGCTAACCATAAGAAAACTATCCCCGGAAAGAAAAAAGCCCTGTTTCACCCTCACTGTTAAAATTTTTTTAAATCTATTCTTTGATAAGCAATATTGAAAATAATGTTTTTAACAAAATGTTGATCAGATATTGTAAAAAGGTAACAACTAGAGGAGTACCGGATATGATATCCGACCGGATAATCCGGTCAAAATGCCGAATAATTGTATATCATATATCTGGCCGGATATATCACTATAATATCCAAACGGATATATAATATGAATTGATGTATACAAAAATGTTCTAAGTCATAAAAACTGTGTTTTCGGGGAACGAGAAAAAACTTATTAAATCCAAAATTATTACTTTAATAATTTCAAAAAAAAAATTTGAGTGCTTTTTGACATCTTTAAATATTTGATTAGTTAAAGTATATATCAAAATTTGTGATATTTATATGGGTTATACATAGTTAAAGTTGTCTGACTTAAAAATAGTTTTTATGACTTAGAACATTTTTGTATACATCGATTCATATATCTTAGATAATCTCTCATCCCACCTGTACACATGTTGTTACGCTGTAGTAGTTTCTATGACTCAGTTACAGAAGAGCTTTGAGCACATTCTGTCTCAATTGAGTTTACTTCGAGTGTCAAATTTCTAATATGGTTAAGGAACAGATGATTATTTAGATATAATTGACATCGAGTGTCAAATTTCTAATATGGTTAAGGAACAGATGATTACTAAAATATAAGTAACTGTCAGTTCTTGATTAAAACTCGGGTTTTATACAGGAATTAAATAAGGAAACCATTTTAGGCTAACACTAGGATGAAATGGGCCCCTGGCATCTCTCTTTTTATCGGTTACTTCTTAACGTACGGCATATATGCACCTTTAATTTTCAGATAACAAATTGTAGAGCATAAATTAAATATCCTTAAAAAAATTGTTTTTAGGTTTGTGTGTGCGAGGCTAGTTGATTATAGTTTAATTCAAAGTGGACGAACAAAATAGTAAAGGAACAGGTTATTCCCTAATACAATATTGGAATAAAAATTTCAGCTTATTATTATGTTAAAGTAAAATAAACACTTGCCCTGCAAATATCGTACAAACGTTCAAAACCACTTTCAAGGTTCTTTAAACACCTACCGCATAAAGTATCGTATATATATTTACGAAATTGTACTTCATTAAATGGATCATTGATATTTTTTTCTGAAAATACAATTTTAAAGAAAGTTAAATAAAATAGAAAATAAAAAATTTGTGTAATGATGCATTTTTAAATAGTCGCAGACATATAAGTTATGCAAACTATAATTAACAATTATAATTTATTGAACAATTACAGAATTAAATTTATAGTTAATAACGCATAAATGAATTTAAATATGCAATTAATTAAATATAAGCAACATAATAAAAAATTAGTTATAAAATCGACAACTAAAAAAATACTAATATATAAATATTACACAAGATGCACTCTGTATGCAGAATGCATATTGTTACCTTCACAATTATACCTTCACAAAGTTGTAATGCATAATAGCATATGTAAACACCACAGTTGTAACTATCCTTCTGTAAACAATGACTTGGGGCTGAAATGACGGTTGGGTTTAAAATGTTAAATTTTAGTCGAAAAAGATCTTTAGCAACAGTAGTGGATTTATTGTGTGATAAATTATTTGGCATAATATTGCAATGGAGTGGATCACGTACAGTTACTTCTTTTGTTATAACTTTTAGATATATTAAAATCCAATGAGAATTAGTTAGGTTAAAAGGAATAAGGACTTGTTCTATAACTTTAGTATCAACATCTCTCCATAAAAGCCGTAAACTTTTTGAACAGTTTAAAGCTAAAGCTTCAGTTGGACCCAAATATTTCATTGAAGGGTACCTTTTTTCTAAGCAATGAAGAAAACTTCCTATGACCTTATCTTGAAGCCAGCCTTTTTGAAAACCTGGAGTGCTTTTTTTTAAATTAAAGGAAATGTCAGATGGTATATTGTTTTCTAATGTCAAAAGGGAAATAAAAGATATTTGGTGAGAGCCATGTCTAAATATATCAATAAATTAAAAAAATAAATAAATATATACATATATATATATATATATATATATATATATATATATATATATATATATATATATATATAAACAAACACACATATATACAAATAATTTATATTTTACACACAAATATAACTAATATACTGAAGGAAATATAGTTTATTGTTTTATTTACTGTCTAATATATTATCTATAACATCAAATTAACTTGAATAAGCAAATTTATTTAAAAGCTAAGATATTCGTATAAAAATTGAATAGTAGCAAGTGTTTGAAAATGTATTTAAATAAGTTACATAATGAGAGTGTTGGTAAAGTCACAAGTTTCAATCTTATCGCATATTATTGTACTTAGTTTATCATAAATTAGATCAACATGTTGCTGAGACAATTTCAGAACTATCTCTTCTTTTTGGTTTTGTGCAGGATATTGATATGGTTTTGTTTCCTTTTTCCTATTTTCTTTTCTTGTTCTCTTAAATTTATTAGGCTGCCATTGATTATCCAACTTCTTATTTGGTTCAAAATTTAAAAGGTTATTGTGTGGCTTTACAGGTATCTCAATTGAATTCATATTTTTGATGGCTTCAGCTTGACTGATCATGTCTTCCAGTTGTCTGTTCATTGAAGGAAGTTGCAAACTTATTATCATGGGATGAGAAATTAATGTAGATATTTCATCAATATTTTTTTGAAACCTTTCAGTCTCATTAATAAATGTTTTTGATTTTTGCTTCACTTGATTATTACCAGTATTAACAGCTAAAGATACTTTTGTGCAGTTTTTTTCTTGAGTTCTTAAAAGAAATGATCGTAACTTATGAACATGCTTGCAAAGGATTACGATGTCATTACAATTACACCTATATAAATGCTGACACAAACCATTACAGGCGGGATTTAGACATGATTCTAAAACAAACTTTCCTTATAAGTGTCGGTTAGAATATCAACATTATATGTTACATCTTTTGATTGACTTTTAACTGTGTACTGAGTTAATGAACATTTAATAATACATTTATCTGAAATCAACATTCCTTTTTCATGTCTTTTTTTGTACTTTTTTGGGAGAGATATTGTTCCAAGATAAATGGTGTCTCTTTTGTGGCGCCAATAACTATCTTCCTCGATTGTTAAAGTAAATTGATTAAATCGTCTAACCTTTTATTAGGTCGTCTTTCCATATAAACTATTTTCAATTTGTTATGAAATGACTCACATAACATATTAGTATCAGTGTCAGCATGTTGAAAGTTGCAATAACAAGAAGCCCATTTTATATGTCGAGGAGCATAGTATGTAACAAAGTAACTAATGAAGTTAGGACATTTATGTTCATATGCCTTTACAAAAACATTCATAGTTGATAAAAAAACATCAGGGTTTTTTTCGTCAATGATTGTCTCTAAGATCCTAAAAACTTCTTCTTGTAAATTAGATGGACCGACTAAAGGAAGTTTATTGCGCCATGCACGTTTTACATGCCATTTGCACAGCAAGTGGCGCACATCTCCAAAAACATTATTAAAAGAATTCCAGCCTGACAAATCATCATCTGTCATATCAGCATTAACTTTTTCAGAATGATTGCATCTCCCTTTTATTTCCTCTAAGAATGGTGTTATGGTTTGTTCATCTGCATGGTTAGATATAAGAAAAGCTACTGGATAACCCCTTTTAAAATCATCTCGAACTAGTAAAGTTACAAGAGGAAATGCATACTGATTGGTGCAGTGTGTAGCATCAATACAAACCAATTTGTGATGAATGCTTTTTAAACATTGATAGTTGATGCTTTAATTGTATACCAACCACATAGGAATCCTTATTAAGGTCAACGTTGTCATACACTTTTGGGCCGATAACAGTTTGCTATCCTTGTGGCTTATAAACCAGAATGCTATTAAAATCTTCAGACTTCAACTTTTGAACAAGTAAAAAAGTTGAAATGCTATCATCAGGGTGAAGCCGACATCCCTTTTTTACTGCTCTGTTGATATCAGAAATATTCTTTTTTGTAAGAAGATGTGATTTAGTTAAAACAGCATCTTCATCATTTCTATTTTGTCTCCAAAACTTTCCTTAAGATCACGATAAACCGTATTTACAGGTACACCTAATGATAATTTTGCAGAAATATTTTTTTTAATATTACCTGGGATAGGTTGGTACATGGTATTTGTAATACTAACACTGTGGTTATGAGTTTTGATATACTGCACATTTGTGACACCATTTTTGTTTAGTGTAACAATCATTCTGGCAGGGCAGAAGGCACCTGATTTAACACTCCCTCTGTAGTACCTTTTATTAGTCTTTCTTGCTGGTTCACTAACAGAGCGATGTGGTTTAGAATGACCATCATTTTGACAAATGAAATAACTTGTTTTTACATCTTTTTATATATTTTTTCCAGTTCCAGTTTTCAGATTCTGATAAAAAACTGTAGGATTCTTTGGAAAATATACCTTCATGACATTCCTCTATGTGTTTAATAAGTTTGATTTTTTGAAAAAATACTTGGCCGCAGTCTTGATAGTGACATGGAGTTCTTTTATCTTTGGATTGATCATCTCTAAAAATGGTTTTAAGTACCTGTAAAGCATGTCTTTTCTTGTAAATGACATCTGCAAGCAGAACACATAAAACTAAAAACAACAATTTTTAATTAAGTCTTTATATACTTTAGTTACTTATTGACATCAATTAAGTATTTTACCTGGGTTTTTTTAACTGAATTTCTGTTAAACTATTCAATGGATCGATTGATGACAATGCTGAAAAAAAAAATGCTTTTAATTAACAACAGAAAACCACTAAAAAGTTTCATAATATCAACAAAATGGTTCTTTTAACTATTTAATTTTAAAAAGGGGCGATTTACTCTCATATGAAAAAAATCCTTGAAAGAGGAGATTTATTGTTTAAAAAAAAACTTGACAAAAGTAAAACTTACTCTTATAACAAAAACTTTAAAAAGGGGAGAATTACTCTCATATGAAAAAAATCATTAAGAGAGGAGATTTACTCTTTTAAATAAAACTTGACAAAAGTAAATATTACTCTTACAACAAAAACTTTACAAAAGGGGAAAAATTACTCTTCCACACCGCCAAATAGGTTAATTTTATTAATAAAATGATTCTCTTTAATAATTTTATTTTGAAAAGAGGAAAATTACTCTCATATAAAAAAAATCCTTAAAAGAGAAGATTTATTATTTTAAAAATAACCTGATAAAAGTAAAACTTACTCTTAAAACAAAAACTTTAAAAAGGGAAGAATTACTCTCATATGAAAAAAATCCTTAAAATTTGGGATTTATTGTTTCAAAAAAAACTTGACTAAAGTAAAACTTACACTTTTAGCAAAAACTTTAAAAAGGGGAGAATTACTCTTCCACAAAAGACCACCGATAAAGTTCATTTTATCATTAAAATGATTCTTTTTAATAATTTAGTTTTGAAAAGGGGATAATTACTCTCATATGAAAAAATCCTTTATTTAAGGATTTTTTTATATGAGTTTTAAAGCTTTTAAGAGGAGATTTACTTTTTTATGGGACTTACTTCCACTATCGATATTACATAACAACTCAAAAAACTAAAATCCCTACCTTCATAACGATTTATTTCTGCAGCATTAACAAATGATAATTTATCACTAAGCTTGTTAAACATTTCTTTGTTTAATTTCACAATAAGTTTATTTACTTTAACAACACCAGGAATTCAAAAACTTTACTATTCACGACAAAATTTCACGACTAAAACATGCGACAAACTTTATACAGGTCAATTTACGGGCTAATGTTTACGTCGGGAGTATTCCTCCCCTACGTAAAAAGTTAATACATAACTGACTAAAAATTAAAACAAATTTACCAATTGTCAAGTTAACTTAGTTTTGTCTGTAATATTAAACAAAACGAGTAATAAATAACTCTAATAAGAAATCTAGTAAATATCCTGTTTTTATTGTTTTTAAATATGTTTTTTTATATGTTTAAAGAAGCTTCTGTCAAACACCACAAAATAAGGTGGGAGGATGACTCAGTATCTTTTAATGGTGTTCCATTCATGATTGTAGGAAGTAAAGTTCTTGATTGTATGCATGGAAGAGATAGAAAAGTATCTTTTAAAGAGGAATATAAAATGTGTTGCAATGATAGAAAGGTATCTTGAATGTGCTATATTTATTTATATTTAATATAAAAAAATATTTATATAAGGTATATCATATACTTATTTATTTATAGTTATATATTATATAAGTATATAATAAACTTGAAAACTTTAATAATTCAATTATAGATAAAATATAAATACAGTACATGTTTATAACAATAATAGGTATCTGATCACAGTTACTTTAAAAACTATGAAATTATCCAGGACACAAAGAAATTTAATTGTAGTTCACAAATAAAGATCAAAGAAGTTTTAAAATTTCCAGATTTTAAGGTTTTATTTCTTTTAAATTATGTTAGTTTTATTTAATATAGAAAATAATAAATTATCATTAATAAATATTTGACTAATAAAAGTTAGGAAAAAGGTTCTTAATTCCTTTGCCTATAACTAACAAGTTTTATAACAAATAAGCCGAATAGTTATAAAACTAATAAAAGAATTTCTTTTTTTTCTTTTTTCTGAGAAATATTATATAGCTTTTTGAAAAAATACTAGTTTATGTTAGTTTACTTGTGTTCCTTGTGCATGTTTAAATAATAAAAAACTATATTTTAAACACTATATTTAAATAATAATCTTTAATAAAATATTTTTGTAGTGCACATTACGGTGAATACTTTTAAAAAAAAATTCAAATACACTATGTAAATAATTGTTCTTTTATTTTGATAACATTTTATATTTTCCGAAAAAGTATGTATTTAAAACAGGGCTCCCAGAATGAAATATATAAAAAGAATGGCAAAGAAAGAAAAAAAAACTAAACATCGTAACCACGATCGGCGAATCAAATTTTTATTATTTTTTCATATATTTCTTTAGTTTTCTTTCATATATTTCTTTAGTTTTTTTTTCATATATTTCATAGGATTATTTATTTTATTATTTATTTATTTTTCTTCAGTTTTTTAGCGTATATAGTTTTACTTATTATTTTTTGTTAGTCATTTATTTATTTCTTTTTAGTTATTATTTATTTTTAATGATATATAAATTTTTTTATACAGTTATATATTATATGTTTTTATTTTCATTTTAGCCATTTATTACATATGTTTTATTCTACCGTGTATTATTATTATTTTTTTTTAATCTTAATTTTTTTTTTTTTTTTTGTTAAAGGTAATTTTTTGTTTTGTTTGTAATGGTTGTTGTAACTTTTGTTTTGCTTTGATTTTCTTAGTGTTTTTCTGTTTATATTTTTATTTATTTATTTGATCATAATATTTGCAATATATTTTGATTATTATATTATAACAACTATGATTATATTATGATTATACTTACTAAATCTTTATAATTTTTTTAGCAATAGTCGTTTTTATGTCATCGTTAGTTGTTACGTTTTGTCAGTTTATTACTGTAACTTTGTAAGTAAAAACGATTGCTGTATGAAAAGTAATACCAATTTATTTAAATTATTATAATTACTTTATTATTATTATTATTATTGTTATTACTGTTATTAATATTATTATTACTAAGATTAATTGTATATAAATAAACTATTTTTTTAATGTATTTACTTGAGATTAGTATTTCAATACTATTTGTAAATAGCCGTGAAAATTTATTTTCAGAATAAAATAAAAAAAAGATACTCACTGTTTTTAAAAAAAAAAAGACAATCCTGCACTTTTTAAGATAACGTGTCATTTTGCTTTTGCATTTCTTGTTCTAATCTGATTGCATAGGACAGTAAAAAGTATCATAACTAATTTTTAATCATTTTAATCACTGCTTTTTAAATATATATAATGTCTTAGAAGTAATCCATTAAAAAAAAATTTAAGGTAAAACAGAAATGTAAGATTTAAGAAGATAAGGAGACCTCCCACAACTGAAATTCTGACATCCAACATAAATTAAACATGTTTAATTATTATTTTTTTAAACTTATATTTAATTTGGAAATAAATCATTTAATTTATTTTAGCTCATTACTAAATGATATTTACTTTTAATAAACTCTGAAACTACTCTTACAATACCTTTTTTCACTACCTATCACTATCACTTACAGGAACAGATTTAACAAAGAAAGAATACTAACGGGGACATTAGGATAATCAAGAGCACCTGTGTACCCTGTACACCTTTGTGTACCAGTTATTTTTTTTTGTCCCCATAAGCATCATTTTTTTTTTAAATGTCCTCGTAAGCACCTTTTATAGAGAGCATAAAGTACATACAATGACTATCATTACATATATGTACACATATATGTACACACATATATTATATATATATATATATATATATATATATATATATATATATATATATATATATTTATTTATAGATGAAGTTAAATGCTCAACCGTCGGAAGCACCGAAGATGAGGATGAGATTGTTGTAGAAGCATCAAGCAATAGTTTTTTATTTGTTTATCCCTTTTGGATGCCACTTACAAAACAAAAAAATATTCTTTACCACTTTTTTTTCTTGTTGTAAAAACAAATGTGGACTATCAGATAGTAGGTACCTTTATTTGTGAAGGAGAGTCAGCAAAAAATATTCCAAGTGCTCTTGCCAAAATAAAAGAATGGAATCCCTATTGAAGTCCTTTATATTTTAAGGTTGATTGTTGTGCTGAAGAGATTAATGCTTTTGAATCTTTACATCAAGGTATTTCAAGATTTTAATTAGCTGCTTATTTAATTTTGTTAAGTCCCCTTGCTGAATCATTTTATATTTAAGTGGTTTTATGTTTAAGTAAATCAAGTTTCAACTTATATATTAAATTTTTCAGAGTGCCAAGTTCTCATATGTGACTTTCATCGGGAACAAGCGTGGGAACGTTGGTTTAATAAAGTAAATAATGGTCCCAGTGACATTAAAGTAGAAATGCTAGCTAAGTTAAGAAAAGTTGCCAGAGCTCAATCAAATGTTGATTTAGCAAAAGCCCTTGAAAACTTAAAAAAATGTGAACATTATATAAATCCAAACCATAAAAATATGATAAATTAGCTTGAAAAGCAATGGTTACCACATATTGAGGTTTTATTTTAATTTTTTTTTTTTTTAATTCTACACTAAATCCATACATAATTTTGTACCATTTTATTAATAGAGGTGAGCATACTTGTATCGTAAAGACAGATTAATGGTCAGTATTAATACTAACAATGGCGTTGACGGCAAAATGAAACCTTCAAACATTCATACCTGAAAAAGCATAGTAACTCTAGTTTATCAACCATGCTTACTATTCTTTTTGAAGACTACTTTCCAGATTTATATAATAGGTACTTAGTATTTTTTTTCTTAATAGTAGAGAATATTTAGTAATAGTATAGGCTATTTAAAAAAAAACAACGTTATGATAGTTTTATCAAAATTATGCAAAGGTTCTTTATCAAAACATGCTAAAGTGTTCTTTATTTACTTTAGTGTTCATTATTTCCTTACCAAGTTAAAAAAATTTGAAATAATACAACATAACTTAAATATAACTTATCTAGTGAGCACAAAATAATTAAAAGGGAGATTTTAAAGGGAATATCTGACATAAAAAAAGATTTTTTTTTATTTTTTTTTTATTTTAAGTTTTGATTCAAGCAAACTACCATTAACAAATTTTAAAAAGTGAACAAATGTCAAATATTTTTCACTTATTGTGCAAAGTAACAAACACTGGTGCTACACTATTTTTTGACACAACATTTTAAAACATACCTTTTTCCTTTAGGTATTGTGACATTAATACAAGACATAGTGGAAATTTCCGCCAGTATAGTTCATACCTACCCACATTTTTGCATCATAGACCAAGACACTTTGTTAAACATTGCTTGCAAAAGATGTCTCTAGTGTCACATATTGATCTGTCTGGAGTTTTTATTAAAGAGACTGGAAAGTTTACATGTTCATCTTTTGCAAACTCTGCTGAGTTCCATCATATTAGCTTTGGCAATTGTGCCTGTGCCAAATTACACTTGCCAAGATTGAAAAAACACTAATTGAGGTTGGAAGTTACTGGAAGAGAAAAGATAAAGATTGTAGAGCGAGATAACAATTGACAGACGACTTAAAGGATTGCAAATTATATGAATCAGGAAAGCAAAATGAAGGATGTGAATTCCAAAGAGCTGATGTTCAAGGAAAAAAACTAGAGGAATAAGTGTTTTTGGAACAATTAGGAACAGTCACAGAAAAAGGATGAGACTTAATTGAATGACGAGTAACACGAGAATGAATTTTAGTAGATGGCACAAGAGACACTAACTCTTTAGAGCAGTGCCCATTATAGTATTTGTAGAAAAAAGAAACGATATTACAACGATGTGATAATGGTTGGAGGTTGGCTGCAAGAGTAGGTCCAACTATGTTTACAATGCGTTTTTGCACCTTGTCTAAAAGAGAAAGGACATCATTAGAAGATCCGCCCCAGATATGGCAACAGTATTCCATACAAGGCCGGATTTGAGATTTATAGAGATAAAAAATAGAATCCGAAGTAAGAAAGTGTCGAGCATAATAAAAAGATTAATTAGCAGATGCTAATTTTGCAACTGATTTGATATATGGTTTCCAAGAAAGTTTGGAAGTAAGAGTTAATCCTAGAAGATTAAGAGTGGATGACTCATCAAGTACATCACCGTTCATAAATATAGGAAGATCTAACTTAATGCGATAACGATTGGCTGAAAAAAATTGAGTTTTATCTGTATTGAAGTTCACTAGCCACTTTATGCCCCATGCTGTAGCAGAAGTGAGATCCTTTTCAAGCTCAATTGCCCCCTCCAAGCAATTAGAGAGTGTTGGTTTCTTATTACGACAAGAGTAAATGGTAGTATCATCAACAAACAATGCCACCTTAGATGTGAGAATATCTGGAAGATCGTTAATGTAAATGAAAAAGAGTATAATTTGTTAATTAAAGATTCAAAAACTTTGCTTATGATAGGAAGAATACTAATGGGACAGTAGTTAGACGAATCAGATCGCTCTCCAGAATTTTTGAAGATAGGGATAACAGATGCCTCTTTCCAGCAGACTGGAAAACAAAACTCTGATAAGCACTTGTTGAATAGTTTTCAGAGTATAGACGATAGCTCCGGAGAACACTTCTGCAAGACAATAACAGGTATGTTTTCTGGGCCACAAGCTGTAGAAGAGTCTAGGCAGAAAATCACTTTAGATACAGAAGCTGGAGTGATACGAATTTCAAGCAATGGATCAACCTGTTTGTTGGCAATATCAGGTAGAATGCAACTAGTGGAATCAAGAGATGATATTGATATAAAGTTTTTAGCAAACAATTCAGCTTTGTCTTTAGGTGAGGTGACAAAGTCTGAACCATACAAGAGAGGTGGAATTAAAGATTTGCTCTTATTATTGATACTATTGAAGATTCTCCAGAAGTCACGAGAGCCTAATTTTTGAGATGAGATACGAGTTTTCAACTGAATACGTAATGCATTTTTTAAGTGTCTTATGTTTGTGTTATAGCAGTGAAAGAACAGTTCCAGTAAAAGGATGCGACTTTGCAAAATGATGAGTTAGGTGGTCTCAAGTTTTTTTTGACTGAACAAGAGATAATAGCTCTCCTAAGCATCAAACATGATAGTATTTGTAGAAAAGAGTAATAGACTTAACGTCTTTGAGGCTATTAATGCTAAAGATTAGGAGCTTGGTTTGGTCCAATTACGTTTTCAATGCGTTTTTCAAAAAAGTCTGAAAGATAAAGGGCATTATTAGAAGAACCAGTCTAATAATGACAACAATAATCCATAGAAGATATAAGAGTTATCCTTCCAAGAAGATTGCCATCTAAAGTTTATTATCATTTCCAAAATTTTCTTTTTTAACTTTTAATATGTTTAAAAGTTTATGCTTACTTTTTTAGATTTTTTTTTTTAGAGTCCATTTTTATTACACTCCCTGTTCTTTTATGTTCAATTTTATTAATAGAAATGAGAATGTGCAAGAAAAAGCAGTTTGCTAATTGATTGTGTATTTTTCTGTCATATGCTTTCAATCATTCTGCATAAAAAAAAGCGTACATGTGAATAGGAAAGAACCTTGACGTGGTTCGTGTGCTTTAAAACAAATACCTTCCAGACAGAAACTTTTTGACAACTTGTGTGTGAGTTGTAGTATTTTTATACTGGTAGTATATCGAGGGTATACTTCCAGAACGCACTAAGTCATTTTTCATTGTTTTGAGATAATTATGAGATATTGTTTGGAAGTTTAATGAAAATTTTTTTTTCAATTCAATGTTGTATATTCCCATTGTATATTTGAGAATGATCAATAACTTGGTATTATATAGAATATAAGGTCTGGTGCGTTTTGGAAGTGATAAAGCATATAATAATAAGTGTTTATGTTGACTTAACTCAAAACCAACAAAAAATGACTTCTGCATTCTGGCAGTATACCCTCGATATAATCTTCTGGTTGTTGAAATTCTTGCTTTCAAAGTGTTTTTTTTCTTGTTTATTTAGATAACACGGAATGCATTGAGGATTTTAAGAGATAATTTAAGGTATAATTTTTATTAATTCTAAACACAAGCAGATGATTTAGAGTATTTAGATTATTATTAAATAAAATGTAATAATCGGAATTTGAGTGAAGTTAGTTTCCAATATAGATCGTTTTAACTTGTTCAATTATTTTTTATTAACTAATTCTTTAATTTTCTACTTGATCGTTCAACTTAAATGTTTTGTATCTACAACAAATGGCTGTGTGAGATCTTATCGTAATCTAATCATAAAATTATTTTTGGGAAATAAGCAGTATGAAGAATAAATGTTTAAGGAGATGTTTGACAACGATAATGAACTTCAAAGAATTCTTAAAATACTATTTTTATTTGCATTTAATTTATATTAACGTATTATTTATGTAACGGTGCGTATGTTACTTAGAAGATATTCATGAAATTGTTTATTTTTTTAAATTGTTTCATACTAGTTTTATTTAATTCATGCTTTTTCATATGTGTGTGTTTTTTTTTTAGTTATTACTTTTTATTTAAATGCCATTAAAAGTATATAATTAATTAAGTATATAATTAAAATATAATTAATCGATTTTATTACGCGGCATCATCTTAAGAAATTAACCTCATTTGATTAAACAGCCACAGCTTATGAAATTAACAATTTTGGCTTCAATCATTTATTTATGTATTTTTAGTAATAATAATTTAATAGGAACTTAAAAAACGGAAATTATAATTTATATTGAACATGTCTTTATTTTCCAACAGTTGGCTAATATAAAATAGGGAGAGATTTAGCAACGAGACGCGGGCAACATTTGACAACGGCGTTCGTCATGAACACGTCGTTTGACTAAAGCACTTTGCTAAAACGACTTGCTTTTACATGTAGATACATGGATATGGTTTATTTATTTATTTGTAAGAAAGCCTACAGAGATATGGCTTATTTTTAATACATAAATTGATTTTATTTATGAAACCTTTTGTCATAGATGATGCAACAGTTTAGTGAATTGTTAAACTTCCAAGTGATCAGTGTCTTGTTTATAATCGTCATAAAAAAAAACATGCCCTCTCAAATACTATAGTTATGAATGCAAAGTTGACCCCAGACCAACATATTTATATCAAGCAATAGGTCGGGTAAATAAAAAAAAGCAGTTGCTTTTACTCAGTAATTGGTCAGTTTTACGTAAAAATATCAGCATTTATCCTTAAATTTATATTCACGTAAAGCTGAAAAGTTACTCTAAAAACGCTTAGTAAAGACAACTGCATTTTTTTTTTACCTGGCCTAATGAGTGAAGTTCTTGTTTCAGTTGAGTCGCTTGGACTTTGAGTTGATTAAAGTTATTGCTATTTCAGTTAAATGCAGATTCAAGTGAGTTGGTTGGACTTATTAATTACTACTTAAAATTTGCTGATTTTCAAAAAAAGCTAAAAGCTTAACAACCACGCTTATCGGTTTTGGAAATATTTTGTCGGTTTTTTACAGTAATTTAAATTGTATCAAAAATTACAGATATTTACAGTAATTTAAATTGTATTAACATAAATGCCGAAAAAACTGAGTTCTTGATTTCAGGTAAAGCACAAATACAAACCAATACGATAACTTATTATTATTTAACTTTTATTTCGCTGATAAAATAATATTACAATTTTTCATATAAAATAACATCGTAAACCTTTATAAAAAACGTTTTTAATCTTTTTAATTTATAATATATATATATATATATATATATATATACTGTTATAATCAGTCAGGGACTCAAAGAAGGTAAGGATGATGTGTTTAATTTTTAAAGTAAAATAAAAATTTAATAAAGCAAAACTCATTTTTTTTTTTTTTTTTTTTTGTGTGTAAAAAATCGAAAACAAAAAATTAAAACACATAAGAAGAAAAAAAAAAGAAAAAATACAAAAAAATCTGAAAACAAATACTGTAAACTATAATATATATGTCAGGAATTAAGGAGATGCATTTTAGTTTGTTGTTTAAACGATGAAATGCTTTTTAGGTTTTAATATTTTTTTTTGGAAACGATTCCATATTGATGGACCACGGTTTGTAATTAGAAAACTTGACTGCTGTGATTTAATTTTTCCTAGTTGATAGTCGTTCCTGGTATTTGAACGCAGATTATATTTTTCAGAAAATGATATCAGAAAGTTATCTGAAAAAGCGCTTGGTAGAAGATTGTTTTTATACTTATACACAAAAATTAATATCTGTAATGTGTTAAGTTTCTCAATATCTAGAACCATCATGCTTTTCATCACTGGGGCCGGGTTTACTAACCTATTTAAATAATTAGTTGCTTTGCATGCATGGTTTTGCAGACTTTGCAATTATAGCAATTTGGTTTTATGGGTGCTGGCCCATACAATATTTGCGTACAAAAGCTGACTATGTACAAGACTAAAGTAAAGCATATTACGTGATTAACTATCGAGAAAAGGT
Source organism: Hydra vulgaris (assembly GCF_038396675.1). NCBI lineage: Eukaryota > Metazoa > Cnidaria > Hydrozoa > Anthoathecata > Hydridae > Hydra > Hydra vulgaris. Next base: position 41,018,696 of record NC_088931.1, read on the forward strand.
CTTGACTTATACAAAACACCTATTACAGAGGACACCTTTGTTTCAAGACTAATATGGTTTCTCCGTGACAAATTTTCATCAAAAAGTACTCCAAAAATTTTTGTGTATTTTTCACGTTTAATTTGATTTTTATTGATAAACAGTTTAGGCAGCTTTAACGGAAGATTAATTGATTGTAAAGGTTGTTTTTTTACAATTTAGGGATGATTTATTTGCTATAAACCAGAGGTTGAAATTTTTGAGTTCAATATTCATAGTTTCAAACAATGTCTTTGCATCAGGATGATTAAAAAATAAATTTGTATCGTCAGCATACATAATTGTAGATATTTTTTGGGAAGCTTTATGCATATCATTAATATATATTAAAAATAATAAAGGACCTAGGATTGAACCCTGAGGAACTCCACACGTAATATCAATAATAACGATTTCTAGTAATAAAAAAAACTTCAGAATAATTTAGACATCTGGGATTCACATCGGATACTAAACATTCAATTTTTGCTTCACTCAGTTATAAAAACGTTAATGGAAAAATCTCAAACTTTAGAGCTGTTGTTCAAACTCTTATTCAATATGGAATCCGTTTTGCTCACCCAAGTTCTATTTCCTATATATATAAAGTGTTGGCAATACCTAACTTACCTTAAGTTATGGAGCTAAGTGAAAATAATTCTGTTTTGATGAAAAAGCTAGATGTATTTGGAAGGAGTGTGCTAAAATCTCTTTTAAATATTTCAAAACGCAGTAAGAAATGTACAAATTCGCTATTCAAAATCCAGGAAATTTCAAAAAGTATTTAACAAAATAAATTAAACTTGTTCCTTCGTCTTCTTAATAATAAAACAACTGCAGACATTTTCTTTTCACAGCTGAAACATCCTTTATTTCAACATTCGTTTGTTTACGATATCCAGGACCTTTGTCATTTTCAGAAGTTGAACAAACTTTGTATGCAATAGAGTGCTGGAATGCAAAAGAACAAAGAGGAATTTTTAAACAAATTCTTGAGGAAAAAATTCTTAAGTGAAAATCACGAGAAATAACTTTCTTATTTTTTTTTTACCTTGTAAATTACTAATATGTAAATTATTATATTACATTGTAAATTATTTGATGAATTAAAATATGGCGTTAAATAAATGAAATAATAATAATAATAATTAAATGCACTCTATAGGAACGAATTTTGATCCGTGCAACAGCTGAGTTTTGTTTGAAGCTTTTGCAGGGGAAACACTAAATCCAATCCTTTAAAGTGCTATATACATTTTACTGACTACCGATGCGATCTCCAACGGGATTATATTTGTACTTTAAAATAAAAGAACTCTAAGATGGAGTGAAAAAATTTTGAATATTAATTCAGAAACTTTCTTAATAACATTCTAAGAAAAAAAAAAAAACAAAGATTCCAAAAGAAATTAGCGGAGTAAATATTTCTCTAATAGATTTAGGTTTTAAATACTTAGTTTTTAAATATCATCGGTAAAATTAAAATTAAAGTATATTTATAAATAAATGTTTGTGATTAAACAATCAATTAATATTAAATATAAATAAATCAACAAATGCTTTCACGCCATCTGATTCTAAAAAAATCTTAATACTAAACTGATTAAAACCTATAAAAAGTTGTTTTGTTACAAATATTATGGTTTGTTACAAATATTATGGTATAATATATATTATAATGTAATTTTTAAACATTAAATAACACTTCTTGTATCTTTATTTTCCGCAAAGAACTGCTGCTTAGGTTTTACATTAAAAAAGAGTGATATCGAATGTTATGAGTGCTTTTGACTAGTTAAGTTTATACTTCCATTAATTTGGTTTACCCTTAAATATTGAGTCAAATCTTTTCGTTTAAGAAACACTACTAATGTTTAATGAAACGTAAAAGTATTATTCAAAATTACTTTTATAGCTAACAAAATGTTGTTAAAAAATATTTCAAATATAGTAAACCAGGAAATACAACAGAATAATACTTCACAATCTTTCCAATTAAAACAATCCCATGCTAAATATGATAGCTTGGAAGTCAAAAATGAAAAAAACTTACAATGTTTTTACCTTATCTGATTATAAAATAAGAAGATCTTGATAAAGAAACCATAACAACTTTGTACTAAACTAATTACAACCTATAAAAAGTTGTTTTGTTTGCAAATATTACAGTTAACAATGTAATTTTCGAACATTAAATTGTTTAAACATTGAATTACAATTCTTGTACCATTGTTTTAGATCTTATTTTGATTTATATTTTTAAGCTCCAACGTTTCCGCAAGAAATCACTTTTAAAGTTTGGATTAAAGAAGAGAGTTTAAGTACAAAAAAAAACAGTTGACAGAAAATTAAACAAAATTAAAAACAGAAACTAATTGTAAACTGTATGACTCAAGAAAACATAGAGACGTGCAAGAAATTCAGTAAATACACGGTTTTTAAGCCTGAGACAACAGTTACAGTAAAAGAATTGCGTTTTGATTTATGGAATAAGAAATAATAGCATTTACATGGTACTAAATTCTCGCAGAAATTGTGGAGTTTTACTCCACCATTAAGTGTGGAGTAACACAACTAATCTACAACTGTGCACAATAAGCCCACGTTTGTGTATAGGAGTTACAGCTGCACATCAATCATAAGGAAAACTTCACCCTTTCCCTTAAAGTGTATTTGTGGAAAAGTGAGATATGCAACTTTACGAGTTTTGGGACAGAGACTCTAGCTCTAATCAGAGGAGTCGTATATATTCCAGCTCTTCTTTAGAACTGAGTTTGCCAAGACTCAGCATGATAAATAACTTACTTTTAAACTGATTGAACACCATATTTATAGTTAACTAATAAAATATGATTGACTTGAATATTTAAAGACTATTTTCTCAACTAAAAATTATGCACGAACTAAAGTGCATGGTAGCGTTGGCACTTAATTTCATAAGATGCGCTCATACTCTAAACATAAAAATATAAAATTAGCACATCTTTAACAAAATTAAAGTCTATACACATGGGTGTAGAGTCTTTAACTTTGTTGAAGCCGAAACACTAAATAGCGCTTAAGACTAACACCCATAGTTTATATACCCATGTGTTATTAGTAGCAACAATTAAAAATTAATAATCTATATAATAAAATATACCGGGTAATAAAAGATAATGAGATTAAGGTTTCAACTTCAATTATTTATTTTATTATTGAACATTATATAAATTTTTTTTTCCAGAAGCTTCCGTCCCAATCGATATTTTTGTTGCCGCTTTTCGTGCGTCATTTGCAATACCAACTTTACCTGAAAGACTCGATTTCTTTTTTTTGGTAGAAGGTAGCATGTCGAAGTAAATTTTGTTTGTTTGGCAAATAGCACGATATCTTTTTTTTTCATGTTCGACAACTAACCCGTGATCTTTACATGTACTTTCTTCACAGTCTTTTAATGCGGTTTGTAGCCTTTCCTCTAGTTGATCAAATACTTCTTGAGACTCAATTAAGTAAGTCAATGACTTTATTTGATTTAGCAATTCGCGGCAAATAGAAGCTTTACCTTGTTTTGAATAACTTTTGATAGGTATATTAGATAGTTGAGATGGATCATCTACAGGACATGGTTCTTTGACCGACATACTTTCTGATTTAATTGTACGCGATACCATTACATCAAAGTCCTAGTTTAAAAAAACAGAGTTCTTGTATTGTGTACCAAACGAATCCCAAGATATTTTATATTTTGTAGTCACAGCGAGCATATGTTTACACAGAAGTAAGTTTTTTTTCCAATCAAACTACAACTTGGCATTCGCAATTCATCACCAAAAAAAACTTCATAAATATTATCATTTTTTTCACTCTTCACTTTAAAAACTACACCATCTTTATAAATCAAATTGCTTGCTATTAACTTTGATGAATCCAATTTCTCGATACAGTGGGCAACAAATTTTTTGGGTCGGTTATGTAGCCAAGAAGGCAGACTTTGTTGGTAGGAACGGTAATAACCAGACGCTTTAAAATTAGATTCAACATAACTAAAAAATTAGTTTTATAGTTATAAGCTATTTATATGCACACAAACACACACACACATATACGTGTGTGTCAAAACAGCAACACTAAAATATACCTGTTATACTTATCAGGTAAAAATTGCTCCACAAGAACCGTAATCATTCCACTTAAACTTTTATCATGGAATTTACTTAAGTAGCCATATTTAAATTCTTTATTCTTACTTTCCACTCCATTATTTGTACTAACTGCAACTTCAAGCAAACCCAGTCGATAGTAACGTACCCAGAGCTAATTAAAGAAAATACATATACTAAAAGTTATTAAAATACACATATCTTTTGCATTAATACAATTGACAAAAATTACAGTATAAGTTTTGCTTAAAACCATTTCTCAATACCTCTGAGTAATAAAACTATTCTATTGTACCTGGTGGACTGGAAACCAAGTTTTGTCGAGCCAATTTCGAAAATTCTTGGAACTATCACTTTTCCAAAGATCACTCGCTTTCAACTCTCTAACATGTCAAAAAAAATTAATAGTTTTCATTTTTTATTATATTACATATAAAAATACGTTTTATAGTAAATAGAGCACTTTTACTTGAACAAACGTTCAAGTAAAAGAATTGAACAACATAGTACTTTTGTTACATTTCAGACCTATTTTTTACTATATAACGAATGAAAGAACTAACTGTCTGTTTGGAACACTTTTCAAAAACGTTTATAACAATACGCAGCTATGCTGTTTGTATAGTTTTATCGCTTCAAAGACAACGAGAAAATATTTTATCATTTCATTGAATAAATTCTTTTTTTACATAAAATTGTATTATAGAATAATCCACTAACATTAACAACCGCTGAAACACATTTGTTGTAATAAAATTTCTTGCATTGATGGATAAAATATATGTAAAGTTTTATGACAAGATAATTTAAAAACTTATTTCTTTCATGTTAATGTTTGATGTATTTAATTTTGTGACACACCAAAGTACTTTTTACTTTATAACTAAAAAGTATTGCTAAACCAAAATACATTTATTTTAGTATTTTGGTTAACCAATACTTTTTAGTTCACTTTGTTGCTTTTAGAGTCAGTACTTTTACTTTTTACTTTTTTTATTTTTAAGTATCTTTAAAATGTAACGACCCCAACCCTGCAAATAATGTACTTACTTGGAAACAAAAATAAGATGGATTGAATTTCTTCATTGCATTTGTCTACCGTAAATGCTTGTGGTAGCCATAGTGGATTCCATATTTTAATGAATGTTAAAGCTTCTGTAATTAAGGTAACTGTCTCATTTTGAATGGCAAATGATGCTACAACTTGGTAGTCCACATTAGTTTTAACGACTAAAAAGAACAATGGGATGGCATATCTTGTCGTTTTGTATGTTGCATCAAGAAGACAAATACTGTTCCCATACCTTTGAAGTAAACAACGCTGGTTAGCATTTTGGTAAATAAAGAGTAATCTAATATTTTTTGACTCATTCAAATCAAGTGATGCTACATTCTAAAAAGCATCAAAAGAATTCATGTTACAATAATGACACAATTTTAAGAAATATGTTATTTTGATACAGATAAAACAATACATAAAATGACTTACATTGACGTCAGTTAGATTTTCCATTCCACAGTTAAACTACAATCTTTCTTTTTGATTACTATTGTGTGAGTCCACTTTTTTGTATCCTCTGTACAAAATTTTATCATTTAGGTGTGATTTTTGCCATTTGCCTATCTTATAAAAAAGATTTTCCTGATCCATTTTAGAATATTTGAGTGCACTCATTGCGATGCTAATATAGTTTCTGATATCAGAAATTCGAGGATGAAAACACCTGTTACTTGTTTCCGGCTGCTGCAAGTCTTTGAAAATGTCATACTTAACATAACGTTGAAGAATCCTTTTTATTTCATGAGCATCCCTAATACCTTCTGAAACCAGGTCCTTGATTTTTCTTATTACACGTTTGTCGACTTGTTGTAAAACTCCTCCAAACTAAAATAGAAATTTGTAAAATAGTTTATATATTGTTTGATACCATGGTCAAGAATATGTTACTCTTGACTATGTGATGACTTTGAACTACCAAGTATATCCTTGATGACAAAGTTAAATGTCTAAAGTTAGAAATGTTGGATATGTTGAGCTATTAAAGTTGTATTTTGACAAATGTTCTACTTCTCTAAGACTAAGGTTATTCTACTAACTGATGAAACATTTTTGGTAAATCTTTAAATTCCCCAAATGAATCAGCAAAAACAGTTTTGAATTTATTGATTTGTTCTTTATTTGGCTGAAAAATTTTTTTGTATGTAATGGTTTATAAAGCATTACCAGTAACAGGTTTAGATGCTAATTTTCAATATGATCAAACAATCCAAACAATTAAAGCATTGTGGTGGTTCGGTTGTTGCTATTCTTTGAACAATAACAAAGTAAATAAAATTTTTTTTGGAATGTTTCATCTCAATAACACCAGGTGCACTAACAATAACACTTTCCTTCTATATGACTTTGTTCATTTAATAAAATCTATTCGCAACTTTTGGCTCACTGAAAAATGCCAAGAACTATGTTTTACTGACAAAGGTATTTCAAGAACTGCAAAAAGGTCAGATCTTAGAAAACTTTTTTTTTAATTTTCAAAATTTAAAAAAGATGCTATTGTAAAATTGCCTAAACTTAATTAAACTGCAATTTTTCCAAAACCAATTGAAAGTCAAAATGTGTTAATTTGTTTAGGAACATTTTGTGATGAGGCTGTAGCTGCTTTTAAAACTCATACATCTAAAAAAAATGTTGACGACACCACAGTGCTTTTATTTATTTTTATCAAAATTTTTAAAATTGTTAATGTTAAAGGACTTTATGAAGATATTTGTACGAGATAAATATTGTGCTGTTTTTTTTATCAATTAATGATAAACGATTGAACTTTCTTTTAAACTTGGCTAATATGGTTGAAAAAACGCCTCCTGAAAAATAAGGTCATTTTCCTAGTGACCTTATTGAGAAAGCATTTGGAAAACTTTGGCAAGGGTGAGATGGTACCTACTTTATAAATGTTCAGCAAATATTGCAAAAAGTTGACATAAAAAAAAAAAACTTTGTCTGAATATTTGTATCACTAATGATATAGAAGTATAAATTTGGTAAAGTATAAGTATAATGATAAAGAAGTGTAAATTTCGTAAAGTATAAAATTAGTATTGCTAATGATTTAAAAGTATCATCAAGCCATTTATGTGAAAAATGTAAATATATAATGCAAGATGATATTTTGTTCAGTGTTTCATAATCTTCCAGTTTTTGAAAGTAATTTGCCTAAAGAAATTAAAATGTCTTTGGTTTACATCGCTGGGTATGTCAATAGAGATCCACCAGTTGAAGATTATTTTGTTTTAACCAGTTCGGAGATTATCTTAGAGAGATTAATTGTGGTGGTTGAATTTTGCCTGGAGATATCATCAGTCATTGGATATTTTATTCATACATTTTATTTTATCATCTTTACACATTTGACTGTTGTATTAGCTTATCTAACTGCTTTTGAATGTAATCTGACTTTTTACGAATTTACCCATGTTTCAAAAAAATATTGTAGAATCCTGAAATGGAATCTATGAAATGTGGTTTGCATTTATTATACAAGTTTTTTCATTTCAGAGGTCAAATTCATTTAATTGTAACAAAATTTTTATTTACGACATAAGTAACTCATTATTTATTAACAACCATAAAAAATGATTCCATAAAAAAAACTTGCCATTAGTTTTTTTAAAGTTGTATGTTTACTTGGCCTGTAACTATAGTAGGTCATGTTCCATATTTAATGAAGAAATATATTACTACTTGCATATAACATAGCTAGATAAGATAGTAAACCTAGTAATATATAAACTTGTAGTCAATAATCTTTTTGAGTATGTAAAAATGATTTACCTTATTTATAAGATGTCCAGAATGATTGTTATTTTCTGGAAGTTGTACAAATATGCGTCGCATACATTCAACATGTGCTTTATTTTGTATCCACTGTGCTTTTAATTTTTCTGCAATTGTTTTTTTACTGCTTTTAGTATTTGCAGTTGCCTGGAAGAAAAGCAATTGCATTTTTATTATTTCTATCATGCAAAAAATATAGCAAGTCAGTATTGGTTCTAAATTTAATATTCTTCAATTTAACTTTTTAAAGTTTAATTTAATCATACTTTCAATTTTGAAAAAGTATCAACAAACAAGTTATTACAAGACTACTATTTTACTTTGAAACCATTAAATATCACCACATCTCTTAAAACAACTTTTGCGGGGCAATTCATCTTTTTAGTGTTTTGTGCGTGATATCTGCTTTTCGTGAAGCAATGGTCTTGGTTTTTCTAAGGAAACCATTAAACAAAGTAATATTTGAAAGACTTTAAAAGATATAAATTATTAAAAACTAAATCCCCAAATATATTTATAAAAGCAACTCAAGTATAACTTACATGCTTTAGTTTTTCATACACTTTCTTCCTCTTTGTACTTATACATCTATCAACACCACTAGAACAACCAAGACGTTTTTTACCTAAGATTATGAAAAGCATACCAGTGAACTGAATTTGAGGTGTTCTGACAGATCTTTTTATATCATCAAATAGAAGTTTGTGGTTTGTTAGCTTAAAATCTGCAGAATAAAAAAGTAATTCAATTATATAAATAAATAAATAAATATATATATATATATATATATATATATATATATATATATATATATATATATATATATATATATATATATATATATATATATATATAAATAAGAGTGTTCCAAAAATCATAGAACTTTTTTTATTTCAATGACAACTAGATGTAAATTCTAGTTTTACTGTTTTCTCTGTCCTGGCTTATTCTTAACAAAAAAACATAAGTTTTCCAATATAAATTTACTTATATAAAAATTTTTTCTCAAGTTTGACCAGCCATTGCACATTACTCTAAAAATTAAATATGTTCTTTATACAGTCCTAGAGTTATAATGATAAGTATATTCAAATTTGTATCAATGAAAAGCTTTTCGGAAATCTGGAAAAATGATTAAAAAAATATCTGGAATTCAGCAAATACCCAGCAAAAGATAAATTCTGAAGATATCAAAAATAGTCTTAACACTTTAGCTCTTAACCATCCTCAGCTGCAGGAGTTTGTTTGTGGATTCCATTTACTGTTTAATGATGCTAAAAAAATGAACAAAAAGTTCATTCAAGATTTTATTGTAGCTACAGAGATATCTTTCAAAATTTTGTTTTTGTAGTAATTTCAATTAAGTCTAAAAATATTTTCCTAAGAGTATGACTGAAACAAAGCTTGACAACTGCTGAAAAATTTGTACTTTCAAATTTTTTTGCTTCAAAACAATATAATCTTTGATGTGCTAGAAAATATTACATTTAATATTATTTATTTTTAATTGCAGATTATGAAATCAAACTTAAATAGTGGCAACAACAATTGCATATATTTACTTATAGATTATTTATGTCTTATTGGTTTTTTAATTTCATATGAAGAGAAAATTTAAGAGTGATTTCTATTTTGGATAAAAAACTCAGCTTTTACATCTAGCACTTCCAGTCATAATAAAACCCTGAAAATTTTTTTTGGACACCCTTATATATATATATATATATATATATATATATATATATATATATATATATATATATATATATATTTATATATATATATTTATATATATATATATATATATATAAATATATATATATATATAAATATAAATTTTCATATCTAGAGGTTGCTCAATGAGCTTGATATTATCAGATTTAAGGATCAACGTAAAGTAAAAGTGAATATACTTTTTTATTTTTTTCATTACTACTAAATTTTAATTATTTTATTCAAGTTTAGTGTTATTTATATGATTTTAATCAATGTTTGATTCAGGTTGTTCACTTGTTTTTATTAATGCGTTAACAATTGTAGACTTTCGCATATCTGGAATTTGACGTCAATGTTCTTCCACAATTTGTAAAATATATTGCAATTGAGTTTCATCTTTTGTCAAGATTTTTTCGTAATCTGAAACAAGTTTCACTGCTCGTTCAGCTGTGTCATTCACAACTTTCATAGAATTAACAATTTTATGTGCATCCTGGTATTCCGTTATTGTACTCCACTTGTCTGGGCAATGTTCCTTCATAAATGCCCAATTTATTCCAAGCAATTCAAATAGATATTTTGATCTATTTGTTACAAAGTCATCTAAGTTCATGCTTACAATTTTATCCATTAGTCCTTTACCTTCAACCCTTTTTATCTGGGTTTTATTGGCTGGCTTTTCAAGTGCAATCAACATTTTTTCTTTAGTTTGGTTATCAACATCATTACTGAAAAAAGAGAGACTCACAAGGTCTTCAGTTAAATACCATAAATGTCCTGCAATGGCTTTTACGGCAGATTCAGCTACTTCTTTGTCAAATATTTTGAATTTATTAAATTTCCTAATCAGTGTCAGGTCATTGTGAGGAGCAGATGAAGACATGGGAGCCCGAAACCAATGTTCCATGTAAATCAATATTGAAAAAATCGAAAATCGTAGAAGATTTTTCTCTTCATTTTTTGTTAAATAAAATTGATGTCGAAACAAGTAGATTTTAATAGAGTACAGTACTTTTGCCATCCATCGTGCTTGGTGCATAGCACCAGGAGAACGAAAAGTTATTCGCTTTTGGCCTGAAGGAGTTTTTCCTAACGAAATTATTGCTAGTTGCATAAACTCATTGTAATCGTTGTGAGGTTGTTTTGATCCTTGCATCATAATTACAGCAAACTCTATAGCTGATGGTACAAGTGAGCCATATACTTTGAGATCTGCATCAGTTAAGAGCCATGATTTAGAATTAAATTTACTCCACTGATCACGAAATCGTTGAAACAACTTAACCTCTGGACCAGAAAATGTTCCAAAACAAGTTTTGTAAACATGGGATAAAATCACTTCATGAATATGGTGTCGACAGGCTGTGTATAATAAAGACTTTCCAATTAATTTTTCCAGCAAGGTACAAGCACCTGAATGTATACCTGTGTTGCTTGAAGTAGTATCAAAACAGAGCACCACAATTCTGTCATATGAAATGTTCCAATCTTTTAAAGCTTGTTCTGTTGCATAACTCATTTGTTCACCAGTGCCTCTATCCAGTTTTGGGACTGACAACAGTTTTTCTACATCATATCCTGTCACTAATATGGGCAGTTGATCCACTTCATTTCTGCTTGTCAAATCGGATAACAATTTTCCATCCCAATGTACAGTTAATGGAATCTGTGGTTTGAACTCTAAAATAATTCTTTTTGCAACTTCTTTACGATTTTCAATACGTGCACGAGATTCATATGATGTAGATAAATGTTCATATATATATATATTGGCACCTAACCCTTGACAAACTGTAGACAAAACCAAGGAACCAGAATGATTGGGAATTTTCAAACGATCAAGAGCTGAACAAAATGCTGGAGTAATCACTTTCTTTTTTTCTGTTTTTCACTCTTTTTCAGTTTCTTTGCTGATGATGGAATAAAGTCATCTATTTCATTATCTGTACCCTGAGAGGAGTCTGATTCTGTCAAAACTAGGTCTGTGACTGTTGAACATATTCCTTCTTTTTTTCTTTTTAACTCTTTTGTTTCTCTTTCTTCATTTGCTTTTTTTCTGTTTAAAATACGCTGTTCTTGTTTGAATAATTCACAATCAACTGAATTCATATAGCCTTTTCTTCCTTCTCTTTGTAGTGTAAGAAAGGTCTTGTCTTCTTCTATTGTCATTAATTTTAAAGCATCTTCATGAGCAATATCAAATAGTTCTTCAATTTCTTAAGAAAAAATTTCCACATTTCTTTGCTGAGTTTCTGTTTTTCTGCCTTTATTCTTTTTCAGCTTTCTGTATTTCTCAACAAGTTTTTCAACATGTGTTATAACATGATAACGTTGTTTTGTTGGAATTGTAGCTCTTTGCCAAAAGTCTAGAACCTGATCTGTCACAAGGCCTGCACTTTCTTTTACATTGTTGTTATTTTTGAAGAAAAAATAAGATTTTAAAACTTGTCTTTTAGATGGCAACTTGTGCCCTGTGATCACAGATGTAGCTTGACCAATACACCATAGTTCATTTTAACTTCTTGTCTCCATTTACAATAAATCAATTTTGAAAATATCTCTCTAATAATGCGTTTTAAAAATGTATTTTGTATTTACAGGATAATGCAATAGTTTTAGCAGTAGTGCAATACTGATGCAGTAACTTAACTGGATGATGAAATATTACAATGGGTGTTTTAAATGCCAGCCAACTTATTTTATTTTTACTTTTTAATTTTCTAAAAAAAACAATGTGTATTATGCATGACTCATTAGATTACCAAATAATAAAATATTGATAGCATTGTCAACTTAATTAGTAAAATAGAAAAGATAAATGATAAAATATGAAAAATGTGGGTTCAAGCAGCTTTGTAAAAATAAAATATTGGATTGAGCAACCCCTAAACCTTAACAAATTGTGTCCAAAATTTCCCAGTATTTTTTCATTAAATGGAACCAAATAAAAGGTTGAGAGCATTAAAAAAAAAAAAATTTTTTTTCAATAAATTTATTTGTCACCCTAATATACATACATAAATATACATAGTTTTTTGTTGTAAATATGTTTTGATAATTTACAAGAGTAATAAAAAAATGATCAATTTCTAAAGTAAAAAAAAATAACCTTTTTGAGCAAATCCAACATCTTTTGCATAAACAGAAAATTTCACGTTCATGTGTCGTTCATGAAATTCAATTGCATTCTGAGCTTCTTTTACTGTTTTATAAGAAATTGCATTGAACGTTTTAGTTAAATTTACAATTTAAAAATATAACGTGTCAACTTTCAACCTTGAAATTATTATAAATAAATGTTTATTAACTTTAACTGCTATTTTCGCAAAAATTTATTATAATATATGAAAAATATAATTACATGAAATATTCAAACCAATAAAACTATAAAAACCTTTATATGTTTCATCCATTTTTCCATTCATCGAAAAAAAACTAACAAACAAAAAAAACTCTTTAAATAGATTTTTTTAAAAGACTTAATTTAATAACATTTGTATCACATTGTAACCGCCGTAATTGGGTCTAGAATTTTTGAAAACTGTTCAAACAGCACTTTGTCGGATTGGATTTAGTGTTTCCCCTTTTGCAGTCCTGTAGCCAGAAAAAAAAACATTGAAGGTGTTTGAAGACTTTTTGGGTGGACCAATTTCATTGCCACTTCAGAAATTGCACAAATATATATATATATATATATATATATATATATATATATATATATATATATATATATATATATATATATATATATATATATATATATATATATATATAAATCAGTAGAAAATCACCTAACAAAATTTTTTATTTATTTATTTTTATATATATATATATTTTTTTTATTTTTTACATTTAACACTGTGTTTCATCAATAAAGACTAATCATTTCTGATGAGTCTTTCTTGATGAAACACAGTGTTAAATGTAAAAAAAATTTTGTTAAGTGATTTTCTACTAATTTATAATTGCTCTGTTCTTTTAAGAACATTGAGCACTCCATTTTGTAGAATACATTTTAAAGTTGTTTAAATATATATATATATATATACATATATATATATATATATATATATATATATATATATATATATATATATATATATATATATAAATATATATATATATATATATATATATATATATATATATATATATATATATATATATATATATATATATATATATATATGTATATATGTATATAAAGAGCTAAACAAACTCCTTCATATAACCCTATCTAATACTAATGCTAAATTTAAAATGGTTTAACAGCTTTCTATGAAACTTTCATTCGTGTTTATTTTGAAAAAAATATTGATTTTGGAGTAAAATGTCAATATTTAGTTTTTGGACTTATTTTGGAAATGAAAGACGATTTTTATCCACTTTCATTTGATATAACCATCTGTACTATTGTATTATTTGATAATATAAAGTATTTAAAAATTGCATTTTTCATGGGTTTGAGACTTAGCAACGCCTTAGCAACAAAACAAAAACCTTTATATAACCCCTAAAGTCTTAAAATGGCTTCTTTTAAAATAAAGCTTTTAAAAACAAATATTACCAAACTCAATTCCACTTTAGGTTAAAAACTTGATAATACTAGTATATAAAGGCTTTCATTTTTATATTTACCTTTTATTATGATACGTATATGTCCGATATGTAATTTTATTTTCCCGATATGTAATTTTTTTTTTAAAGACGTTTTTCTTTTTTGCAAACTTTACAATTATCTTCAAACTTTTTAGTATTATTTTTTTTCAAACTTTTTAATTTCACTCTTTTGTATAATATTATAACTTGCAAAAATTTATTTTTTTCTATCTCACAAAGAGTTTTGATGAAAAGACATTTTGTCTTCTACTTGTCCCAGTCAGATTATAACTATATATATTTATTAGAACTTGAGAATAATATTGTTAAATGTTTGGATAACGACAAAATAAAACTAACTAGCCCTCCCTGACAAATAGGTCAATTAGGATTAAATATTTAGAAAGAGATATTTTACAGCTCTTATTTAAAAGTTTATTTTCTAAATCGACACACCAGACAAAAAAAGTACTCATTAAACATTCTCTTGTGTCAACAGCAGTTAAAAAAATACAACTATAAGGTAATCATACATCATCTTATTAAAGAATTATTACAAAAGTGAGGAAAACAATTAGGAAACAAAAAAACAGTTAACTAGAAGAACTGCTTAAAATCTTTTATGAATCAAGAAAACGCAACAATGAAAGAGAACTCTAAATTGCTTATTTTTTAAGAGAAAAAAATGTATTTTCAAAGTTTTGCATAAAAGAACAACCAGTGCTGAAACATCGAGAACTTATTTGAGCACCATATTAGTGTTTCAAGAAAATATAAAGAAAAACTGCAGCAATGAAACATGTTTTTTGTGTTCAGATTCACTCCCAGCAAGGCTGCAACCAACCACTATTAAGTGAGAAGTTACAAGAAAACAAAGAATTGAGTTGAAGAGCAAGAAAACGATTGACAGATGACTTGAAAAGTTGTAGGTTGTATGAGTCAGGATAACATGAAAATGGAAGAGAGTTCTAATAAGGCGAATAAGAGATTTGTAGAGGTAGAAAATGGAATCAGAAGTAAGAAAATGGCAAGCACGATAAGGAGAAGCAACATTAGAAGATGCTAACTTAGCAACCGATTATATATACGGTTTTTATGAGAGGTCAGAAGTGAAGGATGATCCAAAAAGAAAGAAGAGGACCTAGTGAAAAATAGGACTCAGTGAGAGGGTACCCATTCTTAAATATAAAAATTAACTGCAAGCTCGAATCTGATACAGAAGTGAGATCAGATTCAAGATCTGCTACCTGTTTTAACCAATAGAAAAGAGAAGACGTATAAAATTAAGTTATCGGCAAATAGAGCCACTTTAGATGTAAGGTAATCAGGAATACCCTTAACGTAGATAAGAAACAAACAGGACCACGGATAGATCCCTGAGGTACCCAGATGTTACAAGAAATGAAGAAGAATGTTACCCTTTGAGGATGAATTTAATAAAGCAGTCAGAAAGATTCAGAGGTATTTATAGGTGTTCTCGGTTAAAAGATAAAATCTTGTGGTAGGATAAAGAAGAGTGCTGCCTATCTAGGATAACTTTAATGCTGAAAATGGAGAGAAAAGATTTTGATAACTTTTGTTAATGTGCAAAGCAAAAGTTTTGTGAATACTTTGAGCCAGAACTTTCTTACCTTTTTTATATAAGATATAGTAAAAGCAGTTGATTATTAAAGTTACCAAAACTTAAGAAATCAGCAGTATAACCTTAAGACCGGAAACAATATTGATCCTTAGAAAGTGAGTTATTGAATTGCGTTATAAATGCATCAGATAATAAATTTTTTCTTGTACTTACTTAATCTTGACAAAAATCTTATTCTTTATCAAAGCGAGAAATCCAACCTTTTTTTAGCTTTAATAAAAAGAGATTTAATGACAGAAATTCGTGATGATGTAACAAAAATGGTTACTATTGGAAAGGCAGGCAACAATGAAAGCTTTTATTTCTTCTAGTTAGTTGCAAGCCGAGCCTCATTCTTCTCCATGGTTCTTACCTACTTGTGAAGCTGTTACATCTAATTGTAATCATTTTTTTTAAAAGAAAGATCTTTTTCAAAAGAACAATTTTCTTGTGAAAAAGATTTTGAAAAAATGATTAAAAAACAAACATACTTTATTATTACAAGAAATCAATGTAAAAAGTATGCAAGTATCAGTATGCAAAATTTTGTATCTTATCTCAGAAGTTAGGTTCTAGAGACTTTTGGAAAAACTTCAACAGTGCGATTAACAAAGGTAAAACTAATATTTTAACTCTAATTTGTAGGTCTGTTCTTAATACCTATCCCCAAGATAAGGCAGAAGTATTTGCGAAGAAATTTTCTGCTTAACCTAATGGCCACACTTTTTTCTGCCATTCATATTAAACTGATTAACCCATTGTTATACCTCCAAATAATTTGGGCTTCTGTTGCTTAAGTCATTACTAAGTAAACTCTACTACCTAATCTACTAATTTAAATAAAATTGTAAGGGTTGTGGTCTAGACAAAATTTCTGTCATACAAAATTTTCCTCCGAAACTTTTTATAATCCTTTCTGAAATATTATTAAGTGCTTAACTGAATCTTGTTTTCCTGACTGCCGAAAAATGGCTTCTGTGAATATACTTTTTACAAACTCTAGAGAACACTAGATTATCCAACTATCATTCAATAAGTTTTCTTTTTTATTATAAGCTCTTTGAGTTTTTAACCAAACAATAGCTAATATTTTAACTCAAATCTAATATCTTACTCTCCGACAATCAATATGGATTTCAATCGTCTGTTTCTATGGCTGACTTGCTAACATATCGAAAGCTTTTGATAAAAAGTGACATGCTGATTGTTTTTAAAATTATTAAATCATTTCTTTCTGATCGCAGAATTATTTATCTTTAAAAGCCAACACTCCTCTTCATTTCCAATAACTACAGGGATATAATATATCCTGTACTTTTTTTTATCTAAATTAATGATTTTCATGAAAATCTTTCATCTAAGTGACTCTATTTGTCAGGGACTCAACTTTTTTTTTGCTCATCAAAGCTTAAGGACTCTCTCCCAACATCTTCTTTTGTTAACTCATACAACCTTCAACTTTTAAAGTCTTCTGTCAACCAATTTCTCGCTATTTAACACTATTCTTTATTTTCTAGTAACTCCCAACTTAAACCTGTTTGTTTTCAGCCTTATTAGGTGCAAATTAAGGAGTGTAAAAAATACATAGCAGCTGGGCAAAAAGTAATAAACAAAAATACCATCATAAATAATACTATAGAATAATGAAAATAATTATTAATTTTACACACATTAGAAAAAAGGAATAAATAAACAACCACAAATAAATAATTTATAAAAATTTTCATATTTTTTATCAAAATAAAAAATAAGAATTTTTGATCAAAACTCACCACCAAATAATTCTGCATTTCTTTGCTATAGAAACATGAAAATGTTTTTGAATTCAACTTAGCTCTTAGTTTATGATTCTATAGTTAAACATCAGATTTCTAGGTTCAACTATCGAAATCATTTCTAACAGTTGAGAAAGTCATATTGTTGTGAAAGTCGGTAAGTTAAGATAGCTGAGATCCTTAAAAAAAAAAAGAACATTTAAAAGTTGCATCTATGTTATGAAAAAAAAAAAAAAAAAAAAATAAATATATATATATATATATATATATATAAATACCCCCAAATTTGATGTGGTTTGTGGTCAGGAAAATAAATTTAAAACCGCAAGCATAACATAAATAATATTTTAGTGAAGGCTCAAAAATTTCAAAGTTAAATTTTTTTTTTTTTTAATAAAACAGTAAACTTTCTCATCAAATAAGTTTGATTGAATAGAAATATTTACATTCATTCAGTCAGAGCCCCAACAAAATTGCAAAATATATATTATTAAAAGTAGGAAAACCTGGTAAAAAAAAATTGTACATTAGAGGGCATGTGAAAGCAAATTATTTAAAAGTTAAAATAAAATAAAAGGTGTTCAAGTTTTAAAAACATTAACACAGAAGAAACTTGTTTTTGTACCAACTTCAAAACGTATAGACTGTGATAAAAATGTGATAAAAGAAAATAGACCAAGGAAAAAATAATTTTTCACTTACATAAGACAGCAAAAATTAATCAAAGCTTCAGAAGAAATAATACACGTAGATATCTAACCTTACTTTTTAGTTCCAGACTATGTATTTAACAGACTAATTAGGCATCTTAAACTTAGATATACCAACCTTTCTAGAATACATGAATTAAATAGCTGTCCTTCTAATTTTTTAAAAATTGGAAATAAAAAATATGAACTATGTAGCAAAACAAATGAACTGGCAGATGAATCACAGCATTCTTTCATTCATTAGCAGTACAATAGATTAACTCAACTTAACATTACAGGCTTTCAAATGTTGTAAATATGTTGAAGAATTTTAAGAATTCTTTAATATAATTGACAAGTAACCAACTAACAAAGTGTACCATTGTAATCTTTGACAACGTTGCAAATATGAAACTAAATGATAGCTAGTTTGGGAAAAACTAATTGTTCTATCTAGATTCTACAGCTTTGTGTAACTGAACTTAACAGCAAAGCTTATATATAACTTATAGCTAAGGCTAAAAAACAGTATTTTATTTTCACATTTCTTCTACTTTTTTAAACAGGGTTTATAAAATTCATCAAAAGCTAATTTTTTTTAATGCTTAGTTATACAGGATGTAGTAAAAGCTAGTGGAACAAAAAACCTCCTTTGCACTATTTTTATTAGAAATCAAAATGAAATTTAAACAAAAAACAATAGCATTGTTAAAATAATAAGTTAACAATAACAGTTAAATGAAAATTTCATTACAAAGTTTTTTGGTTTAAAAAATAATAAAAAATCTGAATATTTCCACCAAATATAATTTGGTGTTCAAACTTTAAACGATTTAATGCAATTTTTCACTTTATATTTAATTTGAAATTACCGAAGTCAAAGAAACAAAGAAATTGTAAAGTATTATTTACAAAAAAGTTTTAAAAAAGAATCTTTATAGTTATTTGCATCAGCCTAATTTCTAATAAATAGGTAAAGGAAAGAATTTATTTTAAATTATAAGAAACTTTAAGATAAACAATTTACATGCAAAATACATTAATATTAAATATGATGACTTTCAATATTTTCTTATTAGTATTTATCAAAAGATATTTTTGTGAAATACTTTTCACAGAAATATCTTTTGATATTAAAGTTACACATCCACAATTTGTTCATAAAAAACAGTGGATATTTTTATTGCAAAAGAAGGTAGCAGTAAAAAGTATTTATTTCTGCTTTCATTCTTTGCATTAACATGGCGAAATATTAGTTTAAAATGGCGGACAATTTTCTCCGTGACGGGCTTCTTTTGATTTTAAACATGGCGTTCAAAACATAGTTTTGACATATTGGTCTTCATCAAGATTAATTCCGCCGTTTCGCGCAGAGCACATGTTGTTTTGAATTTCTAGTGCCTCTCTAATTTTTCTTTTAAACTTTTTTTTTTCTACCTTTAATGTTCTTGTTTTTTCCCAAATAATATTTTCGTTGCAAAAGGTTTTATGAAATGCTAATGCAGATTGATTAGATTTGTTTCATTAATGCTCTTATGATATTGATAAAAGAAGCCATTCAACCGCTGACGTCAATAGTAACAATTTTATATAAACTATTACGATTAAAAATTATTGTTATATTTTACAATAAGCTGATAATATTTTACATCAAGCTGATGATGCTGGTATCCATAACCCAGCGAAAATTTCTTATATAATAATATTATTTGTATTGAGAGAAACTGTATTTCTTGATGTTTTAAAATAATATATATATATATATATATATATATATATATATATATATATATATATATATATATATATATATATATATATATATATATATATATATATATATATATATATATATATATATATATATATATATATATATATATATATATATATATATATATATTAACATTAAACTGCATAAAATCTTTAACAGGAACACAGTCAAAGTTAGTTACAGTTGTATGCCAAGTGTAAAATCTATTATAAATTCGCACAACAAATACATTTTATGCAACAATACAAACCTTAATCAACAGGACTGTAACTGCTATAATAAAAATCTCTGTCCGTTGTTTAATAAATGTTTAACAAGCAACATTGTATATCAAGCAACTGTTACAACTGATAATCTTGATTCATCTTCTAATGAAAAATCCTACATTGGGATAAGTGAGACTCCTTTTAAATTAAGATACGCTAATCACGTTAAATCATTTAACATTGCTAAATACAAAAATGATACTGAACTCTCAAAACATGTGTGGAAGTTAAAAGAAGCTAATTTAGTCCCTATAGTTAAGTGGAAAATTCTCAGGCGATGTAAAGCATATAATCCAACATCTAAATCTTGCAAATTATGTCTCACCGAAAAATATGAAATTCTATATTATAAAAGTACTAATTTATTGAATAAAAGGAGTGAGATTGTTTCTAAGTGTAGACATAGAAACAGATTCCTTCTGTCCCAATATGACACTGGCGATTAAAAAAGATGTTTTTCCATATTATTATTTTTATTTTTATTATTATTATTGTCATTATTATTACTATTATTATTATTTGACGTCAGAACTCATTCCATTGTTTTTCTTTAATTTTGTAACGGTTTTTTAATTGTATTTTTGAACGGTTTTTTCTTGATTTAAATATATGGCTGATGAGTGCCGCAAACGGCATGAAACTTTAAGTACCGTAAAAAAGTTGTTTTTTTTCATCTTACTTTTTTAATTATTTATTGATCTATTTTGTGATTATTTCACTTTATATTGATCACTCTCAAATCGAAAAAATTGATTATTATTACATAATCAAAACAACAATATATATATATATATATATATATATATATATATATATATATATATATATATATATATATATATATATATATGGCCGTACCGAGCAAATTTTGCGCTTCGGGCAAGAAAAGAAAATTGCGCCCCTCTTCCCCTCCCGTCGCCGACCCCCCCCCCCCCCCCCCGGGAAAAAAAAAAGAAGAAAATTAAACGAAAAAAATGATTTATTGATCACAAAATTTATCACATCAAGTTATAAGTAAAATTTGTCATTAAGGTTGCACAAACTTTAGTTCAATGCCACTTTTCTGGCTTTTCTTGAAGCAAATTCACTAATGACATCATCAAAATCAATGTTATTTGCCACTTCATTTTCAATTGAAATTATAGCCAAACTAGACAAACGTTCTTGGCCAATTGTTGGCCTCATATAGTGTTTTATGAGCTTAAGTTTACTGAAACTTCTCTCACACGTAGCAACTGTGACTGGTATGGTGAGGAAGATGCGAATAGCAATTGTTGTTTTGGGATAAGCATCGGTCAAAGAATATTTATGAATGAGCTGTAAAATGTCGATCGGGCTAGATTTTTCAAAGTTGTCCATCATTGCGGCAGCTTGATATTTAAAGATCCGAATTCTGTTTCTGCTGTGAGAAGGTGAGAGTCATCTTCAGCTTCATAAAGTGCTATTCGCTTCACTTTGCGCTTCCTCTTAATTGGAAAGCCACCATCAATTCCGCTCTGGTTAGCTTTTTCTGTGGCATCTTTAATAATGTTGTGCACCCCAACATCTCAAAAATTCTGAATGAAAGCCTTCAACCATTTCATTTTTTTTACGGCAATGTCAATTGAAATGGTTTTTGACTGAAGCAGTTTGTTTTCCCGGTCAATTAGAGAAAGAATTTAACACCAGAAATCCAACAAACACAAAAAACTGAAGTCAATATGAATGAAAAGTTCTTTTGCACTGCTAACTGTGACAGCAATTGTCATGGGATTGCGGATAATCGATTCCAAAACTTGAAGAACATCTTTGATTTGTCTGTGCAATGGTGTAATTGCTTCTTTCTGGTAGACCATCTTGTGTTACTATTTCCCTTTAATGAGATGGTCAACGTTTTCATCAGTTTTTCCCATCTTGACGTGAAGCTTGAAAAAAAGTTAAAAATGGCTTGAACCTTTCCAAAAAACGTAATCATGAGTGGGAAAACCTCAGCAGCATGAACACCAACAAGATTTAAAGTGTGAGCTGCGCATGGAACAAATCCTGCTGACTCATTAAGAAAATGGATGTGAGTTTTGACGCCATTGTATTTTCCAGACATATTGGCTCCATTGTCATAGCCTTGGCCCCGGCAATCGGAAATGCTTAGACCATCCTTCTCCAATTTTTCACTTATCTCTGTTGCAAGACCTTTTCCGGTTTTTTGGTGAGATTCAATGAAGTCCACAAAGCTTTCCTTAATTGTGCAGGTTTCATCACTGATGCGGACATACCTGATGATCTGAGTCATTTGGTCTTTGTGGGAGGTATCTGAAGTGCAGTCAAACAGAACAGAGTAGTATTTAGCTTTTTTGATGTTTGACAAATTACTTTCCTGACTTTCTGCCCAAGTAACTCAATCAGCTCATTTTGAATTCAAGGAAAAAAGTAGGATGTTGTGGTTTTTTTTGCTTTAACGGACGCAATGTGTTCAGCCACTAAAGGATAATAATGGCTAATCAACTCAATTAAGCTCAGAAAAATGCCACTGTTTTGTTGACCGATGTCTTCTGTTGTTCCCCGAAGGGCAAGATTGTTCTTGGCACAGAAAAAAATTGCATCAACAATCACTTTTAAGATATCTCTCCGCTTTTCATCTCTCCACTAATAACTCTCTACAGATCAGAATTCAGGGTCCTTCCTTCCTTGATGTTTTTTCCAAGAGTTTTCCGATCAGAATAGCATCTTTGGTGTTCATTGTTGTTTTCATGCTCAGGAATTCTTGGGTTTAGTTTTTTCCAGTCACAAAACCCTTTAGAAATTTCTGAGAAATTGTTGGTTTTTGTTGTTAAAAATAACAAACAGCAAAAACAAAATAAAGAATCTTTTTTATTGCTGTACTGCAGCCAAGTGCGAACAAATTTTTTACCATTGGGATGAATTTTTTCATACCATTTTGAGTTGAAGTGTCGCATTCTGTTGTCAAAATCACACAGCGTGTTTGGGAAAAATTCTCTTCTGTCTTGCTCTAGCCTATGCTCAATCAAAAAGCATCTTGTTTTGTCCGTTATTTTAGGCCATGTTGCTGGATCCCTATGTTGAAAATTTTCTTCCGAGGCCACTGGATTTTCTGAGATTTCTGAATGAAGTTCATCCTCGTCCATTTCACCTGGGCCTGAAAGCTAGGCATTTTCATCTTCCCTGGTTAGTTCTGAACCAGTTGTGCAAAATTCTTCTTGACTTTTGCTGATGAAAATCTCCTCTTTAATTAATTCCAAATGATGATCTGAACTTAATTAAAGTCAATTATAGGATCTGTTGAATTGTCATTAATTTCAATACAAATATCCTCTGAAATAATTTGTTTCTCCACAGAGTTTGTTACCAACCACTTTTTGAAACAGTTTTGTAGTTTTTCGTCACTTTCTTGGCGCTGTTTTTTATTCTTCTTAAATTCAGCACCAGATAACTTTTGGGTTCGACTCATAATAGAATTATAATGCTCAAAAGTTATCAAAGGTATATTAGTGTTATAGGGCGCTTTTTTGTTCAGTATATAAGCTTAAATATTTAAGAGTTTGTGTCAAGAGGCGGAATTTTAATTAATTTTCTTATCAACAGCAGCGACGCCGTGAAAATTAGTTTCATAAACTGGTTATTGTTTGTTTAATTTATTAAAGTTTGCGCCCTCCCAATTTTGGCGCCTCAGGCAGCGGCCCGGTACGGCTCTGTAAATATATATATATATATATATATATATATATATATATATATATATATATATATATATATATATATATATATATATATATATATAATATGGTGGAGTGATTTTGGAATCAGAACTATAGAAACCCTGGAGTAAATAGATTATGAAAAAATAATAATAAAATGTATAACATGTACTTGTTAATAATGCCTAGAAAATGGCTGCTTTACAAAAATGTACATTTATTAAGACATAATCTATTTATGAGGAAAACCGCCATTTTTTGATTTTTTTTTCAAAGTGGGCATGCACATTGCGCGTTGTTTTGTTGTTTTTAGATAATTTTTAAATTATAATTTATAAATAGCAAAATAATTTATAGAAAAAATGCCTAAGAGCAAATCCAGCACAACTAGTTTGGAAAATAGTCTGAAATATGGAGGTCTCCCATCAGAAATGACTCCAGCTGATCTTCCAACATTTCGTCAAGTAATTCAGTTATTTTATTTCACTGAAAAAGATAACCAAAATATTTCAAAACAGAATCTACTAGAAGAGGTTAAGAATTCTTTCAGTACTTTGTCGAATAAAGTAAACCCACTTCTTCCTCTTCTTCAAAGAAATTCAATCTTAAGAAAACTAATAAATCTTTTTAAAAGTGTAAAATCTATAAACCGAGGACGTTGTAAATTTAAAAGTAAGGAGTATCAAGATTTGATTTTAGATAAACTCTTTGATATATCATCATGTACTTGTAAACTAGCAACTTTTTTATGTAGTGGCAGAGATGTTAAGTGTAGCATCATCAATTGCCAAATAGAGCACATCTTGTGTCTTTGTAAGACTAGAAAGGCATTTGATTAAATTTTTTATATATTATTGTATATATTTGAGTATTTGCTGTTTTAATCTGCAATTATTGTACTAAGAAATTTTACTTTAATTTTACTTCAATCAAACTGAAGAAGTTGATTATTTTCAAAAATTATATTTAAGGTTCCTTTTGAAGACGGCATATTTTCGTGACCAGAGATTGGTCCTAAAGGTATTTATCACCTAGGAAAGGCTAATTTAAAATCTGGTACATTTACTCCGGAAAGGTTAGTTCAAGGTTATCTGGTACATTTACTCCAGAAAAGTTAGTTCAAGTAGAGCTTTTAATCATGTTAAAATGCCTTACGCCCATAACTCATTGATTGATTCTGGTCACATTTCTGAAGTTTCAGCATCCAATCCAGATATTTTATATCATATATATGCATATTTGTATATATATTTTTATATATGAATATTTGTACATATATATATATATATATATATATATATATATATATATATATATATATACATATATATATATATATATATATATATATATATATATATATATATACGTATATATACATATATATACGTATATATACATATATATACACATATGTATATATATATATATGATTGCTCTGTTCTTTAAGAACATTGAGCACTCTGTTTGTAGAATAGACTAACATACTTTATACATTTATATATATATATATATATATATATATATATATATATATATATATATGTATATATATATATATATATATGTATATATATATATATGTATATATATACATATATATGTTATGTTATAATAATCTAAAAATGAGTACTCAATGTTCTTAAAGAACAGAGAAATAATAAATTAGTAAAAACACTAATCTAATTTTTTTCTTAAATAACTTGTATCACCATCAGTAAGTTTATCAGGAAGGCTCTTGACTATAATAACAGAATATAAGAAAAAATTAGATGCGTTTTTACTAATTTATATATATATATATATATATATATATATATATATATATATATATATATATATATATATATATATATATATATATATATATATATATATATCACAAACAGCACATTTTGTTGGGGCAACGCTAAAACAGGAGAAGGTGAATATGGAATGTTAAGGGATCACATATAGATTATTTACTTTGCTTTTTCAGTTTTGTTTATTTATTTCATAGTTTTTTTTTGTAGGTATGTCTCATCTCGTGCTGTAGCTGTACTAGCAAATGCTCTACTTCTAGATTATGAAATCATTAAACATGGAGATTTGAATCAAGTTGTAGAGTGAAGCGAAATTGAGAGGTAAATACTATTTCATTATATAAGTTAGACCTATATAAATATATCTCTTTATTTATTAGTTTATATAAATGCTTGTTTACAAAACATTTAATATGATATTTTACATTTAATAATATATATATATATATATTTAATGTATATATATTATTTATTGCATATATACTATTTAATGTATATATATTATTTAATGTATAAATACATGGAAAGTGTATATATGTATATGTATAATATGATATATATATATATATATATATATATATATATATATATATATATATATATATATATATATATATATATATATATATATATATATATATACATTTAATATGATAAAGAGAGAGGAAGAAAATAATGTCAAGATATGGTGATCAACATGATAATAACTCAAGTAACTTTGTGTGTTTGGGTGTTGATAGTAAAGGTGATAAAAATGTTCCCTGTTATCCATGACTATTTTTATTACCCGTTTATTTAGTTAAAAAAATTAAGCACTTTAGGGGTCATAGAAATAAATTTTGAAGGTTTTTCCAAATAGTGTAATGGTTGCAGATCTTCAGCCTTATTTAAATTCACAATTTGCTAGATATTAATATCTGGTAATATTTAATTACTTACATCTAGGATAATCTTGAGGTCTAAATTACTCAAGTTGTTTTTAACCACTTTCAAGACATATATAACTATAATTATCTAAATCCTTTAGTATATAAATATATAAAGATTTCAACTAATTGTACTTTAAAAAATTAAAAATGATTTACGTAAGTAAACTTTGTGTATACAGGTTAGTTATATAAGTTTAAGTTTGCTGTATAAAACTTGATTGTTTAAAACTTATTTTATATTAATAGATGTGCGTGAAAAATGAGGTATAAAAACTAGCTAAAAATAAATAAAATGTTTAAATGTGTATATTGTTTACAAACCATTATATTATATAAAATTTTTATAGTTTATTATTAATTTATTTGACCATTTCATTATTAATAAACTTATTTGAGAAATAAACTTTTGACTGAGTTGATGTTTTTATTAAATGATTTCATAAATTGCAGAAAAACGTGAAATTGCGTTTTTTCGTATTTTTTCAAAGTCGATTAAGCCTGCCATTTTTTAATTTGGATAGCTGAAATTTTTCATGAGTTCATATTTTACCCTGTTGAACTTACTCCCGGGTTACTAAAGTTGAATTTCCAAAAAAGTATGAAAATCACTCCACCCAAATATATATATATATATATATATATATATATATATATATATATATATATATATATATATATATATATATATATATATATATATAAATTTTTCTCTAACACAGTAGGCCTTTCTTATATAATCTTCAGCTGTGTATGAGATTTACAAAGCTATAAAAAAACTCTTTATATTGAACTTCCTATAAAAAGTTTTAAAAGGAAGTATTTAATCTTTACACAGTGCTTCAAGAAAGTATTAGCGCAATCGTATTTTTTTCACCTAAGTGAACTTCAAATGAGTGTAATTCGAAAACAATAAAAGGTTGACTGATAATTCTTTTTTTAACTTATTCATATACTATTATCTTGAATTTAATTAGAATACAATAAGAGTGATAAAAAAAATATTAAAAAAATGTTTTTAAGTTTTTTAAAGATTCTAAGAAAGTTTAATACTTTATGTGACCACCTTTGTTTCTAAGACATACCAAGACTCTACGCGGCATAGAATCTATAATTTTTCTGATTAACTCTTGTGGCACGGTATTCCACAACTCTTGCATTTGCGTTTTGAGCTGCTCCAAGTAAGTGGGCTTTTTGTTATTTGCAGCCCATCCAACTCCAAAGTTTCTCAATAGGATTTAAATCAGGTGAGCGAGCGGGTCAAGGCTTTACATTCAACCGTTTTTTCCACGTATTGCTTCATTGAGCGTGCTGTGTGACAAGGAGCGTTGAAAGTGCTAGGTGAAGTCAGCCTTGAAAACGTCCATTGGTGGCTTTAAATATTCTTCTAATATCTAATAGAAGTTGATTAAGGCGATCAGTGTAAAGATGCGGCAGTTCATTGCTAGATATGATAAAACATGATAAAACGAGGATTGTATTTTTCGTTTTTGCATCTCCTCACGACAACCCTTTTCTTGCGATTAATAAGTTCAAAATATGACTCGTCCGAGAAAATTACTTTTCTCCATAGCTCTGCAGTCCATGCAGCTCTTTCTTTGCACCATTTTCTTCGCTTGAGACGGTCTTTGATACTTAATAGTGGCTTCTTTCTTGCAAGGTATGAATTGAGATGTTTTTTCTTCATAAGCTTGCTAACTGTTGATCGCTTACTTAACGTGCACCCAACGCTGTATTTAGGTTTAAGGCGATTTCGGCTATGCTCATGTTTGGGTTGTGTCTAGTGAGTATAATTGCTTTATTTTCGTCCCTTTCTGACATTTTTTGGGACGACCAGTGCAATTTTTTTCTTTGACTGTTCCAAACTCATTATAGTTTTTGAGCGTTGTTCTAACGCTGCATTTACTGATTTCAAGTTGACGTCCGATTTCTCGATTGCTGAGACCACTTTTGTTCAGGCCAACAACTTGCCACTTTGTTTCAAGTGATATGCTCCCAGATTTTTGTTGTTGCAATTTTAAAGTTTTAACTAACTGTATTTCAAATGGTATTCCCGCCACTTCAATTTATTCTTCTTATATTCTTTATTGACTATTATTAATCAGCAGAGAGTCTTTAACAAAAATTAAACAAAAAAGTTTTTCTCAAAGGAATTAAACGAGTGTGCTAATACATTTTAAATGAGTGCGCTAATACTTTTGCACGCTTAATTTCAGACCTTTTTCCAAGTAGTCATTAAACTTCTAATTAACTCATAAAAAAACAAGCAGGTTGACAATATTTGACATTATAATTAAATTTAATTGGTTTTACCTTTCATTTAAAAAAAAGACTAGTTTAAAATTAAAATTACTTTACAGTTTATATTGATTTGAAGTTGTCTATAATAAAAAAATTACGAGTGCGCTAATACTTTCTGGAAGCACTGCATAAAAAACTATAATTAACAAAAATATAGAATCACTTGATTGTTGTTATTAAGGAAATTTTAAAAGTAATGTGAAAATAATTACTTTCTGTTTATATGTTCATTGTGTCATGTCCCTGTTTATGTAGGTGAGCTTCATAAATAAGAAGTAAATTCTCATTTGATAGTTTTAACATTGGAAATAATTTAAAAAAAGGTTCGTTATACAGGCGATTGAAAACATGATTATCAAATTTATCTGAACCAATACCTGTTCTGCATGTGTAGATGTGTAGATTAGTTTTTAAACTTAGGTTATTAGTTTTACCAATGTATGTTGTTTTTCCATCACATCCATTACATGATAGAAAATAAATAATATTTTTTGAATTATATGATAGTTTTAATGTACTATACTTTACCAGATGATGTGGTAAAATGGTTTACAAACTGAAAATACATAGTACATAACTTACAACGTTTTGATACGCATTTTAAAACCTTGCGTTTATCGTTAATAAAAACTGGTTTCTTATTAAAGCTTGATGTACTTATGTGTCTTAAAATATTTTTTGGTTGGCGTTGTGATAGTACAATAGAAGTGTTTTCAAAAAAAAGGTATATTTTCCTTTGTGTGTTTAGGGTGATGGCTATTGTAATTTAAATAGTCATAGTAATTTGTAAGTTTATAAAAAATATCTGTTTTAATAATGTTGTTATCATGTACAATAACTGTTATGTCTTAAAAGTTTAAAAATTGGTACTGTATGGTTTTCCTATATAAAATTTTAGATTGTTCTTCTGTATATTTGATATCGGGGTGTAAAGAATTGAGACACTTTAACAGCAAATTAACATTAACTAATTTTAATATGCGACAAAACCATCATCCATGTATCTTTTTCAAATTGTTTTGAATATTCTCGCATTCAATTTTATTGAAGAAATTTGGTAAAACTTTAGGAAATAATTTCACTTCTTCAAGATACTACTAAACAAGCATATGGTGGAGCTATTTTTGTTCCCATAGCTGTTCCGATAAGTTGATTAAAAAACTTATTATTGAAAGTAAAATTATTGTTCTTTAAAAAAAATTCACGCTTTCTAAAGTAAAAGCTTCCGAAAATCTGATAGGCATATCATCACGTAGTTTACATATCCAAAATTGAATCGCTTCTAAACCTAGTTCATGAGAAATACTAGTATAAAGATTACAAATATCAGCACTGTATAAAGGGGTATTTTGATACTCCATATCATTAGGTAGTACTCTGATGAAGTACCAATCATCTTTGATATATGTTGTTAATTTTGGTACAAGAGGTGATTTTTTTAACGAGTTCACTAAGGCGCTGGGTTGGCGAAAAAGAACCTCCAACTATTGGTCTTCCATTTAGATCATCAGGGCATAAACATTCAATACATTCTTTATTAGATTCTTTTATAAAATTTTCTTTAGCATTAGATTTGTGAATTTTCGGTAACGCATAAAAATTGCTAGTTTTCCATTCATAGTTTTTGAGATAAGTAATTTCTTTTTTTGTTTAACATTCTTTAAATTTATCCACGTGATTTTTAAGTTTCTTAAAACATATTTCATCTGTGTTACTATCAAACTTTTTATATATTTTAGTTAATAAATGGTCTTGGTACACAAGTTTATCTCTATAGTAATCTGTATCCATCTGAACTAAATAGCCTCCTTTATCAACTGATTTAATGATTATTTTTTTTTTACTCTTTAGTTTCTCTCAGGCATCACGTTCCTTTTTTGTAATGTTATATTTTACTTTCATTTCATCAGGAAATAAGATTTATTAAGCTGATTACAAATTATCGACCTATATTGGTGTTATCTTTTTTTCAAAAATCATCGAGCGTATCGTGTATATTAGGCTTTTTGCATTTTTGACAGAAAAGCAATCTTCTCTGTTTTAACCAATATGATTTTCGATTAAACTACTCTACGGAGCATGCATTTATACAATCAGTTGAAATTATCAGCGGAGCATCTTCTTATAATAAATACACTTTAGGTATATTCCTAGACTTGTCAAAAGCATTTGACACCATTAATCATCAAATTACTAGAAAAACTAAAATTTTATGGAGTATGCCATGAATAGCGTAAATGGTTTACCAGTTACATAACTGATCGAAAACATTTATATCTTTAAATTACGGTCTTCAGACAAAAAAAATTTAAAATACTATGTGGGGTTTCACAAGGCTCCATCTTAGGTCCTCTACGGTTTTTAATTTATATCAATGATCTA
Organism: Hydra vulgaris; assembly: GCF_038396675.1. Lineage (NCBI taxonomy): Eukaryota > Metazoa > Cnidaria > Hydrozoa > Anthoathecata > Hydridae > Hydra > Hydra vulgaris. The sequence continues at coordinate 41,050,234 of NC_088931.1, forward strand.
TAAAGAGCATCAAATACTCTGCTAAAATGTCTACTTTCATGTTTGCAGACGACACCACTTTATTTTATTCTCGCAGTAATCTCTCTATTTCAAGTAGCAAACAAAGATCTAGAACATATATCATATTGGCTTAACGCTAACAGCCTATCTGATAAAATTAAGTCTAACGGCCATACACAGATAAAACTAACGCTAACAAACACTGATAAAACTAAGTTTTCCTTATTATATTCTAAACAAAAGTTTCAATATATTCCTACATCCTTTACAATGCTATATATAAACAACACCAAAGTTGAGTGCTCTTTCACAAACAAATTACTTAGTGTTTTAATAGATGAAAACTTATACTGGAGAGATCATATTAAATATATTCGCAATAAAATCTCGAGAAATATTGGTATTTTTTATAAAACCCGACAAATCTTAGACAAATCTACACTAACTCAACCATATTTTGCATTCGTCAATAGTTACTTATCTTATGAAAAAACTGTTTGGGGTAGTACAAACAAATATAAATATGAATGTCTTCTCAAGCAACAGAATCATGCAGCAAAAATTATTTATTTTCAAAATCACTTCACAAATGCTAAATCTCTTCTAAGAAGCATGAGGGCTCCTAATAGTTATAAAATAAACATATTCAAAGTCACACAACTTATGTTCCAACTTCATTTTAAAAAAACTAAATTTTAAAAATAAATAATTAAATAATAGTCCTCCTCAGGGAAATTTTTTGTGTGAATTTTAACGTTTTATTTTTAGGAGGTCATTATTTGGATGCTCGAACAAATAATGTTCTCATTACATTGTCGCTCACATTATTTGTACGTTGTGTTTAGTTAATAAAACCTTATTAGTACGCAAAAAAATGTTTTAGTCCTTTAATTTTCTCCTCATTAATATAGTAGCGTAGTCCTGTGGATGTAAAAAGTGTTTAATATTGATGTTAATTTTGATAACAGGCTTAAGGGTTTAATTCCTCCTGAGGGTACACTTTTTTTCGTTTTTATTTTTTAATTTTTCTGGATTTTAAACTTGTTTTGTATTTTAATCTCGTAAATATACTTAAATTGTTTCTTTTACCTCGTAAATATATTGTGGGTAATAAAATGAAAAATAAAGCATAAAATTAACCAATATGCATAAAAACTGTTCTTTCAATCATTTTTCTCAACCTGTGAGATAATTCGTAGTGGAAAAAAGATAAGTTTAGAATCAGCGAGTATACCAGGTCTATAAGCATGAAGTGAGCGTCGAGTTACAAATGTATCGATAGAGAACATTTGTTGTGAGCGGGCCTTAATTTTTTTTTAATTTTGTTGCTATGACATCTGTCAAACATATTTAGTAAACATTAAGTCATTGTATAAACAACATCATATTTTTTAATTGTGTTAAAAATGTCGAATTTTGTACCAGATGATTTTTGGTAATGATGATTTTCGGAAAGCACTAATATTTTATTTTCATTTGAAGAAAAGTGCTGCAGAATCGCATCGAATGCTTGTCGAAGCTTATGGTGATCATGCTCTATCGGAAGCAACATGCAAAAGATGGTTTCAACGGTTCAGAGATAATGATTTTGATGTGCGAAATGAAGAACGTGAAAGACCACTAAAATCAGTTTGAAGACACAGAATTGCAAGCAATACTGGATGAAGATGACACTTTAAGTCAAAAACAAATGGCAGAAATGTTAAATGTTTCACAACCAGCAATTTCTTACCGTTTAAAAGCTATGTGAAAGATCCAAAAGTGCGGGAAATGGGTGCCACATGAATTGAATGACAGGCAGATGGAAAAGCGAAAAACCACATCTGAAATGTTGCTGTTACGACACGAAAGAAAGTCAGTATTACATCGAATTGTGACTGGTGATGAAAAATGGATTTATTTTATGAATCCCAAACGCGAAAGATCATGGGTAAATTCAGGAGAAGCATCAACATCGACTGCAAAGTCTGATCGGTTCGGAAAAAAGACAATGCTCTGTGTTTGGTGGGACCAGAAGGGAGTGGTGTATCATAAACTTCTAAAACCTGGCGAAACTGTTGATACACAACGCTACCAACAAAAAATGATCAATTTGAACCATGCATTTATCGAAAAACGACCCGAATGGGCCAGAATACACGGAAAGGTAGTTTTGTTACATAATAATGCTCCGAGTCATACAGCAAAAGCGGTCAAGGAAACAATAACATCACTTGGCTGGGAAGAGTTACCTCACCCGCCGTATTCACCAAACTTGGCTCATTCCGATTACCATTTGTTTTCATTGATAAGACACGCATTGAATGAGCAACACTTCAATTCTTACGAAGAAGTCGAAAAATGGATCTCCGAATAGTTTGCCTCAAAAAACGATCAGTTTTATTGGCGTGGTATCCACAAATTGCCAGAAAGGTGGAAGAACCACTTTAAGGGACCAACTCCACCAAGAACCACCTTAAGGAACAAACTCAGAGGAAAGGCTTCCATCACCAAAAAATTAAGGCCAGCAACTTTTCTAACTAAGGCTGAGGAACACGTTCTCGTGAACTATATTATGAGCGCTCAACGAAGAGCACATCTTGTATGCAAAGACACTGTTCTGTCCTTTGTTTCCAGTCTTTTAATGGACGAGAGGCTACTCGGAGAAATAAATAGGGACAGACCATACAAATTTGGCAGAGCTGGCACGCTAAAACCTGGCGATCGGTGGTTAGTAAACATGATAATTACTATATTATATAATATATAATAAGCTACTATACTGGTAGTTGTTTATATAGTATTTTAAGTTTAGCCTAAAGTGACAAGTATACGACAATAATATAGGCTATACCCATCAAACATTTGGTCTGAAAAAGACAATTTTAATGCGTCTCTTAAACGTATTAGGCGTTTTTTATACATTTATAAGACGTCTTTTTTAGACCAAATGTTTGCTGGGTAGTATCTTAATTGATACAATAACTAAATAAGTTATTACCTTAAAAAGTAAACAAATACAAATTGATAGTTATATAGTCTAAAATATAATTTGAATAACCTAGTTTTAAAAGAAGGCTAATTTATTACCTTTATCAAAACTTTTTTTGAAGGTATAAGCTTTTCATGGCAAGGCATCCCAACATAGCCACCCAGATGACAGAGTCTTTAGGTGCAAATTGGCGAAACATTTCACAACAGTGCAGTAAAAAGTGGTTTTCTGATATTCGCAGCTATCTGTCGGAAAATGATTGCGTAGACATTTTGTATGAGCCTGACCGTAACTTTAACATCGATGAGTCAGGCTTTGTGTTTTCTCCAATAAGACCCAAAGTTTTGGTAGAAAAAAGCTCAAAAAATGTTCCTTACGGCACCTCCTCAAAAGAAAAGGAAAGAATTACTGTTTTAGGAAAGCAAAATGTATACAATGTTACAATCTTTGCTAACGAGTCATTGTTAATTCTGTAGCGCCTTTATTACTAATAAACCTCACAATTTCACATAAAATTGCAAAATGCTTCCCCATCATTTATTTTTGGTTTATTAGAATGCCTAGCTTGACATGATAATATTCCTTCGCATTTTTTTTTTTTCCACATTTCAATATAGCTAATGTTAGTGCAGGCGGATCATTGCTACCACCGCTTATAATATATCCTAATGTGCGTATTCTAATGAATGTTTATGCATCTTTACCTCTTACACTTGCAGCCATTGGAAAATCTGAAAGCAATTATGTTAACCACAAGGTGTTATACGAATACCTTTACAACGTTTTTGACTAATCATTAACATCTAAAATATTAAAAAACCAGTAATTATATGGTCAGATAAACATCAATCATTCAATTTAATCTTGTCAAGAAGCTAGTTGATCTCATCATCATATTAATTTTGATCCCTCCCCCCCTAAATGCACCCACGTCATGCAGCCTCTTGATGAAGGGTTACTTGGACCTAAGAAGGCAGCATGGGTAAAGGTTCAGAGGGTCATAAAGCAAATGTAACTCTTATGTTACAAAAGAAACGTTCGCTAGTCTTTTTCTTCCGATGTATTCAAAATCAATAGCTGAGGTGAAGATTAAAAGTGCTTATAAGAAATGTGGATAACAACTATTTAATCCTGATGCTATTGATTACACAAAGCTAACCTTACAAGAGGAACATGGAGGGGATGAGCGCCTTTTTGAGGGTGTCAATCAAGGTGACTTTGTTGAAGTTTCAACCCAAGTAGAACCAATACTATATTTGAATGTAAGTACTCAGATTAAGCTAAGTGATTAACTTCTTCAAATAAGCTTCACTGAAGCACAGGCAGCTGGGTCATACATAAACCTGTAAATGATAAATAATTTTTGTAAACAAAATATAGGATTGGGACAAATTATATACTTAGTTAAATTTTAAAGAACCTTCTACAAGCATATGTTCTTTAATTAGTTGGTGTAACATTTTGTAACATCTAAAGCCTCTGTTAAAACTATTTTTTTTAATATTTATACAGAATTTTAAAAAGTTGTTATAACTTTGTATTAAATTGTCCCAGATTTGACGTGTTTAAAACAAGCAAACGATGAAACTGGTTTGATTTTGCGTTTGAACGAAACAGGCGGTTGGAGACACAAACCAGCATATCTACAAATCCAAGTTCTCCTAGAAATTAACCCTCTACTAGTGGAATTAATTATCATTATTCTTCTTCTGATAATTCAACAGCAAAAGTAGTATCTCTTTTGCCTGTGCACAGGCAAAGGAGATATCATTTTTCAAAAAGTGCCGAAAAGAGTACATAGATTTTATTAATAAAGCCAAAAATGATGTTGTAGAAGAATTAGCTGCATCTATTAAAAATAAATTCCGGCTATGATATCCGCATGATGTGAAGAATTCTCTTGGATTAGTGTTGAGTATTCTTGTTCTGACATCTTTATTAATGCCTATCATATTGGCGTCATTATCATATCCCTGTCCTTGACAATTTTGTATTTTTAGACCATTTCTCTCTAGTTCTTGTAATATGGAGTTTGCTAAATACCTCCTGTAGTTTCCGTAACGGCAAACGTAACTGTTTCAGACATCAATGTAATTAATTCATTTTAAATATCTAGGCTCAGATAATTTTTAGCAATTTGCTTTTCATTAATTTGGTGCAAGTGCTCCTTTAGCGTCAGATCATATTTGGATAACAACTTAAATAAGTATATAAATTTACCACTGTTTTTGCTATTGTCCTGGTTATGTGATTCGCGATGACCTCTAAATGCCAGATTGTGTAAGGCTAAAAAGTTTATTATATCAATCAATCTTTCAAACAAATTATACCAATATTTTTGAGATTTTTTAATAAATCCCTCTTCATCTATTGTTTTTCCGTTTTTGATTCTTTTATAAAATTCCATCCATTTAACCATGCAATCCATGTGTCCTTGATTTTTCTCATGTCTATGCAATATCCGACTCTTTCCAGTCGCAACATCCTTCTTTCACCATCTGATTCTGTGTATGCGAAAAAAGTCTAGAAGGAAAGCAATAAAGTTTATCTTTTGACATAGAGTAAACTAACCATCTGTGGTGTTGAGTTTTGCCGTTAATCAGTTTTCGCGTAAAATGAAATTTTAAAAAAATGTCTGCTATTTGCGTCTTTGGGGTAACTTTCATAAGATTTCTTTATATTTTGATGGTGATTGTTTTGAATTAGTCATAACGCTGAGAGTCGCTTATTGGAAATGTCCATTTTCCGGCATATAAGTCTTTAAATGAATTGCTCAAATGAATTGCTTGCTCTTGATTTACTGAGTCACAAATTTTATCACTTACTAAATCTTTATTGCGTTTAAACTCTTGGATCACAGCGGATACATTCAACTCTGAAGCTAGTTCTGTTTCAGAAACCAAAGAAACTTGGCTAAGAGGTTCATCTAGGCCTGTAAATCGAGCCAAACGAGCCAAGCTTGCCAGGACTCGGCTTGGCTCGTTTACATATTAAGAGTGTTTAGGCTCGGCTCGAGCTCGTTTCGAACATGAGGTTTTTTGTTCGAGCTCGGATCGTTAAGGATTAGTATTGTTTGGGCTCGGCTCGTTTTGCATGTTGCTCGAGCTTGACTGGTTTAAAACTCGAAATAATTATTGTAACCTGTAAGTTTAAAGCTCGTTTAGTAAAAAAAAATTATTAACTAAAGGCTTGTCTGTAAATAATGCAAGTCCAAATCAACAAACAACATAAACAACCATACAGTCTATTAAACATGCAAATAAACAACATAATGAAATAAGATCCCACAAATCTAATAGTTCAAAATAAAAGTTTAAACTAATAGTTCAATTTTCAAACTTAATGTTTAAAGTTCAAATATAATGTAAACTCTCACCAACATAATAATTCCTATTAAACACTGCACTCTAATAGTTCAATTTACATTTTCACAAATATAAGTCTTGCTCTCATTGCATTGGATAAATAAATAAATAAATATATATATATATATATATATATATATATATATATATATATATATATATATATATATATATATACATATATATATATATATATATATATATATATATATATATATATATATATATATATATATATATATATATATATATATATATATATATATATATATATATATATATATATTCGAGCTTTAATCAAGCCAATATGATGTTCAAGCTCGGCTCGTTTAATAAACGAGCCTAATTTTTTTTTCAAGCCCGGCTCGTTTACCATTCGAGCCGAACATGAACGAGCTCTTGTCGAGCCGATCACCGAGCCGTTTACGAACACGAGCTAGAATTTACAGCCCTAGGTTCATCTGAGGACTCTGGAGCAGTAACAGTTTCAAGGGGTTTCTATAGAAATTTCATCATACTGGAACTCATAGCTTGGTTTGATTTCTCTGTTTCAGTCTTTCTTTCTTTTTGATGCACCGGATTAACATGTTCTTTCCATATCTCTGTCTCCCGTTGATTTTCCGGGCATGATTTAGGACTTATGTTTGGACTAATGAAAAAAAAAAATAGTAAGGTACTTGCATGAATTTTAAGTTTTGTATTTAATTATTTTATTATGCTATTAACTTTTGGTCAAGAGAAGTCATAAAAGAAGCAGAACATTTTAATTTTACTTTTTTTAAATTTATGTGTAATTAAATAAAGAGTAAAATTTTATAACAGTTTGTAATATTCACTTCGTTATTATTTTTATAACAGATTGTAGTTATAAGCTGCACTAAATGCTTCAATAATTGCACTATATTTAATATTTAAATTATAACTTAATAAAGTTAGTTAGGTTATAATAAAAAAAAACGTAAATTTGAATTCGAATTCATTTTCATTTTTCAGATTTTTTCAGATAAATACCTATCAGCATCTAATTTTTATGTATAGATACTACAACAATCTTTTACCAGTAAATTTTAATGGTAAATTCGAAATAAAGCTAAATGATAAGCATAATCTAAGATCAAATAGAAACATTAACTATAAATTGCCTTGGAAATGTAACAAACTCTCAGAATATTGTATATCTTATCGAGGACCTAAATTATGGAATGAATGTCAAAACGATTTTAAGTTTACGGTGAAGTCCTTAAGTTCATTTAAGCTTCAAGCAAATAAAGAAATTTTTAAAATGTAATGATCTTAATAATTAAAAATTATTTTTATTTTAACTAATTAATTTTTTGTTTGTTTGACTATTTAACCCGTAACTTTGCTACTTGTTTGCTTCTTAATATGAGCTTTATATTATACGTGTTATATACTTCTTAATATGATCTCTTTGTATATTTATTATGAGTTTTATATTTATATTATACTCGATATTAATGCTGTATATTTACGATTTATTAAAACGATTTATTACTCTTCTTATTTATTATATAAATCTTCGATTTATTATTCTTTTAAAAGGGACTCTATGAAAAGATTGCGATAACGTAATGTTATCCTTATCTTCTTTGAGTTCCTATCTGCTTTAACCTTATTTTATTGTAATACTAGTGTATGCTCTTGTAACAGAATTTATTTTATATATATTTAAACGAGCATTGTAAAAATTATTATACTATGTTAAACAGAAAAAGAAAAAAAAAACTTTATAATTGTTAATATAGTTCTTCAAACTGGTGATGACCTATATGTTTGCTTAAAAAATTATTTTTGAGTTTATTTTTTCTATTATTTTTGAGTTCATTTTTTCATTTTGTTAAAGAAATTGTTAAAGAAAACAAGATTATATATTATTTGTGATTAGTGTTGCTTTGTTCATTATCCTAAAATTTTGTTCAATATCCTATAAAATTATCAAATATTTTGTACTTAGTGCAGTTTTGTTTAATGTCCAAATAAGATATGCTAATATCGTTTTAATTTTAGGTAAACAACTTTATATTTCACTTTATCAATAATTTTAAAGTAAAGGTAGTACATTAAAATTTCTATACTAGCTATAAATAAAATACGAGAGCAGTATTACCTCCTAAACTTTAACCGCGTTATAACCAACAATTTGTAAATTGGTCCGTTGAACAAACCAATTCTAGGGTGACGGTACATATATTGCTAAGATAGTCCGGTCTGCAACATTCCTAAACTAAGCCTTAACATAGAGACTTAAATCACAAACTAATCAATTTATAAACTAGAACAGGACAGAGTGTTGCACAAAAGAATAGTAACAACTATACTTTAAACAGTTTTCGCAACTCAGACAACGAATATGCATATCTTTGAATGGTTGCATCATACTCAAGACTATCAAATACACGTTTTTATTCAAAAAGATGTCAAGTTTGAGAAATGGCATGTCTTAACTTCATGATGGATTATTACATCTAAACTTTTTGCTTCATTATAGATGACAGACGTGAAATCAAACTAACAAACACTGTCGAAGATGGTTTGTCTTATGTTACAAATATTGCCTTTGCAGGATTTGATTTTGCCAACCGTTACCAACCCATTACACTCTTTTTATTTTGTTTACTTCAATTTTTGTTTCAACAAGTTTAATTCATGTTGCCATTTGTCTATATGACACTTTTATAAGTGTTGCAACATTTTGCAAAAGGTAAAAAATTAAACCACCTGAATTCAGCAGTTGGTTGCCTCTTTCATAACTAGATTTTGGCATGATTGTATGTGACCTGAATAAATGAGAATATTAAAAAAAGTGGTGGATTAATTTACAAATAAAAAATTAAAATTAAAATCGAAAGTAAACCTATAATATTTTTGTTTGAAAGCTAAAAAAAAACAGTTTTGCAACTATTTCGAACAATTCTAGAGTCGTTAAGATTTACTCAGTATTAAGTAAGTTAAACAAAAATATTATTTTGTTCTGTTTAATAAAGATGGGAAAGTCTAACCTACTTCTTTAATAAAATGCGTTTACTTTTATGACCTTAGAATGTTAAGAAACTTTCTTCGATTTTCTTCATTAACTTTAAAATATTAGGAATGCAACAATCGGTTTCTTTAAGTAAGCTTTTGTTACATTCCTAAAATTTTAACATTATTAAGTTCTAATTAAATAGTTTGCTAATAAATATACTTTATATGTACATAAATTTTATCAAAACTATCATGCTAATAAATATGCTTTATATCTATAAAAATTTTATTAAAAATTTTGTGACGTGTAACATTTTTTACTCCTCTTTGTATCAAAAACTGGGTTTTTACCTTTTTGTTTTTTTAATATAAATGAAGACTAAATGTACCAATAAAATTTTTACCACCGTAAATTTATAGAATATGTATAATGCATAGCTTAACTCGTATCTTATAACAAAATAATCGTGTACTTTATTAAGCATGGACCATAAATCCACAAAATAACAATTTTACTTAATCGCATGACATTGGGCTTGATGCTTACCCTAAGTGTACAGTATGTTGCCTATAAATCTTTAAAAACAGAGTAAACTCATTCAGCTTGTTAAGACAAAACAAGCAAAATCGATTTAACAACACACTCATAATGTGTTTGAAGACTGCTGACAAAATTATTGATTAACATGACACTTGACGTTGAGGTAAGTTGAGCTCACTTGATGTTGCACACGTTAATCGTGTGCAACGTCAAGTGAGCTTAACTTAATTTTTAATAGCATATTTTAATTTACTGTAATTTATGTAGGAAACCAATTACCAGGATATAGGAGTTTATATTAAAAATTGAGAAAACCGTAGATAATTTTGTCTAAAGGCCCCGCAAATCCTAACTAATTACGCCACTGAATCGGGTCTAGTTTCCAACTGAAGCACAATTTAAATTTAGCGGGGTTTAAAACTGGAATAAAATGTACGTACGAACATTTTATTCCAGTTTTAAACCCCGTAGACAACGAAGTCAAAAGCCTAAATGTTTATTATTTTTCCCCTTGTGTATATTTTTAAACTAACTTAAGGGGACCGGTGGGCCAGTCCGCCTCTATGTACCAGTAAGATAAAAAAAAACTAACTCTCGGAGACGACTGAAAAAGCGAAAACTTCATAAGTGCAAGCTGGCATAAATGCGCCGAAATAATTTGCAAAAATTAGCATAAGTGCGAATTGGCATAAGTGCGAAGCAGTTGCAAAAACTGGCATAAGTGCGAATCGGCATAAATGCAAACTGGTATAAGTGCCCCAAAAGAATTTGTTAACCTAACATAAGTGTGGGAACTGGCGTATGTGCGAAATGCCAATTTGCACTTATGTTAGTAATTGCAATTTTATTCGGCGCGCTTATGGCGATTCCCACTTATGGTAGTTTGAACTTATGCCAGCTTTTGTAACTGCTTTGCACTTATGTCAATGCTTGCAAATTTATTCGGCGCACTTATGACAATTCCGACTTATGCCAGTTTTTGTGACTGCTTTGCACTAATGCCAGTTCACACTTATGCCAATATTTGTAAATTTATTCGGCGCATAAAACTTGCATAAAAGCTTGCACTTATGCCGATCCAGTTTTTGCAACCGCTTCGCACTTATGTCAGTTTGCACTTGAGTCAATTTCTAATAAGACGGTTTTGTCGCAACTAATGTTGCATAAAAATAAAGTTTGGACTATCTTTAAAATTTTAACAAGTAGGGGAACATGGGGCAAGATGGACGAACGTTTCGAAAAACGCCTGTATCTTAGTCAGAAAATTATACCTTACTAAGGGTATATTACATATCCTACCCTAAGGTAGAAATTTCTACCTTTAATTTTTAGTGTGTATAACTACAGCCTACATGTTAAGTATATACAGCCGAATTTAATGACATAAAAAATTTAACTTATGTGACAACGTCTGCTCCGTTACTGACATTTGCTAATCATTTATTATTTAAAAGCAAAACAGTGTAAGTTACATTTTAAATTAAAGCGAAAATCTTAGTATACAAAGAAATTCAGTACATTGTCTTTTTTTTTTTTTTTTTTTTTTTGTTATTCGCCTCCTCAAGGCCAAGAAGGCCACTACAGATGAGGAGGCTACTTAATAGTGGTTATAACCCTCTCTCAACTCTATAACTCCGAAACACGAACCTCGACGAACAAGGCTGCTGCGCGGATGAACAAGTTGAGCGCGGTACTACCAGGGACGTGGTGGGGATCGAACTCGGAACCTCTCGCTTATGAGGCGAGCGCTTTACCACTACACCACTACCGCATTTTTAAAAAAGGTAAAGCGTCTTTAAAAAAAGAAACTAACTCGACAAAAATCTTTTTCGGATTTGTACAAACACTGTCCGCTCCGTTACTGGATCATTACCATACATCATTAATGTATGGTAATGAAGAAATTCGTCGTCGTCCACAACATCATTTGCTTCAATCAACAAGATATTCAAATTTTCCTCGAAATTAACCAGATCAATGATATTGTTGCTTAAATGTTGACATCCATTGCATTGGCCGAAGTAATAATTTCATCACTGTTAAAATTCTGCAATATTAAAAAGAAATTCACGGAAGTACTTAAAATAAATTTAATTATTATAGAAACAAATAAATTAGCAAAATAATAAAATACACAAATTTTTTTTTACCGTGCTAGTGTTTTTGAAAAACATATATCGCTTTAAATTGTAGCATGTGCAAACTGTAGCCCTCTTACAGAAGCAACTTAAATCTCGATACAAAACATTAAATTTTCTGTCTGTGTGCAGCTGATGCAATTTCATAGTGCCTGTAATAGCCTTTAACGTTTTGGAACATTTTGAGTCAAATCAAATCAAATTAAATGTATTCTGAAATAGATTTTACATTTCATGGAATATTTAGATATAGTACAAGTACTAATTTTAAGTAAAACACCATAATAAGAAACTAAAACACCAAACTAAAAAAACAAAAAAAAAACCGTAAAACAGTACAATACTTTAACGAAAAACTTTTGGAATAATAATTAAGTAAGAAGTTTGATAATTTAGGACAAAATTCAAATTACTTTTATACATCTATCTAGAATAAAAGACTTTTATATACCTAATTAAAATATATAGCAATAAAAGAGAAGTAGATTATAATAATATACAGTAACAACATTTTAAATAATATAGTAATATAAGTATCGGTAATAATAATAGGCGACAATAATAAAAACTCCAGTTATTGGTAAACGATAAAGATAACAATTTTATTATTAATAATAATAATAATAGTAATGATAATAATAATATTAATAGTAATAATAACAACAATAGCAACAATAATAATAACAATATTAAAAAATAGCAATATTTATAATAGTGAGAGTTGGAAATAAAATAGTGATATTAATTTGAGAAAAAGTTAAAAAAGAGTAAGTATTAGTAGTAATAAATTGAATCAGCATTGAAATTCAGAAAGTAGTAGAAAAGAATTTTAGAAAAGATCAATTATTAGTAGTTATAGACCAGCATTGAAGTGAATAAGGTTAAGATGGATAGTAGATAGTTAGCAGTAGAGTAGCATAGAAATTAGGAAGAATACTTGTTTAATAAAAAATTAAATACATTGTTTTTGAATTTGGAAAATGTAGGGAGAGATTTTAACGGTGAAGGGAGACTATTCCATGTGCATATGCTCTGATATTTAATTGATTCATGTCCATAACAAACAGTTCTATGTTTAGGTATAGATAATTTGAAGCTTTTAGCTGATCGAAGTTGGTAACGAGTATTTTTTTTATTAGTAAAAAAATCAGTAAATGGAGGAGGTAAGGTTTTATGTTGCTGTTTCCAAACAAACAAACAGCTGGAGTGTTGAATAAGATCTTTTAACTTAAGTATCTTTGATATGTAGTAGAGGATATTTGGGTTAGAGTTAAAATGCTGAAAATAGATTATTTTTAGGGCTTTATTTTGGAGGTGAGATAATCTTTTAAGTGTTAGAGATTGGGTTTGTCCCCATATTTGACAAGCATATCTAAGATAAGACTCAAAAACCACATGATATATGTTAAGAAGCGTTTCAAGATTAAGATAATGTTGAACTTTGGCCAACATGCCGTTGGACCTGCTTAGTTTCAGTGCCTTGAAGATGGGATGCAAAACTTAAATTAGAATCAATTTGGATACCAAGATACTTGATAAAATTCACAGTATCTATTTTTTGACCACTTAATCTGAAATTCAGGTGCATTTTAATTTTTGTTTGACTTGATTTAAAGATAATAATTTCAGTTTTTTTGGAATTAAGTGATAATTTATTAGATAGAAGCCACTGGAGTAGATTCGCTAAGTCATGGTTTATATTTTTGTTTATCTTTTTAGGTGATTTGTTTATTAAAAGCAGATTGGTGTCATCAGCAAAGTGGTAAGCAGTGGAAAACTTCAGAGAGGTATTAAGATCTTTAATAAAGAGAAGGAAAAGTAATGGTCCTAATACAGAGCCTTGTGGGACACCATTTTTTAATTTTATTAATTCAGATTCTATCCCATTAATAGAAACAAATTGTGTTCTATTTTGAAGATAAGAAGAAAACCATTGGAGTGTTGTGCCTCTGATACCGTAGTACTCCAACTTTCTGATAAGAATGGAATGATCAACTGTATCAAAGGCTTTCTGGAGATCAACAAAAACACCACATGCAAACAATTTATTGTCCAAAGCTGTTCTAATTTTTTCAGTTATATCAATTAGTGCATGAGTTGTTGAATGATTGTTTCTAAACCCATACTGATTTTTATAAAGACACTTAAATTTCTCCAGAAAGTTTTAGAGTCTATTGTGCATAGCTTTCTCAAATAGTTTGCTTATATTTGAGAGAAGAGAGGTTGTGGGATAATTAGAGTAATCCAGTAGAGAACCTTTTTTATGTATTGGTGTCACTTTAGCTATCTTAAGGAGATCTGGGAAAATTCCATTTCTAAATGAGTTATTCATAATTATGGATAGTGGCTTTGAAATTATATTTGGAATAAGCTTAAGAATAAATGTGGGTAAGCTGTTTGGGCCCAGACGTTCTTTGTTTTGAAGTTTCATAATGAGACTCGATACCTCAACTTCAGTCACTGGCTTAAAGAAAAAAGAACTTTCATTAGGATTTTTTAGAAAGTCTCTAAAATCATATTTAGGGATAATTTTTTTGTTTATTAGATTCTCTTGGATAGTAGCAAAGTAATTGTTGAAAATATTAGCAATTGTGGTTGGATCAGAGATGACTTTATCATTTATTTTAAGGTTTAAAGAGTTATTGTATATAGTAGGTCTGATGTTGATAATTTCTTTTATTCCTTTCCAAGTTCTCTTAATACTGTTTAGGTTGTTGTTGAAAAAGGAAATATAATACATTTTTTTGGATTGTTTAAGTAACTTGCTTATTTTATTTCTATATAACCTAAATTTATCAAAGAGTAGATTTCTTGTAATAGCATTGTTTGATTTAACAAATTTTTTATAAATGACATTTTTGGTTGAGATGGATTTAAGAATACCAGCGGTTATCCATGGTTTAGATTTAAGTTTAATTTGTTTTTTTGTTAAAACTTTGTATGGAGCATGCCTGTCTAGAACTTTTTCAAATGTATTTAAAAAACTTATCATTGTTTTATTTATATCGACGTCTTTTATTTGCACCTCCGAGTTTATACTAGATATATCTTGTATAAAGATGTCAGTATCAAAGTTTTTAAAGCATCTTCTAGAGATTTTTATATTCTTTATTTTTGGTGTAATACCAGGAATAAAGAGAAACTGGGCCATGTGGTCTGAAATAGAAACTGTTAGATTGCCAGAGATTGTTTCAGGAGAATAGGAGTTTATAAAAATGTTATCAAATGAGAGTTTTGGTTTTTAAGGTTATACGTGTTGGAAGTATAATGGTTGGAAGAAGCAAGCAAGAGCATAATGTTTGGAGATAATTAGAAACAATATGAGATTCTCTATAGTTAATTAAGTCCATGTTGAAATCACCCATTATTATGTTTTTTTTTTCATAACTTAATTTCTCAAGTAAAGGTGTTAAATGGTTTGCAATTAATTCTTTTGGATTTAAAGTTGGATGACGATATATGCAGCCAATTAAAGTATTGGTTTTATGAGGATTGATAGCTTCAACAAAAACTGATTCAAGAAACTTCGAGGCATAGATTGTAAGATCATCACGAACTACATAGTTAAGATTAGAGCTCAGATAAAGAAGAACCCTACCTTTTTTTTACTCAGTAGGGCAATGTTCAGTGTTAAATCCATTTATGGTAATATCAGTTATATTTGAGTCTTTTATATATAATTTGATTCAGTAATTCCTATCACCAATGGGGAAGTGTTAAGAGTGCCAATAAGGCTACGGAGATCGTCGATATGTTGTGGTAAGGAAGCAATATTGAGATGAAGATATATATCAGTATCAGGATTTAAAGAATTATTGAATTCTGTAACATTACAGAGTTAAATAATTCTTTAAGATATTTACAATTAATAGTTGTATTATATACATTATTCATATCTCTATATAGACTTTTTAGGTGAGCAGGAGATTCAAGAGATTTTAATAGCTTTAATGGAAGATTCTTGCATGAAAGTGTAAGTTTAAGTTCTTGATCAGAAAGGGTACTAAATGGTATATTTTCGGAAATACAGTCAAAGCAATACCATTCTAAAGAATCAATGGAGATAATGTCATATGTATGCTTATTGATTAGATTGCATTTTGTGTGAATCCAAGAAAAGCAGCAGTCACATTGGATGACTCTATGGTTTTTAGATACATTTTTTTGTGCAAAGTTTGCAGGATTGCTTTAATATCATATTTCATAAATTAATATTTTTGAATTACATATAAGTCTATTCGAAGTTTCTAAGCATATAGAGATAATGCAATTAAAATGATAGAGCAACAAATTAAAATGATAATGTATAAGATTTAATGGATTAGGTTTGTAGTTGTAAGTCAATTTTTATGGGTAAGATATTATTAATGTATATAGTATGTATATATACTATCTTTTTATAATAATATTTTAAACAAAGTTAAAAAGAGAAACTTCATATTATTGTCATAACTGAAAATATAAGTTCAGATAACTAAATAATATTTTGTTTTTAAGTATATAGGGGTAATTAAGCAATTAACAGTAAATATAAATTAATAATATGAAATATAATTTTATGATATTGGTAAATACACTAATATTATTTAGTAATAATGAGTATTTGTATATTTTAAGTATAAGACTATATAAGAATAAAGCTTTATAAGTACACAAACTTATAATATAGATGGAATATAAATTTATTAGAATAAAGCAACTATATAAATTAATATAGAATTTACACTAATAAATTAATATAGAATATAGCAAGCACAATGAATTCACATGTGCATATATACATATACATAGGTACGTGACAATTGCGTTTTACGGAACCGAATTTTGTGCTACAATTTTGTGCCACGATTTTTGCAGTGTCTTCAAAGTTAGCGTGCTTGAGGAAGGCTTTCTGAAATAACTTTTTAGTTTTTCCCTGTTGTTAGCGCGGGAGACAGAGGGGTCTATTGATTATTTGTATATATATTTTTTTTATATATTCATATTAATAATATTATTAGCAATATTTAACTTATTTCATAAATTGATATTATAAACCTAAATACTTTATAGTGAAAATATGATTTAAAAATATGTAAATTTAAATGAAATTGTTTTATTAAAAGGATTTTTAGTAAATAAGACTTAAATTTTATATTTCATTTAGAAACAAAATGGAGAAAAAAAATAAAGGTTTCACATAGTATTTCGTATCATATTCATAATATAATTTATATATGAATCAAATTAGTTATGAATCATATCTAATTTGAAGTTTGAACGTTGCCTTTATTTAACACGGAAAGCCTTTAGATTATAATTTATATATCTAATAAATAAGTTATTTTTATATAAATTTATTAAACTATTTTTAAATTATTATTTGGCCACTATCTAAACCTTTATGTATAACTTAAATATTTCTTTCGTTGTTTTAGATGCTCTAAGTTGTGAAATGGCGTCAGCCAACAACATCAGTTAGTTACTTTCTTTTTTCAATAGCTCAGTAGTTATTTTTATTATATATATATATATATATATATATATATATATATATATATATATATATATATATATATATATATACACAAATGACTTACTATATGCAAATTTTTATATTACTTTGTAAAAATAAAGTTAATTTAATTTGTTTAGATGAACTTGCTTTACAGAGGATCAGTCAGTTATATCCCTATTATATGAATTAATTTAGTATTTAGTCATTTACTATTAGTTTTCAAATACAGTTCTTTATTATGCCATATGTAGAATGTTGTTAGTTGTATTTTTGTATACCTAATTCTTACATTTTATTAAGTCACTTTTTTTTTCTGTAGACAAATTAGAACAAACAATCAGTAAGTTTAGTTTAAATTGTTTTAGTTACTATATCATTTAAAAGTATTTGTATGCTAATACAAATACTTTTAAATGAAATAAACGTTTTGATTTAAAATTGGTATTTAGGTGAAAATGGTATTTAGGTACGGCCAGCAGATACGTAAGTTTCATAGATTTCTATATTTTTCAACATATAACTAATTGATACATCATTACAAATATAAACTTCAAGTAAATGTTTTAATTTAAAATTGGTATTTAGGTGAATATGGCAAACAAATATGTAAGTTTTGTAGGTTTCAATATTTTAAAGTGTATATTTTGTATCATTATATAGATATTATAACTCGAAACAAGTGTATTTTAAAGTTGAAAAATATTTAGAAGATTTAGAAGATGTCATGTCAGATAGAATTGTTGGGAAGAAACTAGAACATGAATGGTACGATCCAAAGACATGCAAAAGTGTTTTATATCGTGGCAGAGTAAAAAAAGTTAATAAAAGAAAAAATGACTTCATTTACACTATTTCTTACTGGAAAGATGATGAAACTGATAATGAAGCTGTTGACTATTGCATGAAAAAGATCCAGCTTGCTGGTGATGTTGTTTCCGGTGAGTTACAATTTAATTAATTTAATAACACTGCAAGTGTTGTGACTTGCCAAAAATGTATTGCAAATGTTGTGACTTGCCTAAATAATACAGCAAGTGTTGTGACTTGTATAATTAATACAGCAAGTGTTGTGACTTGCATAAATTATATAGCTAGTGTTGTGATTTACCTAAATAATACAGTAAGTGTTGTGACTTCTTAAATTTTTTGATAGACGGCTCTGGCTTACCTTCACGTGGTGTCTATTGTTAAAAATGATTAAAACATAGTTTCATTTTTGGAATTAATTATTTTAATCATTCACTAAAAGCCAAGACAAAAATGTATTGTATTATCTTTAAAATAGTTATATATTATTATTATTTTTTAATATTTTGTTTATTATTTATTTTGAAACAGGAAATTTGTTTGTTAACCAAACAAAATGGCTAGCTCGTTAACTATACTGTATGGTCCTTACTTCTGTTAATGTAATAATCACATGAAAGACTTTATTATAGGTTTTTACTATACTTGGTTAGAAAGATGACATGTTTTTTACAGCCAATTGACTTATAGCCCCACATTAGTAGTTGTATAATTTTTTTTGTAATATATATCCAATTAAATAATAATTTTTGGTAAGAAGTGGAAGGGGCATTAGAATGCCTCTTTCTTATGACATATTTAGATACGCCCTCCCTTATACTCCACTCTCTTATGACCATGGATGCACCACTAATGTATCTTTTAATCTAGTGGAATATTTTTTTTACTTCTTTGTTGTTGTACTTTAAATATTCAATCAGATATTTCAAGAATTGAAACATTTTTTGATATTATAGTACTAAAACATCATCAACATATCAACTGTGAGTTTTACATTCACCTCCCATATTTGGTGGTTGTCTGGTATGAATTTATTTTTTAATTTATTTCCAATTTTTTTCCAATTTTTTAATTTATTTTTTAAATTTATTGTTCAAATTTTGAAAATAATAATTTTTTTTTTTAGGATGGGTGGAGAGGTGGGGTAGGGGAGGGGGGGTAGGCAGTTGGTGGGCATACGTCCCTTTGTAATAGAAACACCACTTTTATACGTAAGATTGTATAACATAATTTTATATTGTGTACTAATTTTACTCATTTTAGTAAAGATATAAATATTTATAAAATCAAGTCGTTTTTGATCCTAGGGTGTGATACACCAATCGCCACCACACCCACCTCTATTGCTAACATTCACCTCTCGTATATTTTGGTGGTTTACTATAAATTTAAAACAACTTTTTTGTGTATTTATATTGCTTATGTCTTTAAAAAAAAAAAATTTCTGAAAAAAGTGTTTAGTTTTACACGGGCGAGGCGGTGGTTTAGTGCCCCCTCTGTCCATCCAATACACCCGGTGGTTAGAGTTTAACATAAAGTTGTAACCCACTCTTACACCTATCTTTTGACACCAAGATCTTTGTATTTCGATAAGAATTGGCAAAGTTATGACAATTTAAGTGAAGAAAAAAATTATTTTGACCACAGTTTCTTCAACAAATCTATATATAGAAAAATCGCTACTTAAACCGTCATAACTTTTGAACCAATTGTTCGATTTTGATAATTTTTTCACCTTTAAAATACTGTAATAATCCTCTTTCTAATGATATATAACATTATAGTATTCAAACAATTTGAAATTTTTTACTCACGTACCTAATATACACACACATATAAATACACATATACATATATCAGTTAAACTATATATATATGCTAATTAACAATATGCAATAGAAATTGTGTGAATAGTAAAGATCACCAACAAATTTAACTTTTGTTTTACTTTTATATTGTTAACAAGGATTAGTATAGTCTTAAATAAGAAAGCTTGCTGTTTTGAACATAGATCAGGTGTACCAGGATATTGCTTTATGTAATACAATAATCAATGCACTTACTCTTCTGTTAGTAACAGCAATAATAATTAAAAAAAAATTGATAGTCTTGTTAGTTTTTAATAATCTTGCAAATGTAAACATAGACCAGTTGAATCAGAAGATTGAAAACCTCTGTATGTTTATGTTAGATTCAATGTAACGCCAGTAACCGTGAGCGAGATCTCGTTCTCGTTTCTCGTGAGAAATGGGACTTCTCGTGAGAAACGAGAAATAGAAAATTCTCGCGAGAAGTAGAACGAGACTTAAATATTATATTATTTTCCGAATTAAAAATTATTATAGTTTACAAAATGCTGGAGATATTTTCAAAAAACAAGTGACGGTGCTGAATGCAAGGCGTGCAAAAAGTTTTTGAAAACCAAAAAATGGAAACACAAGCGGACTTCATCGTCACCTCGAAAAAAAACACAGCCAAGATTACGTTGAGTATTCTGAAAAAATTTGATGAACAAAGAAAATTTTGGCACCACTTAAAGAAGCTACAGAAACGTGGTCAGCTGAGTCTATTCCAACAATTAACACTGTCACCGATTCTCTTTAATTAATCCATGACAAAATTGATCAATTTATTGAGACAGATGGAAAAAATGGCTACGGTGTCTTGTATGCAAAAAACTTGAAAAGCTGCATTGAGAAAAGATTTCCTCTTTGTCACACTGGAAACTTATTGAGTGCTGCAGCAAACTACTTAAATCCTGCTTTAAAGGGACTTCACTTGAAGCTCTTCAAAAAATTTCAATCAACAAAAGAATGGCTAGCCTCACAGGTTAAGGATAATGTTGAGTGCCAACCTGTTGCCAGAGTCCTTTCAGCAGATTTGTCCCCTAATTCAGAACTGAAGCGCAAGTTAAACGTCAGACTTGAAACACAAGAGCCAACGTCTGAACTGAATCCTATTTTGAGCGAAATGTGCCAGTATGAATATCTCACTGATGCCAAAAAAGACTTTCCGATTCTTGATTAGTGGAAATTGCATTCAAATACATTGCCAGAACTCTCTTCATTAGCTAGACAAATTTTAGCTATTCCAGTAAGTTCAACTAAATCAGAGAGAATTTTTAGCTCAGGTGGAAATGTCGTCCGATTATCCAGACACAACTTACACCCAGAAAAAGTAGAACAAATCATCTTAATCAGAGAAAACATTGTCTTGTTGAAAAAGTTTGGCAAAAAAGTTCTGAATTAAAATTTAAAAAAATTATTTACATTTGACAAATGTCATTTGTGTCTATTTTTCAAAACCATTTTACATTTTTATTTTTATTTGGATTTTAATAAATTTGTTTTCAAAAGTTGTTAAATTTCTCGTCTCGTCTCGTTCTCGGTCTCACGAGAAGTACTAATTTCTCGTCTCGGTCTCGTCTTGGTTTGAAAAAACCTAGTCTCGCTCATGGTTAAACGCCAGTTCAAATAATGTGAAGCACCCTGTAGCCTTATTTCAATAAATTCCGATTTTATAACAATATCTGCTATAGCCGTTAGTATAAAGTTAATTCAAACAACTACAAATTATAAAACTCCAAAATAAGAAAACGCCATTTTTAATCAAGCAATCACCACTCCAGTTAAAAATGCGATCAAAAGAAGTAATTTTGGATCCCTCAATATAGTAAAACTTTATTAATGAATGTCCATTGTTAAGAAAATTATATAAACTTTCTGCATCTGGAAGGTCACAACCCATATTAAGCAATTGATTTGCCTGACGTTTCACAGATCCTCCTATCGCATCTGGTGCTCCCTTGCCATGCCCACTTTCAAAAAATTCCAACTGGCTAAATTAAATTTTAATTTGTATATCAATGTAGAGAATAAGAAGAAGTTTTGCTTATTCCTATATTGTGTGGTTGGTCCATCAGAAAAAAAATGAAGATCTGGAACTTGTGGGTTATCTATCTTGAGTTCAATTAGCACGGGTTCCAGATGTGCCCATATAGAAGGAGGATCGTGTCTCAAAGAGTCGGATATAGTTGTAAATGACTGATGTCCATCCATTTTATAAATTACTCCTGTATGCAATGTAGCTTGTTTGTTACTTGCTCCAAAATGTGAAGATTGAATTGCAGCAAAATTCTTGCCCACATAGTTCTCAGAAAAATCTATATGTATAACAGCTTCGTTCACATTTACTGTTTCTTTTAATTGTTTGTACATTCTGAACTGGTGTCTTATTATAAAAAAATGCTTGCATAGCTCGTTTCGAATTCATTCATAGAATTTTAATTTAAGATTTTTAAGTGTTCCACGCTTCACACTTTTCCTGATAACACTTGTTGTTTTCTTTTCTCCCATCTTTTCATATTTCTGTTTTTTCTTTTTCCACTGGAACCAAACTATAAAACTTTCATCTTTTAGCAATCCTTTTGCTTGAAATTGAACACGAGACTTAAAGCAAATATTACATTCTCTGAAAATGCATTCTCTTCTATCAGTACTACAACAAACTTGTTTCACTACTTCTTCAATATTTTTTTTCTTTCAAAACACGCAAGTTAATAAGTTTATCACAAAGTAATTGTATGTTCTCGTGTTTTTATTGCACAGACATGTATTTCTATCTTTAGCCGACGGTTTGCGGACAAAAAATGGGCGATAACGAGTAAACGTTGTATATGAAATGTTGTTTCTCGTATATTCCGCGCTAAATTTTGATAAAGGTTTATTAATGAATCGAGTACCGTAAACCGGGGTTACTTTGAATAGCGGGGTAACTTTAAATACAAATCTTTTTTTTTTTTCAAGTTGTAATTATGGCAAGTACTTATATGAATCTGTTCAAACATTAAACATCAAAATGTTAAAAATAGTTTATATTTTGATTATTTAAAGTTTTACTTTGTTTATTGGTTTTTATTATTCCTTAAAAAACGATTTAATTATTTCGGATACTTTTCTCAACAAAATTAGTCAGAATACTTTGTACACAACCTCAATATATATATATATATATATATATATATATATATATATATATATATATATATATATATATATATATATATATATATATATATATATATATATATTATATATATATATATATATATATATATATATATATATATATATATATATATATGTATATATATTTGTCTGTGTGTGCCAGTTTTCAAATTTTATGTTAACAATAAACATTATAAGATGAAAGCATTAGATGTTCATTGGGTGCAAGTTACCACCTTGCGTAATAGAGTTTAAAAACTTAATCCGAAAACACATGGAAAATCCATAGTATACAAATATACAAAAATGTGCTTCTAGTCAAATTGTCTCTGGTTATGTTTATAAAGCTGACCATTTATGGACAACAAGGACCAAAAGTAAACCACTTAATGTACAATACAATTAAAGTCTGGACGGTTTGTTTCTATTCACTCTTTTAACTGGTTTGTTTTTGTTTTTTGTCAAATTGTAGGAGTTAAAGTTCCTATTAGTTATAATCTAAGCAATCTATACAGTGAAAAGATACATGAATTTACTAAAGAAAATAGTATCATATTGCAAAGAAAAAAGTATCTTGTTATATAACTGGTATCTCTACCCATTTATTGCAACCTCATGATGTTACATTGTATGGACCTCTTTAATAGTATTAGAGGAAAATACTTGATCAATCGAAAACCTATTGTGCCAAAAAAAGAACAGACAATTACAAAAAATAAATCTCCTTTGTTCTTTCTTTGCTTATAAACATTACATTTTTTCAGATCAAAAGGTAATCAGCAACTTAGTAGCTTAGTGGTTTTGAAAGAAATATAGGATTTACCATTAGATATAAGTATAATCTTCAATCATTTGCCAGGTAGTAGTTGTAATTTTAGTAAGCCAAGCAGTAATTAATTTACTTAACTATGTTACTTACTTACTAACTTTATGTTGATTTCAAGGAAAAAGCAGGCTCAAAGGGAAGAAAAAAAATTACTTTTGCCCTTTTTAAAAGTTTTTTTTTTAGGACTTCTTTGCAGAATGTAAAGATGTTCCACTTGCATTGTCTGTCAGTAAAACTGATGTAAATGAGACTTTTTTTATGCTAGTCCACTTAAAACTTACCCATTAAAATAAAATAAAGTACTAAATGTGTGTTTGTTATAAAAAAATATTATTTTCTTTTAGCAAAAATGAATTAGTGTGAAACTTGACTGTTGTTTTTATTAAATATTTAAACAAAACAGTACGTTTTTGAATAGGTCTTGCTTTTACAAATAAACGCATTCAAAGTTACCCCATTTGTGGGGTAACTTTGAATGACTATTTAAATTAATATTATACAAAATCCTTTTATTCAAATATTATTTTAATTTTGAGTTATGTAAGGGTCAATCTTAGCCCCTATATTCATTTTGTTAAATTTCAAATATTGTCAATAGTGAAGGAAGAGCAAGTTAAAATATCTCAAAAACGTTCAAAGTAACCCCAGTTTACGGTAGTAGTCGCTTTTGTTTTTTATCTTTATTTTTTGTTACAGTCTGTTACTTTTTAGTTGTTATTCTAGAATTGTCATCACGTGTAAGAAACTCTCTGATCAAACCCTGTGTTTCAGCATCAAGCGATGCATTACCACGATGGCATTCGCTGTTTGGAGTTGTAGTTTTTGATAAAAAAGAAGAGTTTGGGGTTTTATTACCTGCTAATAAATTTGACACCCTGCTTGTTTCATTTGTAAGAAAACCGTTTTCTACAGAAGAAGTAGATGATCTATCAGTGGTTGTAAGTGAATTTTCTTGTAAACCAGGCAGGAAACTTTTAAGCCTTAGACAACGTTTTTTGTATTTTTGGGCTGAACAATTAGCCGTTTTTAACTTGTCCGTTAATGTTTGTATTTTTCTATAAGCCTTTGTTTTTCGGTAAGCAACCTTTGTTTGCGTTCGTTATTCCTACTCAACTCGCGTTCCGGTGACTCTGATATTGATGTTTCAATCTTTCTTTTTGCAGTTCTAAATTTTGCTTTCTGGACGCGCCAACAACAACGAACAATTCGTTTTTTTTTCTTCTGATAATTCTGATATCACTTTAACCTTCTTCTGCTCACGCCGCATATGCCAACGTTTGCGTTCTTTTTCACGAAATATGTCTGCATTTTTTTCGAATTTTCTTTCTCGAATCGCTTTCTGAATTTCAGCACGAGATTTCTTTGAAATTTTCATGTTATATGCCTAGTTGTATTTCTTTTGGAAAAATAGTATAAAAACTGTAATTGTAAATACACCAAAAGTTTATTTATTATTATTAAAATTATATTTCAAGATTTACATTTATTTTAAAAGCCAAACGTATTAGAGTCAAATGAGCAACAAATGAAATCCTAATACTAAAATGCTTACAAATTACTCTTACAATAACTTGAAAGTAAAAGAACGCAGCGTACACATGGTAATCATGTTTAACGCTGCAAGGTAATCATATTTTATCGCTGCAGTAAGTCCCTAATGGTTGACGTGTTTATTTAATGCAGAAAATAGCTTAGTTTAAAGCTTTCGGATTTTTTATCTACATGATGCCAGCTCCGTTATGTTGTTGTCAACTCCGTTATTAAGAGGAAATCACGGAGTTGACAGTAACGGAGTAGACATAATTATTCATAATCAATAATATCTCATTATTACTCATTTGAAAACATCTTTAAAATCTTTTATTGCTATATTGTCCAAAAGATTTAAGGAGTAATAAAACACGCCATATAAAAATTTGTAATTTTACGGAATAAAAAAGCGCAACGGAGTAGACTTCGAATAAGAATATCATTTTTAAAAAAGGTAATTAGGCTCTCATTTTTATATAAATAATGTTTGCAGCACGATATAACTTTAAATGTTAATAAATTCCATAGAACTGGACTTTTTTTCATTATTTTAATTAATAAATAAGTAAAAACTACAAACCTGTGACTATTTTAGAATGTAATAGCGGAGTGGACAAAAAATGTGGGGACAGCAAGTTTTTGACAAGAGCTACAACAGGATAAGGTGTAAATTAATACATGTATTAAAATACCATATATTAGCATGTCTAAAGCACCAAATTATGGACCCGATTAGTCTTAATACAAAAGAAAAAAAATTATTGAGTATAACAATATAGTCCTAGATGTAGGACATCTACGGAGTGGACATTTTTGATTAACAATTGTGCACACAAAATTTTAAATTTTAGTTGGAAATATCCGATAAAATGTTAGTTTATATTAACGATAAGTATTACACGGTGCTGTTTTTTATGTTACTTGTACAAGAATTGCGTTTTTATAGCTGTAGGACAAAATTTCAGTAACGGAGTTGACGGAATGAGAAAATGACTCAATTATGAAATTCGCGATTATTCAGCCTTCCGTAACTCTCGAACGCACAGAAATGCTGATACATTCGTTTTTTTTCTTGTCAATAAAATGTTGCTATTGACGCGTAAAGCTCCTTAAAGTTCGTGTGGATTTTATAAAACTTTATTTATTAAATTATTAAATTCAAATTTCTAAATTTAATTGTTAATCAGTAAGGTGTCGATGAAGTACATGCCGGTCTATCTTTAAACTCTTTAGAATTTTTCAATAATTTGATAATAATTTAATCTTTACTAAAAACTTTCTAGAATATGCCGGTTTATGATATATGTCATCATATAAACTTTATATATTTTATGATAATGTGATAATATTATTTTATGATAATATTATAATCCTTATAATACGTCTTTATTTATACGTTTTAAAATGAATCTAAATTCATTATTAGAATTCCTAGTTTTTTATGAAGTTAGTGTAATATTTACGTTACAGAAACTTGTCAACGCATTATCAAACTTGGAAATTTGTGAACGATGCATAATGACCATTATTCACATTAAGTCAATTTTTGGTGAAAATAAGTATCTATATAATGACATGCTTTATAAGTTTTAGATCTGCTTCATTTCATCTTAATGTATACACAATATTTAAAAGTAAAAAGAGTTAATTATAAAATATAGCAATTAATAACTCGTTTTAAACATAGCTTTTTTCAAGTAAAACTTAAGTACAAAAATTTACACTGTATGATTTATAATGGGACAACATCTCTCAGAACCTGCAACAACAAAGGAAACATCTGTCATCTCTAACTCCCATTTCCAATGTGCTTCATCATCAATGCAAGGCTGGAGAATTAGTAGGTTTTCAAAGTCAGATCTATTCTTTTTTTTAAATGCATTCATTTATATTATTCTCAAAAACATAAGTTTTTTAATCTTAAGTATTCTTTTATCTTTAGACATGGAGGATGCTCATACAAATATTCTTTCAATGAAAGAGGATAAAGACGCTGCTTTTTTTGCTGTTTTCGATGGACATGGAGGTTGTTGTTTTTTTTGGATTAAATATATACTTTTTTTTGTTTAATAAATAAAGTTGCAACATTATCTCATGTTCGAAAAGTCTTTTCATGTCTTAATGGTTCTAAAATGGGTGTAATAAACTGAAAGTTAGTTAAAAAAAATAGTTTAACAAAAAAAAGTGAAGCTTTTTTTGTTTAGATTAAAAAATGGCTATAATAATTAAAAGCTAAAATATTTTTTCTACTGATGAAATTATAAAAACAAATAATTTTTTTCAAAATTTACCTTAAACTTTATGAAAAATGATGTTATTGTTCACCAATTATAGATTTGACCTTTAATAAATAATGTTTGTAATAGTTTTAAGCACAATAATGTGTGTGTGTGTGTGTGTGTGTGTGTGTGTGTGTGTGTGTGTGTGTGTGTGTGTGTGTGTGTATACACACACAGGGAAATTCCATGTGAAAATGTCCAATTTTTTTATTAAATGCAACCCCAAATCTCAGATTTTGCTGATTTTTATACCACTCAAAGTTTTTAAAAATCTTTTAATTTTACCTTGAGCCAACTAAAATATGCCATTTTGATAAATGTTTTTGGTCTTTGTTTTCTGTTCTGTGTGTAGTGGAAAGCTAAAAATATGTACACTTACATATTTTGAGGCAAGGAATCCGATAAAACAGTTTAAAATATTTTTAAATGAACATAGCACGTGAAATTTAAACTTTAATCACAATTTTACTGCAGCAAGTTCAATTACAAAAATTCTATATTAGCTCGATTTTTTTATTTTTAGATGTCATCCTAGCTAGTTTAGTAAGAGTTATTAAATAATAATTGGAGAGTGGCTTTTTCTAAAACAGAAAAGAAAACAGTCAAATCTTCATAAATTTTTCACTCATAAAACAGTATTTGTGAAAAATCAAACAAAAATAGTTAAGTTGACAATAATGTAACTAAAACAGTTCTAACCATATCAAATTGTTCCTTAGTTATTATTGATTTGCTGTTTCTGTATATTACTTTAAAAATTTATTATAATTCACTGGGGGCAAGTTAAAACTTGAAATTGCATTTTTTTTCTTTATGCTTTTTCTTATTTTTGAATGACCAAAGTAAAAAAAATGGAAAGTGGTCTTTTTGCATGACATAACTTAGCAATATTCTTACTGAACAATTAAACTTAAATTTAATGTTAAAATAAATATAAATATAAGTAACTGCAATTTTTTTACATATATAAAAAAAGTTTTTGTTTTACAAAAAATAAATAATTTTACAAAAGTTAAAAAAAAGTTACTAATTTAGGTATGTCATTCATTTTTCTTGTATCTTTTATAGGTATAATTAATAATAGTTTATTAATAAAATAGAACCTTGTGGATTTGGAAAAGCTTTAGTTGATGACTGTCACAAAATATTTTTTGTACAAAAACATGATTTAAATGATTTTTGTAACCTAGAAAAAGATTTTCAGGGTTTTTATATTTGCTTGAGACTACATCATACAAATAGATTAAGACAATGTGTTATCATCACGAGCAGGCTTTAGCACTGATAATTATACTAAAGAATGATAAGTGCTGCAATGTTTTAAAAAAACACAAAAAGAAGGTTAAAGGTAATATATATGTATATATAATAGTAGTATATAAAAAATTTAGTTTGCTTATTGTTTCAATTTAGAAGCAGAGCCTAATGTTTATTAATCATTTATGATTTTATTTTAGATTAAACAGCCATATCTTTTGAAATGGCACGTAACCTTAAGTAAAAAAGCATAGACTGTAAACCAGGATGGAAATTTTGCTGCTCATATATTCAATTTCTGTCAAATTACAATGAAGTTTCTGATAATGAAATTGATGGTGATGTAGCATTTACGAAAGGTAAATCTTATAATAAACAACAGTTAAACAATTTGTTATCATTAATTGGAGTCTCACCAGTTAAAGTTTATGGAGTTGTAAAACATCAATGAGTTATAACAGCAAAAAGAAAATTAGCCTACACAAAAATGGAAGAGGATTCGCAAGTGTTAACAGAGTAAATACAGATAACTTTGGTGTAGCCCCAAATTTTTTCAGTCATCCTACTGGAAAAAAAAAGCAAATGATCCTGATCAATTGACAATTTTAATGAAAAAAAAACAAATAAGTTTTGATAGCTTAAAGGCATTTTTAGATCAGGAATTAAGTGAGATTGAAGAAGAAGTTAAATTTAATTAAGAAATTAAATTTAATTAATGAGAAACGATGTACATTACATCCAGTTGTTATTTATTTCAATTGAATTTCTAAACTAATTATTCAGCATAAATTATTCTGTTTTTTAAAGTTTATTATTTCTGCGATGGATGTTCTACCCATTATAAAAACTATAAAAACTTTTTAAATCTATGTTACCATAAAAAAGATTTCCAGATAGTCGCTGAATGGATATTTTTTTGCTACCAGCCATGGAAATTTCCATGTGATGGTATAGGTGGTACAGCAACAACAAGACAACAACAGCTACAGGAACAATTTGATGTAGAAAAACTGTTCCAGAGAATAGAAGTTGCCACTATTGCATACCTGTTTCAAACTTTGAAATTAGTTTCGAAAAGAACAAGTGAGCATTAATGTGCAGACAGATTTATACCGTCTAAAAGCAGCAGTTCCTAATGTTATGGTTGTACTAAATGTAAATGATTTTGTTGCATGTAAGTATGATTTCCTTTGGTGTATAGGCATGGTTAAAGAGATAGATATTACTACAAATGATTATGTTGTTCGTCAAGGTTCGTTTTTCGGAGTTATAGAGTTGAGAGAGGGTTATAACGACTATTAAGTAGCCTCCTCATCTGTAGTGGCCTTCTTGGCCTTGAGGAGGTGAATAATAATAATAATAATAATAATAATTAAAAAAAATATCCAAATTAAGTTTATGCACCCTCATAGTCCATCTTAAAGCTTCATTTGACCACCGAGAGATGATGTCTGTTGGGTACCATTGTTGAATTTAATTTTAGTAATCAATATCCCAAAAACAAGATCAGCGCAAGTATAAAGCATTCATGTGAATGATTATATTACAATAACAAATAAATTTTAGTTTGTAGAGTTTGAAATTTTTTCAGAATTTTTATATAGTTTTTTTTGTTTCTTGAGTTTCTAATTTTTTTTTGTTGAAGTTTTTAATTTTTCTTCTAGTTTGATAAATATAAAGTTCATATTTTATAAGTAATAAATTTAAGTACGTAATATACATAATGTACAAATGTAACATTTGACAATATTTTTTATTTTTGTATTAGGAATAAGCACAGTCCAATTCATTGTAATAACTAAATTATTCAAGACAACTTCTCAAAAAATAAATTGAGCTTCACATAAATTGAGCATTTTTATAATTTGAACCCCACCCTCACCACCTTTCCAGTGAAATTATAGTAAATTGTTGAAATTTAGGAAATCAATCATTAAAAAATTACTAGGAAAACAGAAACAGCATGTCAATAATAAGGTAAAAGATTACTACATCTGTCTAACAACATCTGTAGAGTCCAAGATCATCTGTACACTTTGGTCCGAGATCATATGTATTTTTTTTACTTAAACAACATCTGTCCAATATCATCAGGAAATTCAATGACCCTAACAATATCCTTAGGAAGATGTAACTACATGTGGTAATTTTTCTCCAAGTTAAAAGTGTTATCACAAATTTTTGTGACACTTTTAAGTATTACTTTTATTTAGAATTCAAATAAAATGTTTTCATCATTTTTATTAGGGATGCCACAAATATTTGGTAACTATTCGGTATTTAGTGTATTCAACAATTTTATATATTTCTGAAATATGAAATAGAATACTGAAACATGAAAAAAAGTTACATTAGAAATTAATTATATTATTATTGGCACAAAGAAACAAGTTATTCAATTATTTTATAGTCAGCTCTTTTTTAAATTTATCAATTTTAATTACAAACAAAAATTAACAAAATTATTACCTTGTTTTATTATGTAAATAAAATAATAAATGATTTACAAGTTATAAAAGAAAGGTAGTCTATAATTTCATTTTCTTTTAGTATAAATATAAATGATGGTATAAATCTAGTATTAATCTTTTTTTAGATCAGTAATAACAATACTTTCAATTATTGATTCTCATATTTTTAGATTATCATAGATAAAACATTGAAACTCAAATAGATACACTGTGAAACAACAAAAATTATCATCTATCTTCATCTTTAAATATCAATTATCTTTATTTTAAAAATAATTGGTTAATTTTAATGTCTCAACGTGTTTATGTGAGGTTTTTTTAATGTAAGAGCTGGACCATCAGAAACAAGAATGAACCAATTGATAATATGTTTTTAACATGTTTTATCAGTTGGACTCAACTATCCAGTCAGATATAATTAGCAATAACTCAAGAAATACTCAATATCTCCAACTAAAGGTTAAGCAACTTTTGACAATTCAGAAATAAAACCAACAAATTATTAGGAGTATCTTAATTTTGCAAACAAATTACAGTTTGCTCATTAAAGCAACAGATTATATAACAGTGGCTTAATTTTGTAAACAAATTGCAGGTTGCTCATAAAACCATCAGATTATCAACAGTAGCTTAATTTTGCTAACAAATTATAGGTTGCTCATAAAACCAACAAATTATCAACAGTTTTTCTGCAAAAAGCCAAAGAAAAATCTTAGTTTTATCTGCAACATTCTTATAAGTAATGAGACTTATTTTAATTAAATAGCTTTGTCAATAAATAAAACTGCAAAACAGAGGCAGAGAAGTCCTAGAAATACTAGAAAAGGAGGCTAATGCATCCTGAAAAGTGTGTGGTTTAGTGTAGAATATTATCTGAAAGGTTTATTGTTACAGTTGCCATAAATGGTGTCCATTATTGTATTATGGTGATTAATTTTGCAAGATTGTCTGTGATATTCACAGCTGAGGTTTCTGCCATCATGCTTCTAGATTTAACTGCACCTGACTTTTTTTAAGGATATTTAAATGAATGTGTTTACATAAGTAAACCTTAGACCATATTTTAATTTAAGTTGCTATTTATTAAATATTTAATCAGATATTCAATAAATAGCAACAAATTTTAGAAAGAGTTATGAAAATTTTTTTAAAAAGAGCAGAATTATGTGAAGCTTAAAATAAACACTAGTTAAAAATTTTTGGTTTTTGCATTAACTTAGATTTTTATGCTTATATGTTAATCTAAAAAAAGATTTTAAAGGTAAAAAATTATAGTTAACTCAAATCTCTTTTCTTTTGTGCCACCGTGTACATATAGCTATTAATTTTAGTCTAAACTTTAATTAATTTAAAATAAATATGTTAACTAACCTGGTACTAGCATATTAAATGTTGTTCTAGATAACCATTTGTTTTTTTATTTATTTTTTTATTACTATGATTTTTAAGTCATCACTTTTTTATCTATAAAATAATAATTTCTGATGGTGTTTATTATCATCAGATATCATCAGTTTTTTTATCTAATATAACAAATTTTCTGCTGAAAATAGGTTTTTGTACCCCTTATTAAATAGGAAAGTAAAGAAATTTTATGTAATCGATTTTTATGAAATAGTAAAAAATATTTTAAACTTACAATAAGTTTTTTTAAATTTTTATAATTTATGTTAAAGTTTTTTTTCTTTACATATTTTATTTTTATTTATTTTTGTTTATCTTTTTGTTTATCCTTTTGTTTACCTATTTTATTTACCTTTTTGTTGATCTTTTTAAGCAAAATATTTTGCTGTAGTTTTATGCAGAATTTAGGTTTTCATAGGATATATTTATTGTTCTAGGATCACAGGCAGCCACTTATTGTGGAGAACATCTTCATAAATGTATATTAGAGACTGAAGATTACAGTATGTGGTTATTATTTATAACATCGTACTAACTTAGGAGTTTTAATGTGTGTATATATATATATATATATTGCCTGCCCCAACCAAACCCTCAGTCGATGTAGCAGCACTCCCTTGCGAGTCAGCCTGTAAGATAGTCGATGTAGTAATACTCCCTTGTCGCAGCAGGCTATAAGAAAATCGATGTAACACTCCGCACATGATTTACAGTAAAAAAAAATTAAAATAAAAATAAAAACTTTTTATTATAAAAAAAAAAATAATAAAAACATTGTTTATATTATTAAAAACATTCAGAATGTTTTAAAAACATTCTGGTCAATTAATTTGCGTTTTTGCGGTTTTTTTAAAAAGTGATTAAATTCAAATTAAATTAATGGTTTTAGCTTTATGACAACACGGAAATGTTGGATGAAAGTCAAAAGTAATTAAAAGTGACATATTTGTTGTCAAAAGAATCATTTTTTACCTTCTGTACTCCAAAATGTAATAATTTATAGAACTATATATATATATATATATATATATAACTCTTACATAATGTTCAAAAGTTTTTTCCATATTTTGTTGATAAAAAGTAATAATTAAAATGCAAGACCAGAATTTTTTTTTTATTAATTGATAGACTGCCTGTCCCAACCAAACCCTCAGTCGATGTAGCAGCACTCCCTTGCAGGTCAGGTTATTTGTCAGTCAATGTAGCAGCACTCCCTTGCGAGTCAGGCTATTTGTCAGTCAATGTAGCAGCACTCCCTTGCAAGTCAGGCTATAAGATAGTTGATGTAGCAACACTTTAATTTAACTTGTAATTAAATTAATGGTTATGACTTTAGTCCAACACGCAAATGTTGGACGAAAGTCAAAAGTAAAAAAGTAATAATGTCAACAGTAATTGTTTTATTATTTAGATTATAAAATATCTTGTTATAAATATTATTATATTGTTATAAATATAATATTTGTACTTATAATATTACTATAAAAAGTCTGTTAAGTCATTTGAATAGAATCATTTGCTTGCTGACAATCATTATGGGTTTAGATTCTTTTATTTTAGTAAAGTTAATAAAAAAATTAAATTGAAAAAAATAGTAATAATAAATATAACCCTAAGTGCCAAGACAAGTTTTATTCATATCAAAGTAAAAAAAATGTTTGGGCTAAATTTTTTTGAATAAAACTAAATAATAAATGCATATCAGACTTGGAGTCTATATGCAGACTGCATAATTTATTTCGTGCACCTTCAACTTAAACCTAACAGTTTAAGTACATGATGTCATTGTGAACTTTTTTTAAGATATCAAAGTATTTTTTGTGCAATAATCAGAAAATAATTTGTATAATCTATCATTAAATTCTAAAAAATATTCATAATAGTATTGAAAATATAGCAATATATTTGGTTTCTCAATCGTCAGGACTATTTTTAAATTAATATATTTTTTGTAAAAGATAATTTAGAAAAGATTTTGATAATTTAAAAAAGATTTAGCAAAAGATTTAATAAAAATGTATAAATCTACATATTTGCTTATTTAATTTTTTTTTTAATAAGCTTTATATGTTGATCATATAAAAAATATAATTAATTTTGAGGCGCGGCTGTCTAGGTAGTGGGTTTGTTTCCTTCATTGGACATTATTTTATTTAAGTTTAAATGTTTTATTCAAACTAGTTTTCTGTTTTTTAACTAATATTGTTTATTTATAGTTACATTGCATTATATTGTTGGTAATTATAGTTTATTTAGGTAATCGCAGTCAAGTGTACATATACCCACTGACTTAAATAGGGATAGGCGCAAATAATAATTAAAAAGTAAGTAAATTATGTCGCTTTGAAAACTTCAAGTAGATAAAATAAATAGTACAAATTTTACAAAATAAATAATACAAACTTTACAAAATAAATTTGATATATATATTCTTACACGTCCATATAATATATTCTTATACAGACAAATAATATATCATTCGTTAAGATGTAAAAGTGTGCTAACTTTTTAATATAAAAATCTAGATAAAGATTTACACTTATGATTCTTAAAAACAAGTTGCGCTACTGAAATCTCAAAACCAAATGTTATTTTATTTTTAATTGTCTCACAACAATTTTCTGTGATTTCATAAAAAGTTATACAAATAAATTTGATGGCAAAAAAAAAATACTTGGATATCTTTAAAAAAAGAATCCTCAATGACATCATATACTGAAACTGTTATGAATTAAATGTGCATGAAATAAATAATACAGTCAGCAGATTGCCGCCTATATTATAAAGAATCCAAGAGCCAAGAAAATAATTTGTATAATCTATCATTAAATTCTAAAAAATTCTCTTTGCTTTATTGATATGCATTTTATATTTTTTTTAAACATTTTTTTTAATATGAACACAATATGTCGTGGCACTTTAGGATCCCTTTAAAATATTTTCTTAAATATGAATACAATATGTCGTGGCACTTTAGGATCCCTTTAAAACATTTTCTTTAATATGAACACAATATGTCGTGGCACTTAAGGATCCCTTTAAAGAGGTTGTGTAAAAATAATAACTGTGAGTTCACTAGTTCACTAGTACACAAACAGGTGCTAAAACAATTGAATTTTTACTAAAAGTATTAAACTATAATTGACATCTAACATATCATCCGCCAATGGTCTATCCTAAAATGTGTAATGTTTTTAATCTATGTTAATGAGTTTCTCAGTGACTTTATCATAGTGTTTTGTTTTGTGATGGTTTCACAGTCATTGTTTTTCAATATATTTTTCTATAAAAATGTTTAATTTATTTAATATATATATATATATATATATATATATATATATATATATATATATATATATATATATATATATATATATATATATATGGTTATTAGTTTTTAGTATGACCAAATATAATATTATGTAATAAAAGCCATTTTTCATTCAATAAATTATAAGAAAATAATTTATTAAAAATGCAAAACTTCAATTCGATTTTTAAAATGTTTTTGAGAGTAATGACCGAGGTAAATGATACTTTTTAAGTCTCTACATTTGTTTGCCAAAAAAGCTGAATTTTGTATGCTGTAGATAGATTTCTAAGAAATTTTTAAAGTTTAATAAATTTTAAATTTGTGCAAAGTTACTAGATAATAGTATTGTTGTCTGGGCTGCTAGTTTGAACATTCAAACCTTATGTCAAAATTTCAGTGTTCAGGTTTCAACTTGTTTTCCCTGTAAGTTTTAACCCTGAAAATATTTTCAAAACTATGTTTTATCATTTTAGTCTATTTGTGTTGTGTTTAGCTGGAAACTTAATTGAGTTAAGTTTATAAGTAGTATATAAGTAGCCATTTTTTAAATTTAAATAATTGTTATTTTAAGTTTAACATTTTTGTTGACCCCTTTGTTTAAGGGGGCCAACAAAAATATTAAACATAACTAAATA
Source organism: Hydra vulgaris (assembly GCF_038396675.1). Classification (NCBI taxonomy): domain Eukaryota; kingdom Metazoa; phylum Cnidaria; class Hydrozoa; order Anthoathecata; family Hydridae; genus Hydra; species Hydra vulgaris. The sequence continues at coordinate 41,087,259 of NC_088931.1, forward strand.
CATTAAAATTTTTTATAAGTGTCATCACTTGTGGTGTTTTGGTATCGTTATTCAGCTAGCTTCATTTTTGTTGAAACTTAAACAAAGGGGCCAACAAAAATGTTAAACTTAAAATAACAATTATTTAAATTTAAAAAATGGCTACTTTCTAGGATGTTAATACATCTAAAAGGTCTGAGGTTTGAACTATTTTAAATTTTCCCAAGAGTTACAACAATCAACCCAGATGTTTTTATTCAAAAAATAATCAAAATGTAAAATTTACAAAGTTGCATTAAAAACTTTCGGCTTAACAATGTGCACCATAACACTATACGTCGCTCTAATATGAAATGAAGAGATAAGCTCATAAATAAAGAACCATTCAACATATTGAGCTGATTTTTTCACAAGACATCAAATTTTTGTTATATTTCTTTATTTAAAAGAAAAGAATCCAGTTTTTATAAAAAAACAGTTTACTGTATTTTTTTCGGTTCATCCAGACTAATTCCTGACTAATCTGGAATATAACATAAGTCCGGATATTTTTATTCAAAAAACAATAAGTGCTGATATTTTATAGAATTTTACAAACTATATCATTAACACGATTTATTAATAAACAATTTCATTGAATATAAACTTAATAAAATTATAAGCAAATCTGCTATCATCTGATTATTTGCTCTTTAGTTTCTTACAAAGTTTCTCAATGTTCTAGTAGATGTTTTTAATAACTTGTAGCTATGAAAATAGCGGTTTTTTTAAAAATTCAACGCAGAACAGCTTATCAGTATAACATTTTAGTTCATGATATAGATCTTTCTAGATTTTTAAATTACTAGTTAAAATTTACTAAATTATTTCTTAATTTTTTTAAAAAACAAAAAACAACAAGACTTTGAATTGTTATTATAAACTATATTGAGATTTCATTACCAAAAAAAAATTAACAAAAATAGTCAAAAATATTAACAATAGCATAACATTCAAAAAAACACTCAATACAGGTACATATCAATTGTCAAAAACAAGTAATTAGCTGTATCCCTAGTATTTTCTGCCAAGAAAGTTAGACATGCATGACTAACTCGTGCAGTTTTGTTTTCCTTGTTTCTGGCTTCAATAGCACTCTCATACAAAGAACCAAAACAATGGTCCAAACATTTTTTTTTCTTTTCTTGGTTTTTAATTTACACTATGTATCATTTATTTGATAATATACAAAAAAATTGAAGAAATTTGGAAATTATCTTATGTAATATAAAGATTTTATGAAAATCCGGGTTTTTTTACCCCTGAAAATCCCGCACTTAAAAATTTGAAATAAACATTTTATATTAATTAATGCTAACTTGTTTTGGTTAAAAAATATATAAAATAATAAAATTGAAAATTTTTTTCAGAAAAGTAATATCCTATTTCCGCTTTGGGACACAGTGCATAACAAGAGACATTTAATGACCCATAAAATTGACATTCTAAAATGTTATATTAGCCTCTGAGGCTGTCAAAACTAATCCTATTCATAAAATACCAAGAATTAAAAACTTTATTTCTGGACTTTACCTGAAGTTATGAGCAGATGGACTGCGCTTGATGGATTAAGTTTTACAGCAATTGCTAATAGTTAAGTTTTACAATTAATGTATTTTGCTCAAGGATATAATATCCCAAAAAGTCAACAAATTATTTGTGATCATGAAATATTTCGAGTCAAGAAACAAGTAATTTTTTTATTAAAACAAATCATTCTAAATAATGGCAAATTCAGCCTTACATTTGATGAATATACATCAGTTTTAAACAGGAGATACATGAACTTGAATATTCGGATTTTATTCTCTTAGAATATTAAGGGTGTTTGGTACAAAGCCAGTGGCTAAAATCATTTGTTTAGATTTAGATAAAAATATTATTACTTATTACTGACAGAGCCAGAATGATGAAAAAAAAAATGACACTAAACCTGAGCATCAAATCTGTTATAATCATGCAATTCATCTATGCATAATTAATATTGTTTTTCAGATAAAACCATTCTGTTACTACACAAAAATGCTGTCAATCAACCCGTTTATACCAATGAAACTGTTATTCACAATGATGATGATGATGATGATGATGATGATGATGATGATGATGATGATGATGATGATGATGATGATGATGATGATGATGATGATGACGACTGCGAGAAAGAAGATGAAGTTGAAAAATGCTCAAAATATTCAAACAGTTTGGTGCCACCATTGTCAACTGACTTTCAAGAACCTGTGGTCAAATTAAAAAATAGTTAAAATGTTTTGTAGATCAAGTGTAAGCAACAATGATGATCTTCAGCCAAATATTTTTTAAACATTTGGAAAAGAAAACACCTTCATTTGTGACTCGAAACTTTTTTTTTTGTGCAAGTTCAAGGGTTAAAATTTAAAAAATCAAGAAGAAATTAGGGATAATGGCTCTTCATCAAACTTATGTAACTTTGATAAGTTGTATATTGTTAATGTAATATAAAGTTTTATTTAGTAAATAGTTTTATTAACATGAACTCATGAATGTGGGTTTTATTATTTTAGAAAAAAAAAGTTATGAAAAGAGTTTAAAATAGTTCAAACTTTTTTCCGAAATTTTTAGAACCTGTTTAGGCTTAAACTTTTCAAAAAAAGTTCATATTGGTATCCAAAATTGTTGGGTCTGTTTTGACCTTCAATTTTGAGTTTTTATTTTATTGCTTTTTCTCCTAACCTATTTTACAAGTACCACAAAATAGAGTAAAAAGATTTGTTATACTATTTATTTAAATCGATTTTTATTAGTTAAATTTTAAGGTTTTAAGGAATTTTTTTTATATAATAAAAAATGTTTTAATAACAGTGTTAAATAAATACAAGTTCACTCCTCAATGGATTCAAGCATCTTGTAGAGTTCTTACAAATTTTTTTTTCAAAAGTCTACCTCAGTTAAAATCAAATACATTAGTTAACTTGCTAAAAATAAAATTCTTTATCGCAGTGGAATTATCTTTTAGAGTTAGGAGATTATGTGAATGCACTAAAAAAAGGTTTTCTCCAATGTGATAGTGAAATGCAATCAGGTGAGACTTTGGTGCATTTTGATAGATTGTTAATTTAAACATAAATACTGATATATTTATTGTATTTTATAAATATATTGCTTATATAAATACATTGTATAAAATCTACAAATATATTAGGGTGGTTCTAAAAATATTTTTAATTGGTGTGCTTATGTCCTTAAATGTGTTCTATGTAATAAAATTGACTTTTAAATTTAGTGTGAAAAGATTATTTTTAGGCACCTTTAAACATTTGATGGGGTCCTAATATTATCCAAAATAAATTTTAACAATATTAAGAGCCAGATTGATATACTTTAAAAGTATATCAACCTGGGCTTTGAAACATGCAAGGTTTAAAAAAAATATTTAAAAAAATCATTTTTTTATAATAATTTGTTGCGTCGCAAAATGCATGAGTTTAGGTGCAATCAGACACAGGTTTCAAAGTTACTATTTTTAACAGCTTATGTAAAAAAACTTATGTAAAAACTCTCAAAAAGTATTTATGAATCTTTTTAATGACCAAATATTTAGTAATACAATTTAAAACAATCAAATTTTAAAATAAGCACAGTTTAGTCACCATGTAACTTTGATCATTTAAGAATAAATTATAAAAAAGTATAATTTGATTTTAGCTTTATTTTTCCTCAAATGATATTTGTTGTGACTAGAGATTGTTATCCCAGAGGTCTTTTTCAATTCTGGGATTTTAGAATCAATTCACTCAATGTTTATAGCTATTTTTAGCACAAAAAATTAATAACAATAAAATTGTTGATGTGACCTCATCTATATGAATCAATTACAAAACAATACTTAATTGCAATGCACTTCAATAATTTATTTGCAAGTTGATATTTTAAAAATCATACATTACATTAAAACCTCAAATAAGCACAGCACTGAATAAAATGTTAAACAGGCCCACTTGTTCCTCTTTATTACCTGCTATAACCCTGAACATCTTTCCAACATCTATGGTAGGGTACATTGTGGTATGTTGGCTTACTTTTTTTTCTTTGATATGTAACCTTTTAGCCTTTTTTATTTTATTTTTTTACGGAAAAAGGTTGACAAGACCCTAGACTACGTATAAATAATATTATTTAAAGTTCAGAATAGGTTTTTAAAAAATTTTAATCTACTTTTGTTAGGTTGTCTGATGGGCTAATGTACCCTGCATGTATTTTAGATTAGGCTTAGATGAATAAATATAGTCAATCGCCTCACACAGTACCTTATAAGAATTTTTATTTTAAGAATTGATATTTATATATAAAAATTTCAAAAAAGTTGTACTGCAATGAGCCTACCAGAACATACTGATCAGTTAATTTTTTGTTATCAGGTAAGTAACTATACAAAAGGGTTTGAAAGTTAAAAACAAGAATTTACAAAAAGGATTTAAAATTTTTCATATAATCTCACATATTTTGAGATCAAAGTTGATGTACTTTTGGAGAAATATTCAAAATATAATTTTGATAATATTAGGAGCTCGTCAAGTGTGTAAATTTACAATTCTTTAAAATAATTTTTTTGAGCTTTTTTTAGATATCCATTTTCATTGTATTATGTAGAACATTTAAAGATTGGAGAATACCAATTAAAATAAAATAAAAAGTTATAGGTTCTAAATATATTTTAGTTTATAAATGCATTAGATTTTACATGAATTCTGTTGTAAATATGCTGTATAATATAAATATATTATCCATTAATAAATCAACATATTATGAAGCTTAAATAAATTATAATTTTTTTAAGAGAACTGATATATGATCGGTTCTCAAGAAAAACTCACTAAAAATGCTTTTGCCGGGAGTAACTTTTATTAATACCAGAAGAATGAAATCTTCTTAAATTAAAAAAAAATTGATTAAAAACACATAAAGTATAATTAAAAATACAATTATTAATATTAAAAAATAAATTAATAATGATTAAAACAAATTAAAATTGATCTGTAACAATACCATAACAACTAGAAAAAATCAAGTTACAACCATGACAAAACGTTGGTGAGTTTTACCTACGAACCGATTTACAAGGATCAGTACAGTTATTAAAAATATTTTTATGTTTTTAAAGATCCTAGAATAGAAACATCTGGTGCTGCTGCTGTGTGTGTTCTCATCAAAAATAAAACAATATATTGTGTAAGTTTGTTTAACCATATGAATTTGGGTTAAACCAAGCATTTGTGATTGATATAAATATTATGGTTTTAGAACACCATCTTGCACTAGAAACTTAGGGAAAGGTGAGTTGTTTATCCTTTTTATGATTAAAAGGATTTCAAAAAATGACTAACTAATGAAAGAATGAAATGATTAAAAATGATGCTTTTAGACTACGTTACTTTTTTTAAACAATTTTTTTGCAACTTTTTGAAAAAAATGTTAAACTTAAAAATATTATACTTTTTTCTTTTCAATAATTTAAACAAAATTTGTTCATTTATATATATATATATATATATATATATATATATATATATATATATATATATATATATATATATATATATATATATATATATATATATATATTTCTTTTTTTGTTAATTCACCTCCCCAAGGCCCAGAAGGGCAATACAGATGAGGAGGCTACTTAATTGTGGTTATAACCCTCTCTCAACTCTATAACTCCGAAACACGAAACTTGACAAACAAGGCCGCTACCAGGGAAGTGGTGGAGATCGAACTCGGAACCTCTCGCTTATGAAGGGAGCGCTCTACCACTACACCACTACCGCATTATACCGCATATATCAATAATCATTAATCAATAAAAGTAATTTGTAAAAGCGTTTTGCGTAACTTAGAATAAACATTTTAAAAGTTAAGTTTTAAGTAATTTTTTTTAAATGCAGTTAAAAATGTAACAAAAAGTAAAATTAACTCCAAGTTTTTATAGTTTTATCTTAAAGCTAATTTTTTTTATTTTTTTATTTTCGGAAGGAATTGTTCTGCTTATTCTTTAGTTTTTTTACATTTTTTTCCTAGTTTAAGTTTAGCTTAACGTTTCTTTTGTCAGCGCATTTCTGAAACATTTAAATCATCAAAATATCTAAACAGTCGTAGTCAAGTTGTAAGTAAAAAAATCATTTGTGTGGTCAGCAATGGCGTTCAATCACACACCATTCCTGTCCAAGCTTTATTTTGTAGAATTTAATTCCTGTTGGTCAAAATGTCAGATTACTTTGTAAATTGATCAGACAATCTAAGGTGTTAGCCGGTTAATGTCTGATATCCGACCGTTAAATTGAGCCCTGTTTATCAGTAACTGCATTACCGCAAAACAATCTGTAAATCCACCAGTCGACATGAACATATGCAATAGTCCGTTGTGAAAAATGAAAGAACATTCGGTAAGAAGGAACATCCGGTGTATAAATGCGAGTGAAAAGAGTGTGAAGGCAGAAGGAAAAAGACGAGAGTATTGGTTGTTGTTTAAGAGTTTATTAGAGTTTATATACATATTTTTTGAGTTAGAGTTTACCAAGTTGAATTTTATATATGATTCTTTCTGGAGCTTTTTACATTGGAGTTTGTTATATTAAAGTTCATTTATATATATTAGTATTGGAGTATTTTTTTTTGTTGTTGAAGAATCTTTGTCATAATCTCCATATTGTTGTAATTTTATTTCATGAAGAATCAACAAGCTAACTGGGCACTGATTGGAATCATCTTTGAAATTCTCTGATGTGTTTGAGAAATATGATGAAATTTCGAATGCTGCAATTTGGTAACAACAAACCAAGGTGATTGCAAACATGCAAGATGTCAAGTTGATAATCCTTTATCCTTTACTGCTGTAGCGCGCTCCTTTTTCAGTTTATGACAGTTTAACAGAAGAGAAAAAAGATGCGGAGAAAATTAAAGCTGTGCTGTTGGAGGCTTTCTCTCTGGACCCCTATGCAGCATATGAGTTCATAAAGCAAAGACTGAATGATGGAGAATAAGTGAATATTTTTCTGGTGGACTTAAAATGCTTGGCATATCTGGCAAAGCTCTTGGATGAAGGGATGAGGCTGGCATTCATTGTTGGATTACCAGAAGCGGTATCCTGGATTTCGAGTCACAAAAAAAAATGTTGGCGTGATGTTGGATGGGAAAAAACTTGATTTTCATGGAATGCGAGTGCTCGGATTGACAGTGAAGAGAGCAGGAGGAAAATTGGTGTGGATAAAAGGAAATCAAATGGGCAAAATTCTACTATTAAGGAGGATGGTATTTTCTATTTGTGAACAATTTGTGAACCATTTGCTAGTGCTTCCAGTCTTATTAAGTGGAAGGTAGTTTCTCTGACACGTGGATGCGACAATTAAATTTGTAATGAGGGAGTAGGATATGTGTTGGACGAGGTACTAGAAAAGGTAAAAGAAAATGAACCTGCGTTGATTAAGAAGTGTGAGGCAGCAAAGGCAGTGTGGGTTGACACCAGTTCCTTGGTATTATTAGGAACTCTTGTCCAAATTGGTGGAGTCACCATTGAAGACACAACATGGTTGTAAAAGGACCGATCTGAAGTTCACATAAATATTGAATATATAAATATGGAGTTAGACGCTATTTTGTGTGGTATCAATATGGCATTGTCATGGAAGCTCAACAGGCTGCAATTATTCACAGACTCTGTGACAGTTTTTCATTGGATTCTTGATGCCTTGACAGGTAAATCACGACTGAAGTCAAAAGCATTAAGTAAAATGCTAATACAACCAAATTGATTATAAAAGCCAACTTTTCTTAACTAGATTCGTTAACTAGAATACCAGATCGGTGGATGAAAATGTTGAAATTTGACAGCTCCATGAATTGTGCTGAAATCACTGTAACAGATGAGAAATCAATGCTGGAAATACATCAACAGATTATTTAAGATTATTTAAGAAAAACAATATTTTTTTATTTGTCTAGAAAAAAACTTGAACAAAATCTTTTTTTTTTGACAAATCTTTTGTTTTCTCAAATAAAAAGTATATATACGAATAAAGATTTTTTCTTTGCTTATTTCCTTTACTTTTTATGGAATGATAAATCTATTTATTGGTCTTCTATTGTTTTGGTTAAAATGTGGAATATTAGGCCGTTTACTTTAGGTAGGCCATGGTTGTGCAGTATAATAAAATTGTACATGTTTGTTTTTAAATTAGTGAATAAAAATAGTTCTTAGAGTTTTAAGATGAGCAATGTTGATATCCTTGATATCCTTATTGAACTTTGAGTTAACTAAAAAGATTTTTGTGGTGAGTTTTACAAAAAATGAATGATCAATTAATTTTCGATTTGCAACAAGAATCTAAAAAGATAAAAAGCTTTTGTGGTTGATAAATATTGGTGTAAGAAATTTGGTATAATTGTGACATGAATACAAGATCATAGCATTTTTACCAAATGATTACTTAAAAAGTTAACCACAAAGTTACTTATAAAGCCATAAACATAACAATATAAATAATAAATAAAAAAAGCCATATAAAAATAAATTGCTAAAGTCAACCATTGTTCACTTTATAAGAAAGTACAAAATTGGCATGGTATGTATTTAACATAAAAATTGACATAATAAGTTTTATATCTGGTGAAATGGTACTCTAATTTGCCAGAGAAGCAAATTAAATCTGGAAGTAACAAACCCACCTATAATCAGTGGGAGAAACAAGGAAATGGAACAATATGATTACAGAATATGGGTATCTCAAACTGGCAGTGGTCCTGATAAGTCACTTCAAATGTTCCTTTGTGTTCTGAAAATGTTAAAACATGTTTTGGTTTTCAAATAGACTGTAAAAAAAATAATGGTGCTGTAATAAAGAATAAAGACATTTTTTAAGTTTTATTTAAAAACATTTTGTTAATTTAATTCATGTTTTGACTACATATAGTCATCATCAGTTCAAATATATGTTAGAAATGTTATAAAATATGGTATATAATTGTGAAAATAAACATAATAAAAACCATAAAAATGATAGCAAACTTTCTATACAAAAAGAATTATTAAAAATTGTTTTAACAATTAGTTATAATTAAAAACAATCAGATATAACCAAAGAACTGATAAATTATTATAAATGGTAAGAGTCATTTTAACATGGTTTAATTGTTAATTCATTTCAGATTTTTCCCACCTTATATGAATACTTTTCTTAAATTTTAGTTCTAATTTGTTACAGACACGATTCAAAGTCAAAAACATTCATCTCTATAATTAGTAAAATATTTTCCTTTTGAGTGAAAATGCTTATAAATGAAAAAGTTGTTACCCCTACTTCGTTAGCTCATATATTTTACCAATATAACAGAGTTTAAAATAGTGACTTAAGTAAAAATCATGGATTTTTTCTATTATCCAAGATGGCACATATTAGATCTGAGAATTTTAAAAAGATTGTTAATATCATAACAAGGACCAAGAATAGTATCATTAATTTTGAAAGTTTACCAATTAAACATTTAATAAGACTTTTTTTTAATGAAAAACACGTGTCATTGTTAACTGTTTGACTTACATAAAGTTGTCCAAAAATTATATTTTTAGGTTTTCTATCTTTGCTATGGTAAAAGATATTGAGGAATGTTTATTCTAGGTGTAATCCAAGAACATCTACATAATGTTAACATTTACTTCTTTAAAAAGGTGAAAAATCCTTGTGTACTTCTTTAACAAAGGTAAAAGAATCTTTAGTACAAAATTCAGACAGTTATAATGAAGATAATAACTCTCAAAGAAATCTAGTCAAATAATATTTATATATGCCAATAAACAATACAATAGGTTGAAAACATATATCATGATCAGAAGACCTTAATTTGTGCATTTTCAGAAAGACTGTATATGCAAGCAAGACAAGAACCTGATGGAAAAATTTTGTTATAATCAATCAAATTGTCATAGAAACTTTGACTTTGAGTTTCCTTAAAAAGTTTTGAAGTTGCGTTTCATTGCATATTAAAAAGTTTTGAAGTTGCCTTTTATTACCCCCATACATGGGGTGATAAAAGGACCTATATTTTCAGGTTGAGGTTGTTCCCAGGCTTTAATCACCATTTTCTGTAAAACATAATTAGATGACTTCAATGTCAATATTAAAATATTTCAAGTTTATACCATCTCTGAAAGTTACCTACCATGAACACCGAAAATCCAGGACCACTCATTCAACCCCTTTGTTATGTAAGATATCAACAGAATATTTTCAAAATTTAAATAATAAGTGTACGAGATATGATTTCAAAAGTGTAATCAGTTTCTAGTGTTTTTTTTTTTTGTTGTTTTTTTTGTGCATGCTATATTTCCACTAGGGTGCATTTACTATGATTTATTTGTAACAATTTTATTATAGCATTATTTTACGTCTCATAATGATCTCTTTTATTTAAGGGTCTTGTGGCACCCCTAAAAATAATTTTTATTCAAAAAAATTTTAAATCCAATATCATTTTATTATATAGAACACATTTAGTGTGTGTCTGCAGACATTTTCAAAAAAGGTTGTTTTTAGCACCAATATATATATATATATATATTTATATATATATATATATATATATATATATATATATATATATATATATATATATATATATATATATATATATATATATATATATATGTATATATATATATATATGTATATATATATATATATATATATATATATATATATATATATATATATATATATATATATATATGTATATATATATATATATGTATATATATATATATATATATATATATATATATATATATATATATAAAAGCCATTTTATTTTACATTATCTAAAATGTAAAATAATCATGTGTCAGCTCTAAGTTACTATAGAAAATTTAAAAAAATTAAAATTAAATAAAAAATTTGTATACAAAACTTTTAAAAAAGACATGTCTTAGACAATAATGCTTAATATAATAATGAAAGTTTTAAATAAATTCCAGGTTTTTAAGTATTAAATTTGCTACAACTCCTTCCTAGCTTATGTCGATATCTTTAGCTTCATCTTCATTGACTTACCAATATTCTATTGTGTATGTATATGATTTTTTCTTTGTTGCTAACTTTTGATTAATAATCCTACCAAAAAATAAATGTATATTTCCATCATCAAGCTCCCATTTATGGGTTATAAGCTGCCCTATCAAGGTTCCATTCTTCAAAATTATACCTAAAAATTGTTTTTGTTTTTCATCAATATTAATAAAAAGAGGATGTGTTATTTTTGCATTACCAGCTATTGCTTTTTTAACATCCTTCTCTAGTTGCTTTCTTTCCAGTAGTTCTTTTAACATTCTTTTCTAGTTGCTTTCTTTCCAGTAGTTCTTTTTTTAAATTAGCTTTGGTACATCTTTTTTCTATTTTTTCATACAAAAGATTATTAAAATTTTTAGAGGCTCGACATGTTAAAGCTCCTCTCTGAATTGCAAACTGAATGAGGTCTTTTTGTTCTGGCAATGTTTTCTCGTCAAGCCATGTTAATATTTTGTTTACTCTGGCTTTTATTTTTGCATTCAGGAACTCAAAAGTAGCAAAATATTACCAATAGCAGTCCATGACTGGGTAGGGTTTCTTTTTATCGTTTTATGTAAGTGTCTTATATTGTTAGTGAATATCTTTAAATCAGATGCATCTTTAGGTTCAATGTTCAGCTCTTTTAGTTTCAGACAGGTTTTTGATAATCTGAATTTATTTTTAGAAAAAATGTTGTAAATGTTACCATTTAACACAGGCTTGGATTCCATTTATATAAGTTAATTAAAAGACAAATATCTTCTGCAGCCTTGTTGTCCATCTAAAATTAAGAAAAAAATTAGCAATAAAAAGAGACAGAATAAAAAGAGACAGAAAAGTAAGACAAAATTGTGCTATCGAAAATAAGTCGTTTTGTCAGGAGCAACTGTATGCAACATTTTTAAACATGAAGGAGATTTTTACATATTGATTATTATATGTCAAATGAAAGATCTATAAATAATTTATTTGAGCATGCTAATTTCATTTAGGAGCATTTGTATTGGTATAATAAATTTTTCATATGAAAATTACCTATTTTTGCAAGATTTGTTAACAGTAAAAATCTCGGAATTAAAAAAAAAAAAAAATTAGCTATGATCAAGTTTAACCTTTACTTAAAACGAAATGATATAATTGACCAAATTTATATAATGAATTAAAATAATATAATTTAACCAAGTTTAACAGTTCATTTTTTTGCTAGCTTTTTAAAATTCTTTCCCTCATGTATATAGTGTAATTTGAAAAACATAAAAAAACCGGAAACTTTTTGAAAGCGATGTCAAAATAAAAAACAGATATTTAACAGACATGAAAGAAGGTGCCTCTATATATATATATATATATATATATATACACACATATATATATTTATATATATATATATATATATATATATATATATATATATATATATATATATATATATATATACACACACATATATATATAAATATTTATATATATATATGTATATATATATAAATATATACACACACACACATATATATATATACATATATATATATATATATATATATATATATATATATATATATATATATATATATATATATATATATATATACATATATATATATATACACACACACACTTATTTATATACATATATATATTTATATATATATATATATCAAAAAACATTTTTATAACAAGAAATTAATATTCTTATAATTAAAACAAAAATTATCTACTAAATTAGAAAAGTGTAAGTCAAAAAAGTGTATCACCCCCTAATCATTTTTTAACTTTTCTGTTGTTTAAATTAGTAAAATTGCAGAAAATAAGCCAAAAACAATCAAATTTGATTGATAAAAGTTATTCTAACTAATTTTTTAGCAAAATTTGTTTTCCTTTTAGGTTCTTAATAAGTAAATTATGGCGAAAAGATATGAAATTCATGAATCAGTAAAAAAACTGACCCTGGGATACTATAAAAGTGGAAAAGGATATAAAACTATTTCTAAAACAGTCCATGTTAAGCCTAATAGTGTAGGAAATATCATTAAAAAATATAAAAAAATCCTCAAACTGTTCGCAATCGCTTGAAAAATCGAGGTTTTATAGGTAGAATTGCTCCAAAAAAGCCTTTTTTGAGTAAAAAGAATCAAAAGAAAAAATTGGCTTGGGCTAAGAAACATTCAAATTGAACTATTGACCAATGGCAAAGAGTTTTATGATCCGATAAAACAAAAATATGTTTGTTTGGTTCTGATGGTATCATACGCAAATGGAGAAAAAATGGTGAACGCCTAAATCCTAAATGTATGAGACCAACTGTCAAGCATGGGGGAGGTGACATTAGGCTTTATTATAAAATTTCAATATAATATATACTTATAACTTTTTTTTTCCTCTTATCATAGGTCAGATGATGGTTTGGGGCTCTTTTGCTCTTTTGGAGTGGTGTTGGCGAACTCGAGTTCATTGATGGAATAATGACAAAAGAGGTTTATACTGACATTCTGAAGCGAAAACTGAGATCAAGCGCCAGAAGTGCTGGCTTATCTCGTAATTTTATCTTTCAAAAGGATGGAGATCCTAAACACACATCCAAGTTAGCTACTGAGTGATTAAAGAAAAACAGTATTAAGATGTTAGATTGGGTTCCTTAGTCACCAGACCAAAATCCGATTGAAAATTTAGTAGTTGATCAAAAACCATCCAGTTTGTCGCAATTAAAGGCAATTCTCATTGAGGAGTGGGAAAAATTTGACACACAATGGCTTAAAAACTTAGTAAATTCAATGCCTAAAAAATGTCTTGCAGTCATCAAGGCAAAAGGCGCACAAATAGACTATTAATTTTATATTAGCAAAATAGTTATTTAAGGGGTGGTACACTTTTTCTAATTTAGTGGATAATTTTTGTTTTAAGTATAAGAATATTAATTTCTTGTAATAAAAATGTTTTTTGACATAAATTCAATATTTAAAAAAAAAAATTAGGGTCAAAAATCTATATTTAAGCATATAAAAATTTGTTTTTATTGAAAAACCATCAGGGGGTGATAGACTTTTTTGACATACTGTATATATATATATATATATATATATATATATATATATATATATATATATATATATATATATATATATATATATATATATATATATATATATATATATATTATATATATATATATATATATATGTATATGTAACGCTCATCATCTTCAGTTAAAATTAAATATTTAAAATTTCAAATACTTATAAAGGTGTTAAAAAAAACAATACAAAATATAATTATTCTTGTACAAACTAATAATAATATAAATACAAAAATACAATAAAATCAATTAAAAAGTTTATCATGTCATACAAAAGAAATAGGAAATAACAAAAGAATAGGTTAAAAAGATATGCAATTTGTATAAAAAAGCTAAACAGAAAGTGTCATTTGTACATGGTTAACCTGTTTATTCATATCAGGTTTTAGCCATTCTATAAAAATACTTTCTTTAAGTTTTAGCTCAAATTGGTTAGATGCCAAAACTAACACAGAAAAACACTTATCATATTTACACGAAACAATTTTCATTAGCATGGAGATGTTAATAGATATGAGACTTTTTATCTCTCTTGTAATGTTCAGATATCCAGGTCTTTGTATGGCAAGTATTTTCGCCTATATAACAAGAGTTGCATCCTGCAAATACAAATTTATACACCACAAACGATTTTAACTCTAGAGGAATAGGATCTTTAGAAGAAAAGCCTCTTTAAAGTATTTCTTTGAAATACTTTAAAAAAGTTGTTTATGTCATAGTGAAACCCAAGTTTAGTACTATTAAAAGAAAATAAATACTAGTAAAAGAAATAGAATTGTGTCTACTATTTATATATCTAAGAAAAAATGTGAGTTTCTGACTGGAAAGCAGCACAAATGTCATCAATGTATCTTTTATAGAAAACTGATTTTACATCATTGAAATTTTTGATCCATTTATTTTCAAAATGACCCATGAACAAGTTGGCAAGAACAGGTGCCAGTGGAGAACCCATTGCTACACCATCGATTTGATCATAAGTTTTTCCTTTAAAAATGAAAATGTGTTTGTGAAGTGGCGAATTGGAATAGTTTTTTTAAATCAGTTTTAGTAATTTTAATGTTTTTACTATGGAGCAAAATTAAATTGACTGCAATTTCAATGGTTTCTTGAAGCGGAACATTGGTGTATAAGCTGGTTACATCATATGATACTAAAAAATATTTGTAGAGATCAAAGAATTTAATTTATGCATCTTTGGAAGTATCGATGAACTTCCAAAGATGCATAAATTAAATTCCTCTGAGACTACCATAAACACAAGTTGAGCACGGTACTACCAGGGATGTGGTGGGGATTGAACTCGGAATCTCT
Source organism: Hydra vulgaris (assembly GCF_038396675.1). NCBI lineage: Eukaryota > Metazoa > Cnidaria > Hydrozoa > Anthoathecata > Hydridae > Hydra > Hydra vulgaris. Next base: position 41,102,736 of record NC_088931.1, read on the forward strand.
CGCTTATGAAGCAAGCGCTCTACCACTACCGCATTATATATATATATATATATATATATATATATATATACATGGGACAGCATGATTTTTTTAAAAACAACAAAAAAAATTAATTTTTTCTCAAGTATTTTTTAACTTTATTTAATGTCAAATAATAACTTTTATTACACAATATTTGTCGTTAAAAATAAAAAAAAAGTCAATAAAACAGTTAGACTTGTTACAAAACTATGGAATTAGTAAAAATCAACTAAAATAGGAAAATTCAACTTTTTTAAAAAAGAATGGTAAAATTGAGTACGTTTTCTAAATTTTTACATCTATGTTGTTTATTATAGAATGCTTAATGCAATTACATTTTCCCTTTATACAACTAAATAGAAATTCAATCAGTTTTAAGTATAATATTCATTTTAATACTTGGTTGCATAACCTTTTGCATCAATAACCACTTGGCATCTGTGGGGCATGCTTTCAACTAGTTTTGTTAATAAGCTAACTTCCAGTGAATTCCAACCTTTTAAAAGTGTCAAAAATAAGTAATTTTCATTACAATGTTTTCTGTCTTTTAGTTCAGAATCTAATATAGACCACAGGTTCTCAATTGGATTAGGATCAAGTGATTGTGCCAGCCACTTAAAGTATAACTCAAAAATACCAGCCTTTTGTATATATCTTTTTCTTTTTTTTTTTGCTGCGTGCTTTGGGTCATTGTCTTGCTGAAATATATTGTTTTCATCTGGAAATAGATGTGTTATACTAAGTTTTAATTGGTGAACTAAAAGGTAAGGGTACTTATGTTGTTCCATAACTCCTTCAACTCTGTTCAGGTTTCCCACTCCATGAGTAGCAAATGCACCCCAAACCATGATTTTTTTTGTCATTCTTTACTGTGGCACGTGTGCACTCTGGATTATATGGGTTTTTTTCCAGATTCTTTCTCGATTACCATATTGTAGCACAAAAGGTGACTCATCTGTCCATATGACACATTTCCATTGATCTGAAGTTCTGCTTAAATGATCTCTGCACCATTTTAATCTCTTAACACAATTTTTCTTGTTTATAAAAAGCTTTTTTCTTTATTCTTTCAACAGTTGTATTGTTACATAAGTGTTCAAGGTTTAAATTTTGCTTTTTTCGCTTTCTTACTGACCCTGACTTTCCTGACACAACTTTTTGAACTAGAGATTTACCACATCCAACTTCTTTGAAAATATTATGCAAAGGCCAATCTGCATTGTGCATTTGAATTATTCTACCTTTATCAAAGTCTGAAACATGTTTTTTCCTAAATTGGTAAATATGAATTTTAACTGTTAAATAAATGATATAGTTCAAACTAAATGCTAAATTACTATAAGTATGAATGTCTTATACCTATTTAATGGTTGAATTTTTGTAGTAGTAGAATCAAAAGTATCTAACTTTGCCATTGTTGCCATTTAAGTATAATTTCTAATTATATAAAATTGCTAAAAAAATTAATTTAAATAAAATAATATTAATTTTTTTGAGTTATGAAAATATGAAAAGTTAAAAATAACTTTACTTTGCAAAAAAACAATATAAAATCACATGTAACACTTTATAATGAGGAAAACTTTAATGGGAAGTATAAAATAGAATGTTAAAGATATCCTTTTTTACCTGTTGTTAATTTGAGCCTGTTGTTGTTTTGTTGTTAAAATTGAGGGCCCACCTCCTTTTTTTTCAATTTCTTTTCATTTTAAATATTAGAATAGTGTAAATATATCAAGTATCTAACATGGAAAACCAAAAAAATGTTTAAATTTTATGGTACAATCAACTTTACTTTATTATAAAAAATGTATACAATTTTTTTATTTATGTTAGTTTTCTAACAATTCTGCAGATTAGAGTTTCAAAAGTTTAATCAATTATTTTTATTTTTTTTATTAAATAGTATAGTTCATTATTTGTTCTAATTTTATAATTAAGAAAAAAAATTTTAAAATAAATGATACAACATTGATTTTTGTGACTTTAAACAAAAAAGTCATGCTGTCCCTTTTTTTTTTAAGGACACTATATATATATATATATTTTAATGACATCTTAAAAGCATAATGATATTTATATATAAAACTAAAAATCATTTATCAATTATTTATTTATTAACTATTTATTTAACTTATTAAAATTTTATTAATTTTAAGTGTTAATTTTAGGCTCATATAGTTGGAGCCATTTTCAAACTAAAATACATATCAAATATTCGTTATTAACAATAATGATGTCATTGCTGCCTAATACTATAAAAGTTTTTTATAATATTAAGCAGCAAATTATTTGGGATGAAGGTGTTTTGGGATTATTCCAATTAATTGTACCTAGAAACTGTAAAGTTCATTCCTGTGTTACTCATCATTCAATTAAGTTTCATCCTTTAACTGTGACTTTCTAAGTGCCCCAAAAATTCTTATTTGTCTAATTTTTTTCCTTAAACATCAGCTCTATGGAATTTGCTTCTTGTTTTCCTGATTTATATAATTTGCAATCTTTTAAGACATCTGCTAATCATTATCTTGCTTTATAAACTTCGTCTTTTCTCTTCCAGTAACTTCCAACTCTCATAGTGATTGTTTGCAGCCTTGTTGGTGAAGAAGATGTTTAAAATTAAAAAAATAAAAAAATTGTAAATTGTATCTTTGCAATGCTGTGCATGCTCAACAATTCCTTATGCTTTCCAGTTTGCTTTAGTCACGCTTTTTTGATATTGAGCTATTCATGTTGTTATCTTTTTTCTGGTTTCACCTACATAAAAGTAGGTGAAACCAGAAAAAAGATAACAACATGAATAAAAACAACATGAATAGCTGAAACCAGAAAAAATTGCTCCACATGTACATTCAAGTTGGTAAACATTTGGGTAACTGTTTGGAGGTAGCTTTGATTTATTTTGGCACAACACGTTAAGAAAAGATCTTCCAAAATAAAAAACTTTTTATGCCAACTTTTTGAAACTTATGCCTAAGAATAACATTTAATATAGGAACCTACAAGAGTATTATGGTATTATTTGTGTTAATTTCTTGACGGTTTTTTGGTTAGGATGGTTTGTAATGTTTAACAATATCTAGAAGTTGTTGCCAAGAATGTCCATTTTCCAAAAAAATATTTATTAGGAACTCAATTTCCTTTCTATATAATTACTAGAACATAATTTATAAGCTTTTACCTGAAAACCTTTAAATATCCCTATTGCAATGTACGGTGGTATAGATGATTGCAGTTTTACAAGTATATTTGATATTGCGTTCTTGCGGTATATAAAAAAGTTATATTTTTGAGTTATATGATTAGATGAAATGTATCTAAGAAATTAAGTTGGTCTTGATTATTTTGGTATTCACATGTGAATTGAATGAGATTTTAAAAATGTCGTATATGATTTTCTTGTCGTATTGAACTTGGGCAATGTTTGATTAATTTATGCATGTCAGTTAAAGTTAATTTAGTATGCAGCTAACGTTTATTTTTATCATCCTTTAAAATATCAATATATTTTAAAGGATGATAAAATTTTTTCTCTTTATATATATATATATATATATATATATATATATATATATATATATATATATATATATATATATATATATATATATATATATATATTTATGAGTCCTAAAGGACAAAATAATATTATCTAATGTTGGATATAGCTCCTTAACTTTTTGTTTTGTGGAGCACTCTCCTTATTGTCATTGCTGTTTGCATATGCTTGTCCACTAATTTGCAGTTTGGGATGACAACAAATTTTTTAAATTGCTTTAAATCAGTTTTCTTGTTTTATTGCTAAGATTTGGTCTCTTGTATATATATATATATATATATATATATATATATATATATATATATATATATATATATATATATATATATATATATATATATATATATATATATATATATATATATATATTAAAACTGACTGAATGGAAACAAATTTTACAAACATTTGGTGCAAGTGTTTGCCTAAAAGTACTAATTTTAAAATCCTCATGCTTTTGCCCTAAAATGTTTTACATTTTAGTACTGTACTAGGCAAGAATGCATGTATCAAAATTAAACGGATAAGTTAAATCTAATGAAGTAAGTCTAATTAAAGATTGAATAAGACCTAGTGAAGTAAATACACTTTACAAGTCTTGTGTAAAAGAATAAAGTAAAGGTGAAATAAATGACTTTTGTATAAAATTAGTCTTGTTTAAAAGAATTAGCTCTGCATCAATTGAGCATTATTTTAATTATATTCTAAACATACAAATAAGCTCTAGCAAAAATGATTTGTGCTAGATAAAAAGTAAAATTTTGTTGAAAGAATCATAAAATAGCAAAACAGTGAAGCACTTGAGATCAAGGTTGTTATGAAGTTATTATTGTATAATAATGTTATTTAATAACAATAGACAAATCACTGATTTTAGTTTTTTACATATGTAAATGAAAATCAATCTACTAAATTGTCACATTTGTTGCTCTCTTATAATGTATAAACATCAAGTATTACCACTTTCAACAGTCAATAGAAACAGTCTGTTTCTATTGGTTCATAAATGTTTCTACCTGTACTAAAAATTTTTCACCTTCAATAAAATAAAGTGAAACTTAAAGTAAACTTTTTTCTTTAAATCAAATTCCACAAATTTTCTTCCATAAAGAGTATTCATTACATAGGTGTGCTTTAAATACTCTTCAATCTCCTTGTTTATCATTTATTGGAGATTTTTTAAATCTTTTGATATCTTCACTAAGTATAAAAGTGAAATTACATTCACTGTTGTCAAACTTGAGACTAAACTTTAATTTGTTTCCTACTTAGACAAATTTTTTTTATGCTATAATCCTGTTCTTTATAATATTGTTACCTAAAAATATTATAAAAATAAGTTTTACTTTGTTTCTTTATAACTACCATATGAAATTTTGAAAACTAGTATTGAAAATGGTATGAATTAAGTAACTTAAGCACTTCTTGTTGATTCATCATTTTTTTTTCTAAATGCTGTTTTATCGTATCTGTTTTATCACTTCTTAGTGTCATCATTTGCTGATGTAATTATTAATTAGAATATTATTATTTTTTACAATTATTTATAATTTTTAGGCTAATTGTGGTGATTCACGAGCTATTGCATCAGTTGGTGGTATTGCACAAGAACTTTCACATGATCATAAACCTAATGACGAAGGTCACAAAAAAGTTTTATGTTTTGAGAATAAAAATGTTGTTTAGGACATGAAATGTTTTTTAATATTTTAACTTCTAGTTCCATGCAAGAATTTGTAAAGTTGTCTCTGTTTAAATCAATGTAATACAAGTTGTAATCCAAAATCAAGATCATCAATAACATCATTATCATTATTGTCATCATTATCATCATCATTATCATAATCATCATCATTATTGTAATAGTAGTACTGAAAATAGTTACATAAATTATTTTTTTTTAGAAGAAACAAAAAGAATAATTGCAGCAGGTGGTTGGGTGGAATTTAACAGAGTAAATGGTATCTTAATATTATATATAAATTTTGAACAGATCAAAATGTGCCAATATGTTGAGTTTTTTTATATTCTGATATTTCTTTTTTAAATAATCAAATTGAAAAGAACTTAATAGTTTTAAATGCCTAATAAAATGTTTTAATGCTTGTATGTATGTAATTGCTTACATATAGCACATTATAATGTGTCATGAATTTTTATTGATGCAGAAAAAAAAACTGGATAAAGGTTTGATTAAAAGAAAAATTCTCAAGAAGATAAATGTTAGATCAATATTGTAATTTAATATAACTATATAATAATTCGAAAATAAAAGTTTTGGTGATAACGTAAAATTGATCCAATATTAGGATGGGTGAGGCGTCTTAATTGTGGGGAAAACAACTTACCTAGGAGAAAGAAAACTTAGATATATTACCCCTAATATAGTTGTGGGTGTGGGGAGCAGGAGCTGGTAGTCCTAGAAATATATATATGTGTGTGTATATATATATATATATATATATATATATATATATATATATATATATATATATATATATATATAAATATATATATATATATTTGTGTATATATATATATGTGTGTGTATATATATATATATACATATATATATATATATATATATATATATATATATATATATATATATATATATATATATTTATATACAGTACTGTGAATAAGTTTTAGACCACTTACATTTTTTCAAAAAATTTCGGAGAATTCTTCTCTAATACTTAAGTTTGTAGTTCTAAATTATAAACTTATTAAAACACATGTATTTCACACAAAATATGGAACAATTACAAACTTTTTAATATCAAACTTCATAAAAAACTCTTAATATTTACTATGTCCTCCTTTTGCCTCAATCCCAATATTTGCTGGGGAATAGATTCATACAAGTTAGTTATAAAATCCTGGGGGATGTTGTGCCATTCTCTTTGAAGTACTTCAAAACATTCTTCAGCATTTCGGGGAGCATGTTCGACCTTCTTTCTGTCCAGGGAATCCCAAATATGCTCAATTATATTCAAAACTAGACTCTGGAGAGGCCAGGTCATCAATTCCAGTACTCCTTCCTCTGCCATTTCATTTAAATAATTTTTTTCTCACTCGGGAACCATGTTTTGGGTCATTGTCCTGGTGCAGAATAAAATTATGACCTATTAGTTTCATTCCAGATGATACAGCATGGTGTCTAAGGATATCCACATAACATTCCCCGGTGAGTTGCCCCCTTTTTTGATCAAATCACCTACTCCAGATGAAAATAAATAGCCCCAAACTTGTAAAGAGCCTCCTCTGTGTATGTATGTATGTATTACATATAAATAAATTGAAGTTACGCTTTTCTTAATATCTGTGATTGCCTCAAATTTTGCAATACAAGGATTAGTTTGTTAAAACATAGCATTATGTCAATGTTCAGCCAGCCACCAAGCTCATGCTTTGAATCACCAATATGTTGCACTTACTATTATGCTATGTCCTGTAAATATGATTTGGAGTGCAATCACTTCTAATGGTTGCGCTGGTTTGTACCTTTTACAACAAGGAAAGACTGTCAATTCTGCAAATTATTTAAAAATTTTCAAGAATGATTGTCAATTGTATTTGAATTGGAAAGTTTGATATTTTCAAACATAATGGCTGCAACTTGCAATTAGAAAAAAATTGACATCACAAGTAGATTCTCAGATCTTCTAGTGATCTGAGAATCTACTTGTGATTCTCAAATCACTAGAAGATCTGAGAATCACAAGTTTTTTTTTCAATTTTAATTTCAAAAATCAGAATGTTGGATTCTGATTTTTGAAATTAAAGTTGAAAAAAAAAGCCATGATGAAAGTGTAGTGTCATAAAATAACATCTAAGTATTGTGTTTCTTGTTGCTTCGATGCTGCAAAGAAAAGAGGCTGTTTTAAATGTTTGAGGAGCCCATAGAATGTATTGAAACTTGTTTTATACTGTAAAATCTTTATACATTTGTTTATGTATGTTGTTATTTGAATTAAAGTGTTTTCTAGGAAAAGTGCTTACACTATTCAGTATAAAAATATTTTTGTACTATAAATATTGGCTGGCCAGATCTCTCTTTATATATATATATATATATATATATATATATATATATATATATATATATATATATATATATATATATATATATATATATATATATATATATATATATATATATATATATATATATATTTATATTTATATTTATATTTATTAGGGTGTCCCAAAAAAATTTTGTAAAAGTCTGGTTCCTTTCTCTAAATTGTTTAATTCCAGTATTATTTTATCTAATATTATCAACAACAACAAAAATTTCAACAACAAAGAAAAGATAGGGGTGAAGATGAAAAATGCTAATCTAAATATTAAAATTTCTAAACATTTTTTCAGTTTTTTCAATTGTGGGTACCACTTTTAAAGTAGAATAATTCTCTAATATTTTCTCTAGTGACTTTTTGTATTACTTGCAGTTCAGTCAAAGCGAAGACCTACAGATCCTATTTGATGCCAGGCCATTCATGAATGAACTTAACTACCTCCTGTCCCATCAAAACACTAATACCAACAGGTATCTCAGGGATCAAAATAATTTCTCATTATCCAAGCAAAATAAAACAATTGGCTGAAATTCACACCAATTGTTGTATCTGGCTTGATGCTTCCATCAACATACCACAACATTTTGCTATCAAATAAGCAACTAGTGAAACCAAAGGTTAAAAATCTTTTTTTACTGTTTTTGCAACAGATTCGTGGGATGTAGTTTGAGCTTCAATTAGAGAGGTACAGAGGTATATGAAAATGTTAGTATATTTACATCAGTACCTATTGCAGCTTGGCTAGTGTGATGATCATCATTACTTGTCATGGCATTATTTTTGTTCGGTCTAATGCTGCATTAAAGAGTTGATTGTCAAGAATACAACGTTTGAATATAGTATTCGATAGTTGACTGGTGTCTAAAAAAGAACCTTGTGAAAATTTTGTAAACCTTGCTGGTCTATCAGAAACTTTTAACTTCATTTATCTTGATGTGACAATCCCATTCACCATGGAAATATCAAAAAGTCTATCTTGGTATTGAATTTTTGTTCATAACTATGTTTAGTAGCTAATTTTCTACTTTTGTGTTTAAACACTTGAACATGCAGAATGTTTATATACAGCATGCTTGTGCATGCTGCTCATAATTTAGCTTCTACATAAGGCTTTGCTATAGTTGGAATATTAGCCTTGAGCCAGAAAATCATAGGTTTATCTGCAAATGTGTTGCAAGGTGTTTAAATAGTTGACTTTATGACACCAATTGTTAGCAACTGACTCAGCTGATCTATTGTTGAAAGAACAAATGTCCAACAAACCAAAAAATTCATAATTGAGCATGTTACTTTACCAGCATATGATAAATCCGAAGCAACCCTTTTCTTTAGTAATTTTTTACATTTTTTTACTATAATAAATAAAAAGTGTTCAAAACCAAATAATAAAAAAATAAAATCTCATATGGTATAAACCAACAAAACACAGAAATCCCTTTTCCACCCCACCCCTTATGAATAATCATGCCATTGTTATTATTAAATTTATTAAAAATTAAATTCTGAGCAATAGTTTATTTAGAAAAAGTTTCCAACAAATTATTGCAAGTAAAATACTTTTCAATAATGAAATCAAAATATTCGTCTTGGAAAGATTTTGGTAAATAATGGGAAGGGGGGAAATCTGAATTCGCTTGTGCTTCTACTCCTCCATAAACTATCTATGTTATAACATTATAATACTTTATACTATTTGTTTTTAGATGTAATGTTAAACAATTTATAGCAACATTTTGTATGAAATAAACAGAATTTTAAGATTAAGTTTTTAGACAAATTTTGGTAGATTTAAGCTTCTGATATCGGGTTTGCAAAAAAAAATTTAACATTTTTACTCATCAAACCAAAATAAGAAAATATGCGATTTTAAATTTGAAAAAAATAACTTTTCCATATATAAAATAGTCACCCTGTTATGTGGAATTTATGTTGTGTAAGTTTTATAAATAAATAAACGACTTAATTGAAGTTTCAGGATAATTTTTTTTTTTTATAGGAAATCTTGCTTTATCCAGAGCTATGGGTGATTTTGTGTTTAAAAGAAATTCAACATTATCTCCTGAGGAGCAAATAGTGACTGGTAAAATCAATAGTGTTTCAAAAGATTTGTTTGTGTTGAAAGTTTGTTTTTTAAAAAATTGTTAAATTTAAAATAATAGTTGTAGAAATTCAATTGGTAATGTTTTATTTTTAATCATTTTAATGTTGTTTTTTTAAATAAATTTTATAGCCTATCCTGATGTGATTGTGGAAGAAATAGCTCTAGATCATGAATTTATTATTTTAGCGTGTGATGGTATAGTTTTTTATACATTTTTTTGAATTTCTTTACTTTCTTTTTTTTTAACACAAAAAATAAAATAACTGTACATTTATTGTACATTACTAACTTAATAAAATGCACTGAAACATTAAGTAGGTCAGTGTTTAATGATTTGTTAAAATTGCTTGATTTTTTGTACATTACTAAATATACAAAAAAATATACTAAAATTTCTTGATTTCTTGATCATTACAATTAATAACTGTCATTTATTTTTTGACAAAGATTGGTTGTTGATCCTCAATAATTTTTCTTAAATCCTGTCTATATTTTGCTACTAAACCTGCAATTTTATTCATTCACATGAATCCTCCTATCTTCTCAAATCTTCTGAATTATTAAATCACCTGAATCCTTCTATCTTCTGAGTCCTATCTTACTTTTGAATTCTACACATTTATTAATCTCTAATCTGACTTTATACAAAAAAACATTATATATGGGTTAAGGGAACTCAAAATGCACTGGGACTTCAGGAGGTCAGGTTTTAAATAATGCAACATAGAACTCGAGTTTTTTTATTTAATATTGAAACCGCTGTATAATCTGGATAAAAAGTATAGTTTTTAGTCATAAATAAATTTTTTTTACATGATTTCCTTTAAAAACATTTTAAGTTATCAAGATGTTGAAAAGAGTCTACTAGCCATTAACAAAACTGAGTCCGTGTCAAATCTCATGTTACCCCATGTTTTAGATTTTGCTAATTTATATATGTTATAGGTTTCATAAAAACTAGGAAAATCTGAAAGTTGTTAACTTTAACTCCTTACAGTTCTAGATTTCAATTTTCTTATTTATGCAGGTTTCAATTTTCGTATTTATGCTAACTCAGCATTTATTGCAACTTCCTTTTTTGTCATTAAATAGTAATACTTAATGAACAGAATGAGGTGTAAACCTTAAATCTGGTATTTATAACTTAATTATGACAAAATTAAGATATACTTAACTTTAGGTAGTAAAAAGTGAATTTTAAAGTTGTTTTGAGGTCAGTGACAAATATATATTTTAATTTTAGTTTTTTTGTTTGTGGGTGCAAGGTAAGGGGGAGAAAGAAGCGGTATAGCATTTTTTTCACTCATCCCCCTTTACATTTTGAAAAATTTAATTCATAATGACCAAAAAAAATTTAAGTGGCGTGAGGTTAAAAAAATGCTTTCTAAAAAAGATTTGATTTGATATACTTTTAGGTGCTTCACCTAGCATTTTAAGATACCAATTCAAAAAACTGTATAACAAACTTTAGTGATTATTTTTGAGAATTTTTCTTTAAAATAACATTAACAAATTTGAAAAAGATATAATGAACAAAAAATCTGAAAATAAAATCTATAAACTATAAACAAAAATCAACAAATTCTTGAAGGTTAAAAATAGGAAAGAAATCTTTGATGTTATTTTCATCAGATTCAAACTGAAGTCATTTTTTGGTTCCTCTTTCACAAAATGATTTAATCATTATTAGTTTTGATTACGCATGATGATTTATTACATGTAGATTTTAAAACATTCATAGCTATGTTTAGTAGCAGATTTTCTACTTCTTTGTTTATCAGCTATTGTTTGATAAGCTTCAATGACCCTTTCATATTAATGTTGCCATAGCAAACATGTATTGGAGATGAAATAGTTACTGCTGTTAATGATTGATAATTTTTATATGTTCATTAATACACAATATCTGGACATAATTTGCAATTTTTGATTTATTTGATCAAGGAGCTGGGTAATGCCAATTGTGTCAGGTGAAAAGATAAAAAGTCAAATATTTTAACTTTTTAGAAATGTCAATACATCACTGTCGAATTTTGAAGAATGACCATCAGATTGGACAATACCAGGCCATTTTATAATATTTTTTTCTAAATAGCATTCGAACATTTGATATGCACTTAAAAGTGTACTGTGATCTTGAAGGCACATTGCTTTAACCTCCTAAAGAAACAAAGGATATACAGTTACACATTCCCTATTTTCTCTTTGACAACTTTGTTTTTGACAACCCCTCTCCTAGCAAACACTAACTCATTTGGAGTACTATCAACTCCATATTTTCAAATTAAGGTGTTTCATCATGATTATAAACTCAAGTGGTATCAATATCTCTTAGTCATACACCTGTTTCTAATTAGTTTGCACTAATGAAAATATTTACTTTTTATATGTTCTTCAGCTAATTTGTTAAGATGGTTACTGCCATTTCTTTTGTGCATTTAGGCACAATTTATAGATACAGTTCCCTGACTTATTTCTGTGATATACTTTTGATAATTTGCATCCTGATGTTTCCAAAAAGATTTTCTAAGCTTCTTTGTTTGGAGTACTTATGGAACATTTAGTGATAGCTTAATGATATGACGACCATGAAGGTGTCTACAGCTTTCAACATTGTCCTTGTAAACTCCAACTTATTTAAACTTTGAGGACATCTAAGTAAATTATTAAAAACAAGAAATTTTTTTCCAAATCATGTTTACATATTACCTATTTTTATTACCTATTTTTGTTTTTTTATATAAAAGACTAGCGACTCTTCTTCATCTTTGGTGAAAATTGAACAATATTCCTTCTTCTTTCCAATTTCAATTACACCATTAAATTGTTTGTTAATTGTACTAAGATCTTTGATTAGTGGAAATTTTCTTTAACTGATTGCAGCATGACCACAAGCATAACCACGCTGATTGTAGCATAACCACACTGATTTGACACCACTAAACTGATTCCTTTAAATTCTACTTGAGTTTGTTCAAAAGCAAATTAAAAAAAAGAATTATTTTTTGAAGGAGAGTTAATAGTGGATTTATAGGCAGAATTTTTATTTAATAACATTGAGAAGAGATTAAATACAGATAGCTTTCTTTCTTTCTTTTTTTTAATTAAGTTTCATTCACCTCTGAGCTTTGTGTGGTGGAATATAATAACTATAGAATATAAATGAACAAAATATTTGTTAGTATATTCAGCAGGGAAAGTAAAAATTTTATTCAGAAGTGATTATTGAAGCCAAAATCGGCTACTATATTTTTGCTAAATATGTCTTTATTCAACCTGGGATTCTGAGGTCCTTAATGAAAATGTGTCTTAAATATTTATATTAAAACTTATAAAAACTGTAATCCAAAAATTATTCACTTATTTGGAAATCTAGCGGAAGTATTTCAATAACTTTTAAATGTCCAAATATTTTGAGGTTAGCAGGTTCTTAAAATATTCTCAGCAAAAGCATTCTGATATCCCTTCACCTGTATTGGCTGACTCTTCAAATGATATTATTGTATAGGCATTAATGTTTGATGTATTTTTATTAGGAATTTGGGATGTAATGACAAGACAAGAAGTTGTTGATTTTGTTCGAGTTCGCTTAGCAAATCGTGAATCTCCTGAACGTGTAGGTTTTTAACTATTTATAGAATGTATATAGCAAGTTAGTTATACATAAAGAATTATTTTACTAGTGTATATTATTTAATTACTATATATTGTTGACTATATATTATTTCCGAAAAAGTGTTTCACTAAAATTTTTCTTGTTTCATTTCAATATTACACCAAACAATTAATAAAATGAAAATCTTTAGGAATAAATTAAAAATATGCATGATAAGCAATAGCTTTTCTGTGAGTGTAAAAACTAATTTTATAGAACTAAAAAAGTATTTTATTAGTTCTATAAAATTATGAAAAGTTTTTAAGTTTCTGCTTTATAAACACTTTCTTCAATTGATAAATATGCAACTAACTATTGCTATGCATTTTCAATCATTATATAACCAACTAACTGTTGCTATACGTTTTGAATGATCCTAGCAACCATAAATTAAATTCATTTTATTATTCATGGTTTTATTTTTTGCAACGTTAATAATTAATCAACTGTGTATTGAACCTAGAAGTATAAAATAAAGTGTTTAAAATAAATTTAAAATAAGAAATTTTTTTATTAACATCTTTACTTCCAACAAGGCTGCAGGCAATTACTATTTGAGTTGGAAGTTACTGGAAAAGAAAAGATGAAGTTTATACAGGGTTCCCACTCCTCCTTAAAAACCTTAAATATCCTTAAAAAAAAATCCTCCTTAACAGTCCTTAAAAAACCTTTAAAAAAGTTAAAATTTACTGCTCTCCTTAATTTCTCCTTATTTTTTTTTTAATCATCTAGGAAATTTGATTAAAGTGAAGGGATTATACTTATTAATAAAGAAGAAAATATATAGTTCTTTCATAGTTAGCAAACCTATATTTCTATTATATATATATATATATATATATATATATATATATATATATATATATATATATATATATATATATATATATATATATATACATATATATATATATATATATATATATATATATATATATATATATATATATATATAGTATATATGTTACTGTTACCCGCAGTACCAGGAATTAGCTACATGCTAATGTTTATAATATATTTAATATTAATAATGTTTATAATAAATTTAATATATTTAATATTAAATATATTATAAACATTAGCATTTAGCTAATTCCTGGTACTGCGGGTAACAGTAACATATATACTATATAGCTCTAGTTTATCTATTGAGCACTCTTTCAAGTATACAATATTATACATGATAATATAAAGATATTTTCTTTATTCATATATATACACTTACGTATATATATATATATATATATATATATATATATATATATATATATATATATATATACATATATATATATATATATATATATATATATATATATATATATATATATATATATATATATATATATATATATATATATATATATATATATATAAAATATTTCCTTAAATCTCCTTAAAATCCTTACTTTTAGGCTCAGTTTAGTAGCAGGAACCCTGTTATAGAGCAAAATAAGGATTAACAGAAAACTTAAAAAATTGCAAATTATGTGATTCAGGAAAACAAGATAAAGGAAGAAAGAACTGATGTTCGAGGGAAAAAAACTGGACGAAAAAGAATTTTTAGAGCACTTAGAAACAGTCACAATAAAAAGGTAAGACTTTATTGAATGCCAAGTAACATGAGAACGAATTTTGATGGCACAAAAGACGCTAGCTTTTTAGAGCAGTGCCCATTATAATATTTATAGAAAAGAGAAAGAGAAGCAACATTACAACAATGTGATAATGGTTGAAGGTTGGCTGCATAACCAGGTCCATTTATATTTACAATGTGTTTTTGCACCTTGTCTAAAAGAGAAAGCGCATCATTGGAAAATTCGCCCCAGATATAGCAACAGTATTCTATACAAGGACAGATTTGAGGTTTATAGAGATAAAGAATAAAACTTTGCAAGAGATATGACTCAACAGAAGAAAAGTTACTTTAAAGACCACCAATATTAGTGAATGATAGATTTAGAGAGCTTGGTGATGGTGATGGTTTTTTTGTATTTTATAGTTTTTGGTACTTTAGTCATTTTTAAATTTGTTAAAGAACTTGATTCAAAGCACAGATTGTACTCAGTATTAATAGTGCAGAGGCAATTACTTGGACTATTAAATAGTAATAGTCCAAGCAATCGCCTCTGCACTATTAATAAACCCTAAGCTGTATCAAAGGGCTCCAAATGCAGCCGGGACAATGCACACCAAAAGTACAAACAGGGACACCATCCATGCGCAACATGGAACTGTTAGTACTCTGATGTTTTTCAGCTGTTGGTGGAATCAGCCTCTCCAAGAGCTACCACGGATTTTGAGAAACTTGACTACTAGTTTGCCTCAGAATCATAAAACTTAGTTTTAGAACTGTACCCTCATTAGGAGATAATAGAATGAGTTGCCTATTCATAAAAACAGAAGCACAAGCAAAACCCATGTATTGAGTCAAGAAGATCCAGCATTCAACATCCTAAACTGGAAACAATGTATTATAAATACATCTACGCCAGCCTAATAGATGAAGATGGGGTGCAAGGCTGGTTAACAGATAGAATCTGTTTACCCCTTAAGTCTTTGCCTAGGAGGCCTTCTACAAAACAGTAGATGAATTCATAACATGAATCATTAACATAAATTTAACGAGACAATATCTCTAACCTTTACTCAAAATAAAATGTAATTTTAAATAAGCAAATAATTAATAGACAAATTTAGATTTTATTAGAACAATGTGTACTTGAACTTGATGTGTAGCAATTTGTATGGTGTTTTGTTATGTGGTTCTTAAGATAGCTTAATAAGTCACTTGACTGCCTGAACCACATAACTCTTGCTGTTTATATGCGATAGAGAAAAGCTAAAAAAGGTTAATTGTTTGTGCAGCCAAAAATTAGCTTCTATATATTGTATTTAAAGCAACTGAATCATACAAGTTATATCTCTACTGTATGTGTTTCTTGAGCTTTAAGTATTTCATCCCCATTGGTGGTAAAATTTTTGCAGCTGATGTAAAAAATCTGAAGAATAGACAAATGAGCTTAAGTATTATTTTCTCCAACAAACCCTGACATTAGGAAGTGGATACAAGTTTCTAACATGTCCTCTCATTGAATGAGCAAACATGTTGCAAAACTTGCATGTACATATCTTAGGGTGCATCGATAATCCATCCTCCCCTCTTGTATGCACTTGTATGCTTTCAACAACCTCCCCCCCCCCTCTGCATATGTATGCATTATTTATTACGAATTCAAGTTGATTTAAATAAATCAAATATGTTATCAAATATTAGCAATCTCCTCACTGATATCTTTGCTTTTAAAAGATTAATAGATCCACTCTCACTTACAAATGGTATAATTTTGTATTTTAATCCTTCTTTAGGTATATCATGTAGTAAAAGGTGATGTTTCAGTGCGTTGATTGGCTTGATACGTTTTTAAAATATCAAGACAGTGCCATTGCTTTGTAACCATTCTCGCAGTATTCATAGATGGCCAGAAATGGAATAAAATGTTGGGGAAGTTTTTCAGCCAGTTTGTTTCAAACGGTGTGCAATATGACTCCTTTTGGCATTTTACAATTTGTAGGCTGTATTGCAATTGCTGATAATGTTTGTCTACCCAAAACAGGATCAGCAGTTGGCGGTTCATATGCTTTCCCAACTGGTACAGCCTGGCAGTGAACAGGATAACTGTCAATGAGGGTTTTCTCCCAAACTTGGGTTAAAACATCAGCCACTTTTTGAAAGTTCTCTACCTTCAATTCGTGGTCGGTTGTTTTTCCAGAGAATCAAGTTGATTGCCAAAAAAATCATAAGGTAGAACTATTCCAGCCAAATCACGAGAAAGAAGTGTCATTCTTCTTTCAACGGGGTTAAATGCCAGCTGCATTCATACCATGAAGAAAGCTATCTAAATTAAGCAAATGAAAGAGGTCAACGGCAGTTGCTAAAGTTTTAGGGAAGCGTGGTGCCTTATCCTGAGCTCCATCAGTCTCCATTAACATAATTGGTCCATGTTTTAAAAATTTAACATAATTAGTCCAACTTGGTTTAAAAAAGTTCTCTAACATCAAAAGCATGTGTAAAAGCATTTGATGTATCGTGTTTTGCACCTCTTATGCATATGAAAGTGTCCCCATTGTAAGATACATATGAATGATTTGGAAAACATTATATTTTCATTTTTTTTTTGCATTGAGTTTTCTGGACATAAAAGCTTTACTGGAACTGTGTTGACATGTTTTTTTCCTTCAGAAGTGTTTCCATGTTGTGGTAAAAGACAAAGGTACAAACCACTCTTACTCAAGGTAAAGCCTATCTTTGTTAACTCTTCCCAAAGGTCATCCAAAGTGGAGACTCTACAGAAACATTCTGCTCAATTTTTATAATTGTTGATAAAAGCTCTGGTTGGTCAACCTCAAGACGCGGTCATCCAGGATGGTTTTGACTAAACTGTTTCAAAGCACTTGATGCTTCAGGGATGTTATGACACACAGTTTTGATGCTCACTTTAGGTTTTTGTCTTCGTTTTCTTAGATGAGCTGATTCACGAATCAATCTGAAATTGAAATATCAGAAAATCTTTGATTCTGTTATAAAAACTTCTATACTTAAGGTTTCACAACTTTTGGCTAAAATAGAAAAAATACGCAAATTCCCATTTCAAATTAGAAATTATTGACAATAAGATTATGAAAATTTCTGTCTTTGAAAATGTTTGGTTTTTATGGCCAAGATGCTTTTCTATACGCACAAATAAGCTCTGTTTAATATATCTTTTAACATTTACTAGAAACCTGACAGTTAGACATTTTAAAATGAAATATCTAATAAAGAAATTATATATAACTAAAATATCTAATAAAGAAATTATCTCACCTGTCCAATTTTTTTTTTCTTTTCTTATGGTTTCTTTCACAGTGTTTATTTGTTCCTTTGTGCTGGATTTTCTCTTTCCTTCTTTTTGTCTGTTAAATCTAAATTAAGAAATACCAAAAAATGAGCTATTAGAAATTCTTGACAGTTGATTAATCAATTTATTTAGGATATAGAAAATAGGTCTAGTGGTCAATGATAAATAAATTTATGTAACTGCTCTAAGGTCGTTTGATGTAGTTTGATTTACAATTCAGTTGAACTCAATATAGAGTTTCTCAAAAACAGGTAGTTTCAGAAAACAGTTGTTTTCTGTTTTACATTTAAAAAAAACACAGCTGTTTTCTGTTTTTCATGGAATTTACAACAAAATAGTCCGATTTCTAGCATTATTTTTTATTATAGTAAAATTTATGGAACACAAGTGAGTTCAGAGATTCGTTTGAAAGGCGTGACCAAATCATTGTGCAAAAGTTTGTTGAATTTGAAAAAACTTGTTCAATGTCTGTGGACATCAGTTTAATTGTAAAGAGAGCCTGTTACTGTTAAAATGGGAGTAACTTTTTTGCCAATTTTCCAGTAAAAAACAAAGTGTCTCTTGATGGAATAAGTTTATCACATCATTATTCCATCCTGCACTTGTTTGCTTCTTGAGATTTTCATATAACTCCTTCCTAATGTTGCTATTTAAGTTCGAAAAGTTTTTCCAGCATAAAGTCAATAACAGTGTCAGCTGTCAAAAGAGTTGAACTTTCACAACTCAGTGTCTCAACAACAATTTTGATTGGCTCCATGGCGGTTTGCAACATCGACAAAGTATTAAAATCTACCTTATTGATCAGATCAAGCATATTTAATTCAGTTAATGTCTCAAACAGGCAAAGTTTTGTTTTAATCAGTGGATCAATCATTGTGGGGATAGAATTTCAACGATGTTGAACGTCAAGGTGCAATTCAATTTCAGCTCCAAATGCTTGAGTTCCTTTTGACTGAAATATTTGATTTCTAAGGTCTAATTTCTGATATATTTGATAACATCTCGTGCATTATTCAAAACAGAATGGAAATTGACTTCTGAATAATCTACTTGCACAACCTCTATGTCATTATTTTCAAAATTGTCAACCTGATCTTCATCATCAGAGTCTGAATTTAACTCACTTGAACTAATTCGATTGATTTTCTTACACAAAGTGTCAATTACTCCCAAGTATGAATAATGCAATACGATTGATAATCTTAACAATTTTCATACATTTCTTGTTGATTGCAACAAATCTTTTTCAAATTCAATTGAAGAACTCTTCAAGTGATTTGATATTTTTTCAACCATTGCTTCATCATTGCACGAACCAAAGATGCGAACTTATCTCAATTTGTATGTTTTATTTTCTTCACTACAATGCAGATTTATTCCAAAGAAGCGGTGGCGAACAGTTTTATACTCATCAACACTTATACTGAATTTTTTTCCTTTCCCATTTTTTGAAACAATTTCTGCAACCATTTGATTTTTCTTGTTATGAAAATCAATGTTGATAAGCTTCATTACCCCGCTCTCATTTTTTGGAAGTTGATATCCTTCTTTTTTGAACTGATTTCTGGTGATAGCTCTAATGGGTATTCTGTCTGTGGTCATGTCAGAAACATTTATGCTATTACATTGAACAAAATCAAGTATTGTTTTAGGTTTCTTTTCTGCTACAACTTATTCAGGAGGAATTTTTTTCAGTTTGAGGCCAATTAATTCCATGCTTCAATTTCAAGTGAGCCTTTGAGCTCGTGGTAGATCCTCCAAAGCACCTAATAACATAATTGCAGCGATTGCAAACTCCTTCTATATCCTTAGTCACAGGATTTTTTTGTTTTGTTGCAAACTCCCAAACAGATGTCATCTTTATTGAATTAAGGTGTACATTATATATACATACATAATAAACATTCTTCATAATAAGAATAATATCTACTTTCTGGCAAAATATTGAAATGATTAATCACAAATTCAATTAGTTAAGCCAATAATATCAACAACTCAACCTCACTGTTATGTTTTGTCTTCTTATTTATAGGAAAGAGAATCAGTATTATAAAAATATAGTAAAAATATAGAAATCGTTCAAAAATCAAACTGTTCTTTTACATTTGTTTAATTTTTTTTTTTATTTTCTGTTAAAAAAAAATATTAGGATAAAAATTAAAAACCAGAAAACAGGTAGCAAAAAAATAGCTGTTTCCAGTTTTCTGATTTTGGCTAAAAAACAGCTGTTTTATGGTTTCTGTTAACAGCTGTTAGAAAACCTCAATGTATAGAAAATCACGAGAGAGAAAAAGTTTGTAAACTATTACAGAAATTAGCTTACCAAGTTCTTTCCTTGCAGACTTGGTTGTAGTTGGATTTAGATAACTTCGTATTTCATTTGAAGAAGACGGCACTAGATAGATATCTTTTTTCTTTTAGTTAGGTGGTGAAAAGGCATTTTGCTAGAATGACATAAGTGATCCTTTCGACTTTGTTGCTTTTGCTTTTAACTCTTTATTTTTCCTTTTTTTTTTTTTTTCATACAAGGATTGATCATTTTTTACTATTTTCCACAACTCCTGCGTCTGCTGATACTGCTTTTGTTTTTCAAGTGTTGAATACGCTATTTATACAACTCACGGAATTGTAGATATGTTTTGTTCTCTACAAATTCATGTGGCATCTTGGTAATAATAAATGCTAAGTTTTTTTCCAATGTGGTGTATTGAGTTTTTGAATAGAATGATATAAGTTTTTTTTTGTTTAATTTGTTAACTCAAATTAATTGCTGTTACATTGCATAATAAAAAATTTTGGTTTCCATCAGCATTAAAGTAACTATTTTTTACAATTATCAAAATGATTGTCATATGTATTGTCATATGTATCTTCATTTCACTTAATTTAATTTAAATAAACTTAAATTAATGATGAAAAAATAATAAAGTTATCTTTATTTTTTATTTTATTATTATTTAAAAATTAATTATTAACTTGTTGTAACATTTTAAGAGAAATGGTAAAAACCAGGTTGCATAATTTAAAAAAAGAATTCAGAAAAAGTTTGCTTTTGTTACCATCTTTTTGCTTCTCATTTCACTACAATCAAATTACGTTGCATTATTTGGAGCAATTATTGCTCCAAATAGTGATATTATCTCCAAATAAAAAGCATTATTTGGAGATATTATCACTCGATTTCTTTTTTCTCTCCTCATTAATTATAAAGAAATATATAAAAAACAGTTGTGATCGAAGTCAGAAAAAACAACATAATATTGTTTTTTTACACACATGAAATTCAATGTTTTTATAAAAAAAAATCAAGTTTAGGAGATAGTTAAATAACCCCTCTCCCTCCATACCTGCATACATACTTTATGGATGACCTCTTAAGAATTTAATATTTGGGGTGGTATGCATTTCAAAAGGACAAGTCCACAGTCTAGTAAACTGTAGCATAATTTTATTTGCCTGACAACTTTCCACCATCAGACTGTGAATAAAGTGTAACAATTTTTATATATAGTGTTATGCTTGTGGTCTTGTACTGAATTTTGCAGTTTATAACATAAACTTTACAAAATAAAGATCAAATACCAATATAAAATGACAGATCTAAAACGCTTGTTCAGACAGATCTAAAACGTTCAGACATTATTTGTTCAGACATATATAATAACTAGTAATTTACTAACTAAATTTCAAAGTAACTTGTACTTTGAAATTTAGTTAGTAGAATGATTTTTATTTTATTTATAAACATTTAACTAATTTGCCCTAATATTTTAGTACATATTACAATAATATTTTTTAATACTCAACTTGCTATATGGTTTAAAAATTAATAAACTACAAATTTGCCACAAAAAATAATTGATTAGATTTTTGATGGTATGATGATGATTGA
Source organism: Hydra vulgaris (assembly GCF_038396675.1). Lineage (NCBI taxonomy): Eukaryota > Metazoa > Cnidaria > Hydrozoa > Anthoathecata > Hydridae > Hydra > Hydra vulgaris. The sequence continues at coordinate 41,124,947 of NC_088931.1, forward strand.
TGGATTATTCTGTAAGGAGTTCAAACTAAAAATTATATTCTAGATACCATTTTGTATATAAATACAGTGTATACAAGAGTATTTATATTATAAGTTGCAATTTGTTAATGATGAAGCATTTATAGGAGCTAAAATCATACTTATCAGTTGTAAAATAGGATATTTTTAAAAAAACCCAAATATATTTGAGCTTTTTTAAGGTGGGTTTTTTTGCCAACCCTGACATCAGATCTATCAAACATTGATGGCGCTTTAAGCAATGATAGAATAATAGCAAGTCTGAGAAGATTGGTATATATGAGCCTAGCCCTATCAGTGAATTTGACTCACATCTTTTTAGTCAAACTGATATGAATGAGTGCAGGATTTATACTTGTCAAAATATCACATTTGAAACAATAAAGATTATTGTCCACCATACCTATAAATTTGTCTGCAAAGAATAATATTTAAAACTAAGTCTTTTATTCAATAAATGATATCCTTTGCTATTGTAATAATGTTTAAGGATTATTCTGTGAATTTAGCAATCAGTATCTACAAAGTGAATGGTGCTTTTTTATTGATTCCTTAAAATGCAGTTTTAAAAATGTAGCACTGAATAATAGTGACACTTACCCATCTATTTCAATTGCACATGCTGTTGAAATGATGAGATACTCAAGAGGATGTAATAACTGCTGAAGACCATCAAGTATTTAATTTGTACATGGAACAAAGATAGGACAAAGCAGGACACAGCCATGATGAAAGACTATTGCTTGTTTCTGCAGAGAATTAGTGATTTTGAATACAAACAGCAAAGCTAATTAAGTCAACATCTCTAATAACTACTTAATGTGATTTTGTATGACTTTGTGGTGATATTTGACAGTTTTAGTTTAATCAGATTGAAACCTAACGGTTGTTTAGGAAGATTTATATTAATAAAGCAATGTGTCTTAATGACAAATGAATTTGCATTAATTTATACTGTGACTAAAAAACTGTATTTTTTCAGTTTTGAAATGGGGAACATCAAATTACTTTATTACAGCATTTTTATCTTCAGTAGCAATACGAAAAAAATTAATGTTGCATAATGTAATTAACATTGTACCTCTTATGTTTGTTTGCTGTAAATCTAAACAGACCTGTAGAATTTTATAAAAGAAAAACTGAATGCTAAATAAAATTACTATTTACATGGTATATTGATTAATTGATAATCTAAAATAGTATAAATACTAATACTAATATAAAATACTAATGCTAACTAAACACCTCATTATAACAGCTACAATAATAATAATAAAACACCTAATTTTAACAGTAATTTTAACAATAATTTTGGATGCGTTTTTTATTTTTTATTTATTTTTTTCTTTGGGAGCAATAGTTTTTTCTTTGGGGAGCATTAGTTTTTGCTGAATTGAGAACTTGGTCAAAATTAGTATAACAATTTTCTTTGCATTTTGAATAATACAATGGTTTGGGTGTGCTTTTTCTTGACAAATTGGCTGCCATCTGCGCTAACACAATTTAACTAAGCCAAAAGGCTGTAAAAAATCTTGTTGCTACTAGAGACCCTTCTAATACATACTTTAACTGATTCTCAAATTTTTTTTAGTTTTATTAAAAAAAAATTTTTAGTTTTATTAAATAAGTTGTTTTGACTAATTGAAACAATCTATTGAAACTTTACTAAAAAAGGGAACAGCATAGAGGATTTGATCTTGCCAAAATTGTAAGAATATACTTGGAAAAATTAAAAGTGTCTGGTAGACTGTTGTTTTTTTTTTGCCTATTTTTCAATTTTAAAACGATGCAAAAGTTAAATGGGAGTTAGGGGTGGATGATTATTAAAAGTGCATTTAAGTTTAGATATTTTGACATCAATGCTTTGAACCATTACAATATTACACAGCAGATACTAATGACAAAACAGAAAATTTATTACCAGTTCTAATCCTTTTCAATCTACCAAATTCTATTTAAAAGCATGTAATCAATTAAAAGTGAGGAGTCTAAAAAGTTTTTGTTTTATGGTATAGGCTATCCAATCAAAAGTTTTGTTTTAAAATATAGACGCACGTTCAAAATTATTGTCTTAAAGTATAGACTGCAAACTCAAAGTTATTGTTTTAAGATATTGACTGCACATTCAAAAAGATTGTTTCAAAATATAGACTGGAAACTCAGAATTATTAGATGATAATCAAAACTAAAAAATCATTAATAAAACATTAAACTTAAATTGCTTAATGATCTGTCCAAAGGTGATGTTGACAGAGCTTTAGCTGGATCATTACTTTTTATGAACGCAGTATTGATAACACAAGATTTTAAGTTTTAACAAATTACAAAAAAAATATGAACACCTAAAAATCGTTTGTATTATTTGTAAATAGTTGTTAGATTATAAATGAAGTTATGAACTTTTTATAACTTATCTTTATTATTTCAGGTTCATTTTTAAAAGGTATAAAGACATTCTTAATTCAACCATTTCGTAACTCATTACAAAGTATCATAGAATTATAATATCACAATATAAATAAATTTTACACTAACATAGCTCAGTAAACATTCATACAGCAAATTTTGGGCTACTAAAAAAAATGTGTACATTTTTTTAAGCTTTATAAATGCCTCATTTTATGTTTGTATTTTAAAAAAATCTGTTTAAAATGACCGTTAAGTATTATTGGCCACCTATTTTTTATTTATTAAAATGAGTGAAATTAGTATTAGATATAAAATAAAAAAATTGTATTTTACTAATAAAATACGCAATTATTAAATAATAACTTAGTAACTGTTACTGTATAAGTTAATAACTGTTATGACATAAGAAGCTATTTTTATACTATTATGCTTGCGTTACTATTACAGTGCTATCATACTAAAGCATTTGATTTTAATGTAAACAATATCTGATGTATATCTTTATAAATTATTATTGTTTTGAAATCTGTCAAGTCATATTTACAAAAGCATCATTCCTTACGCATCAGTCAAAACGTCTTTATAAAAGTTTAAATATTTATAATCTTGATGTACTAGACATCCCAGATTTCTTTTCACTGAATTTTGCAAAAAATTGGTTTTAACGATTTATAAAACAATAAACAAACCTTTAGAAGTTATTCCTTGTCTATGGAATTACCTATTTTTGTGGTGATTCACACATCGGAACGATTTCGTTTTTTATTTGTTTTCAGATATTTGATTAAAACTTGTGTTTGTTTGTGTGTGTGTGTGTGTGTGTGTGTGTGTGTGTGTGTGTGTGTGTGTGTGTGTGTGTGTGTGTGTGTACGATAATACACGGCATCTAAAACCGCAAATCGAATAGCCAATCAAAAATGATTACGTTGGCCGCTTTCTGAATATCTTCAGAAAGCGGTCATACGATCATAAAAGCATTCATACGGCTTATGCATATATCTTTTAGTCAAATGGAATTAAACCACGACTTTTTATAAAATTTAAGTACAAGTTTTTAAAAAAAAAACACCAAAAGTTTTTTATCTCTTTTTTTTTTTTTTTTTTTTTTTTTTTTTTTTTTTTTTTTTTTTTTTTGCTATGCTTTTGTGGTTTTCAAACCAGTGTTTTTTATATCTACCTAACGACAATGATTGTAATAATATTTTAATTAAAATGCTTTGCTAATGTTAATTTTTCTTTAATTTTAATCTCGTGACTCTTTTTTAAATTTATATATGAAGATATTTACGGAGATATTTCTTATTGTACTGCAAAATATGTTATTTATCTTATTGGCGTCAGCTTAACTTTATTTATTTAACTTTATTTATTAAAATTAAATAATCGTTAATGTTAGCAACATTATTTAATTGAGAAAATATATGGATAATATTTTAATAGTCAAATAAAATCACATCATTTTGCTAATACTAGAATATTATTTCTTAATAATCTAATTTAATTTTTTAACTTAACTTTGTTTTATCTTGATTCAAATAATATAGATAGTAGAAAAATTGCTTGATCACTGTCTCGCTCCTGACTGTCAAATGGGAGGAATAGGCTGTGATAATATGACTGTTATTCTTGTTTGCATACTAAACGAGCGGTCTTTAGATTTGTTAGCTGAAAAATGTTCCCGACCTCCTAAAGTTTTTGCACTGGACTCTGATCAAGTTTTTCAAATAAAAAAAGATAACGATAGCAGAGATAAAGAACATGTAGGAGACAATGTATTAACTATAAACGAAGTCTAAGCGTAAATTTTTATGGAATTTAGATTATTCAATAATGAATATAGTTTTTTTTTTTTATTATTTTTTTTTTTAGTTCTTATTAATTTATATTAGATATTATTTTAATGTGTCTCTATTTGATGTAGTAAAACTGAAGAGCCTTGATTGAACCCTTTAGACTTCTCAAAATATAAATTTATTAGCCATATAAATTCTGGTGGAAAATTTTTACTTTTTAACTATTTTTTTTTTATATTTAGCATTTTGATTTAAATTTTTATATATATAGTTCTTTTTTTAATATTTTATCAATTTTCACGTTTTAAAAAAATAGTTCTTTTAATTTTGAATGTTTAAGTTTTTTATGCTACAATATTTTATGTGATATTTTTGCACATGTTTTTTATGTGATTTAAAACGTTAACTTATGGATAAAACTTATGGATAAGCATTTTACTATAAAAATAAACAGAAAAAGTATCGAAAAATTTAATTCATTAAATTTAGACACCAAAAAAAAATTGAGCGCTTTTTTTTGTTGTTGTTTTTGTTTTTTCATAGATTTTAAAATAAAAGCATTTTAAAGTAAGAAGTAATAAACCGGGTGAATAAAAATGAGCAATTGCTTTTACTCAGTAATTTGTCAGCTTTACGTGAATAAAAACTTAAGAAATTTTGATTAACTTTTTATTCACGTAAAGCTGAACAATTATTGAGTAAATTGCTTAACTTCACGTGAATAAAAATTAAAGCAAAACTGGTTAGTTTTTATCCACGTAAAGCTGATCAATTGCTGAGTAAAAGCAATTGCTCATTTTTATTCACGCGGCCTAATGTCTTAATTATTTATGTTATTGCAGATCGGAACAGTATTTTAGAACGGAGGGACTATTCACGACTGCCTTTTTAAACTGAACTAATAATTCTTAGAAGCGTTTAATGCAAATTGAATCGGTGAAAAGAAGAACAGTACTAGTCCAATATTTTCATTTCGAGATAATCGATGTTTAAGTTTTAAACAGTTATAGTTTATAAACTATTTATCAATCTACTTTATGGCAAAAAATAATAAAAGAAAAATGGACTATTATTATTTTTGTAGTACATAGAGAGGTCGGCATAAGTTTAATGAAATTATGTAAAAAAAGTGCAAATAAATAAAAATTGACTAGTACTGTTCTTCTTCTCACCAATTCAATTGCACAATTAGTTATGATTAGATATATATAACCAACATTAAGCAATATATAACCAAAAACCAACCTTTAAACCAAAAATGAAAATAGCGCTTTAAAGTTTAATAAAATCGTCGTGCATTTTGCACGACGATTTTATTAAACTTTTTGAAAATGATCTCCTACTTACATTTTTTAAATAAATTAGCATTGCGCAATTTATGAACGATCCCTAAGGAATTTGTTACAAAATATTAAAAAAAAATTAATTTGTAGTTTAGTGCAAATTATTACGTGCGTTTGAGAAAAATGCACGTTTTTAGCCGTTTCTTTTTATAGTTTTTAAAAGTTAAAAATACACTTTCAAATAGATGTCAAAAGTCTTGTCAAATCCGACAGATTGAATATAAAATTGTGTGCAAAATTAGAAAAATTATAATAGGAAAAATTTTTGATGTTCAAAATTTTTCAAGTATTAGTATGCTGCCCGATTTATGATGGTTTTACTCTATATTATAGTGAATTTTGCTGTATTTTCAATACAATGGTCCGAAAATAATTGAGTAAAGTCCTGAAAACAATGCGCAATCCGGATTACTAATATTTAGTACCATGATAAAGCTGGTTTTAAAGAAACTTTTCAAGATCATGCAGTACTAAAATACAGTTAAATTTATGAAACGCTTTTTCTTTAGTTTTTTTTTTTTTTTTTTTTTTTCAAGCTCTTCATTTCTTATGTAATATACAAATCATTGATTTAAATTTTTATACCCTTTCACGTTCGGTATTTAAAGTATAAGCGTGTGTATTCAAAGGGGATAACGCTATCACGTGTGATTTTAAAATATAATGTCCAATGAATCGTATTCATACCTATCCATAAAGTTTAATTGAGTGTTAAAAATACATTTCGATAAAAAAAATTTACTTTAATTAACGTTTTGACTAGTTAAGCTTAACGAAAAGATATTTATCACAGAGATATTACTATGAATTCGGAGAACTCATAAATACATTACTAATAATTAATACATAGTAATTCATGAATACATTACGGAGAAATGCCATTCACAAGTTACTGTTTTTACCATTTTTTGGTGTACCATTGTATTTTTTGGTGTAGAAAGGTAACTTCTAAGCGTTCAGCAAGTTCCAAAAAAAATTGATATGCCAAATTATAAAATTTATTGCTCCCTCAAATTGTGAAGATTTAAACTTTACGTGATCATAATTATTTTTTCAAATAAACTTATTCATGAATTTAAACTTGTGGGTAATTAGAAAATGTTTTATAATCCCATTAGATAAGATTATAATTAACTTACCTATTAAATTACCCTAAGCGACAATAACCACCATACGTATTCTTGAAAGACATCCAATTTGTCGAAGTCAATTTTACGCAACTAACTGATAAGTTTTTTTCACATCTTATGGATCATTAAGCATTAGTTTTTGACATTATTTTAACTCCTCTTATAAAAATCCGATAGGAGAGAGATCTTTTGATTGGGGAGGCTAAATAATTCTATTCAATATTTGATCATTCTCGAACTCAGTCAAACAACTTATACAATGTTCTAAAGAATGTGTTGGATTTGAATGCTATGGATTTAAGCTTTAAGCCATTTTCTTCTATAAAAATAAATGGCTTCCCATTAACCCAACTTTCCAAAGGTATATGACTTAAGTGGACACTTAAACTTCTTTTGTCATTATTCCCTCTATTTTTACAAAGTCATCTGTGGCATTCCAACCAAAACAGCCTTTAGCACTGAATCCAGTATGTTTTACCGTCGACAATACACACTATTTTATCGTACATTCAACGATTATTTTTCAGACAAACAATCTTCTCTTAAAAGCAAAGATTTAAAACTTTGACACGTCGGTCCACGTTTACAGTCATTGATGGCCCATTTTTTATGTAGTTTTGCCCACTTTAGCATTTTTATTATTCTTATGATATTTATCAATACATTCTAATAAAAATACTTTTATATTTTTTAATTATCTAATAGCACAAAAATAAACATAAAAAATAGTTGGATAAAAAATAGCATTTTTAAAAAATTAATGTCATTTAATATAATAAATAATAATTATATGCACTACTGTGTATATTAACTATTATTCAATTATTGTATATGTTTGTTATATACACTACCGTTCATAATAGAATAATTATGAACGGTAGTGTATATAACGAATGTATAATTTAAAAATTTTATAGATTATGTATACTCTTACTGTTCTCCGTAGTTTATTAAAGATTTATCCAAAGGCCTACTAAAATTCAAGAGATAACTTTCAAATGTTTTTAAAAGTTTATATAAAATTTATAAATATTTATTCATAAAATGTTTAATATAACTTCCAAACATGGAGCAAACTTTAAATATTTATATGTTTATACTTATGTCAAATAAGGATATTTTGCAAAATGATTAGAACCTAGAAGCAAAAAACTGTTTAGCTTTTCGCCTGCCCCAAACGTGAGAGCTACAAGTTGATAAAATATTTTCTTTGCTATTCTTAACTAGAATTATATTCTATATACTAGACTTATATTCTAGACTATAAACTAGACTTATATTAATCGATAAACTTTAAGTTTCATTGTATAATATTTCAGTGTTCAAAAATTATAACCCAAGTTCCTTTCAAATTATAAAGTTTGTAACCCTCTCAAACTCCCTTCAGTTTAATTGTTGCAAATTTTATAATTTAAGCAAACGATACCCTGGAGAATATGTACTTATATTAAATAATTTTAGCAAACGATATTCTGCAGAATATATATTTGTATTAAATGATTTTGGTGAACAATATCTTGCAGAATATAAACTAAGAATAAATAATTTTTTTTTTTTTTGCAGTATAATATTATTTACAATAAGATAGATCGTGTACATATATAAAAAAATATAAATCAAATTAAAGTCTAATCACTAAACCATGTTTATATAGTCGCCGTTAGTTTATATTACACTTAAATATAAAAACAAATTAAGATAAAATACTAATATAACGTACAAATTACAGCTGCTGAAATATATAATAAGGTCTTATAAAAAAAATGACAGCATAATTTATCAAAAAAAAAAAAAAATGATAAAATGAAAAGTCAAAAATAAGTGAATAGTTATAAAATTTTTTTAGTTATTTTAATTTTATTAAAAAAAAAAAACTTAAAATTGAAATCCTTCTATAAAAATCATTTAGACTATATCACTAAACTAAAAAAAATTACAAATACAAATCACACTAAAAAGTCTATAGTAGTCAAAAATATGCTTGCAGAATGGTATTTGGGGAAAACATAAATATTTATTGCAAATCTCTCTAACGTGAACTTGGAGCTCTAAATATTTATTAGCTTAATATTCGCCTAGTGAAACAGCTAATATTTAAAGCAAAGCGTGGCTTAACTCCGGTAGCTTTTATCTCAAGTAGCATTTCAAACTTACTGTATGAAGTTTCTCATAAATATTCTAACAAATATTTTTTTGAGACAAACTTTGTCGTTCTCATAACCCATCTTAAAACAAGTTTTTACCAAATTCAATATCGTGGACCTTTTATTTAGAAAAATCTTTTCATATTTTTAATAAAAACAAAGCTGTAATAAAATGCACTTGAAGAATTTCAAGACTAAATCGAAGCAGCATTTACTTGACATGGACTTCGAATATTAGATTTTATTTTTAGAATAGAATTATCTTTTTAGAAAATTATTTAGAAGATTTATTGAAGCTTCTAAATTATTTTCTAAGAAGATATTTTAAATCTAATATATTGATCCTGGTTTAAGGTAATTAATTAGCATTTAAAATCATTATAAAGTCATAATTACGTGTCTTTAACTTTTGTTACTAAAATTTGTTAGTTTTAATTGAAAAATCAGTCTTTAATACTTTTTATACTTCATAATAAAACTTTTTGTTGAATTATTACTTTGATATTTATTTCTTTTTCATTGTATTTTATTCTTTTTTTAGTTTTTATATCCTAAATTATTCCAAAAAATAGTGTTTTGCTAAAGTATTTTGCTAAAGTTTTGTGTGTATTTCCTATTTTATTTATTATTTATTACTTAATTTTAAACGTTTAAAAATCTATGAGAGGCAATTCTACAAATAAAACGAAGGGGGAGGGGAGGGGGTGAATCTATAAAAAGTACCAACAGGCTCCTTAAAGGTCCTCAAAACACCCGACAAAATGTGTCAAACACCTGTTTAGCCGACTATGTTCCTCACTAACTAACAATAACTTGAAACTCACTTTCTTTTAGGGGAGGAGGGGTGTACGACCCTTTCTTTACACATACACCCGTAAAATCGTATCATTTGTATCATTTTAATTGCTTTATTGTAATTTTCATAAACGGTTATTAGTTTATTGTAGTTTCATATATTTCATATATAAAAAACTGCATATTTCATAGTTTCAAGAGTTTATAATATTTTTTTTAATTCAAAATCTGGTCTTTGATTGGTGGAATAGTGTTAAATTTGATTTATATATATATATATATATATATATATATATATATATATATATATATATTTTTTTAGTTTGGTATGTTGTATTACAACATGAAAAACTAAAAAAATATATAATTTATAACATATATATGCAGTGATGTAAAATATAGATGCAGTGATAAATACAAACGTTTAATTCTAATCGTCCGTGAAAATGTTAACATTAAAGTTGTGCATAACATCGGTTTAATCATTCGAGGATTCAATAAGGTTATTGCTCCACAATGTTTTTTTTTAAAACTGAACATTATTTTTTTAATTATACAAAAACTCCCCCTAACTGCATAAGCTGCTTTACATTTTAAATTCCTATTGAGAAAATATATGTATAAATGTTGAAAAATTAATTAACTAATGATTATGTTAACCATATTTAAGTAATGAATTCAATATTTTTTTTGTCATAAGTAGATTAAGAAACTAAAACTCTATAATAAAAATTCAAATTTGATATATTTAACTTATTTTGACCCTGAAATTATATTATTATATGAAATAAAAAAATAAATTTGATTAAATAGTTTTATATATATATATATATATATATATATAATATATATATATATATATATATATATATATATATATATATATAAAATAACTTGATATAATTTTAGAAGAATAAAACTTATTATCTTACCTATTCTAAAGGAATTGGAATATTTCTAAAGAAAATGTTTAATGGATGTTTTTAGCCTAATATTTGCAAAACTCGTACTTGATATACCAAATATCCGAGCAAAAACTAATCAAGCTAATAAAAAAATTACTAGAGGTATTGCATTAGGATTTATTTTGCTTACCTTTTGTTTAAGCCTATGTTTGAGCTCTGTATAGGTTAGGCTTAAATAAAGTCATAAAAAACACCGTTCTTTTGTTTTAAAAACTAATGAGTATTTGCCATTTATGAGTGTGTCCCTCTTTGTACTTTAAATAAAATACGTTATAATGGTTTGTTTTTAAATCTTAAAAAAGTTAAGAAAAAAATTATAAGCTGTTTAATGTGCAGTGTTTTTTAAATATGCATGTTGGTTTAAGTTTGCACCGTTATCTAACATCATCGAATACAAACCAACGGCAAAACGTATTTTTGTAAGACAAGTTCAAGAAATGAAATTGTTTACCAAAAATATTTGGCCTCTATTACTATATTGTACATTTATATTTTTTACAAGATAATGTAAACTGACTATAATTTTCTCATGACGTTCAAAAACTTGAATTATCACTGTTGTAAAAAAGTAATTGTCTGTAATTGATTCAAGTTTTTTAAAAATGGAAATAAGTTTTAATTTAAAAAATAATTTTACTAGTTTGGAAATAGAAGCTCTACCTAATTTTTTAAACTTATAATGATTCATATACAGATTGTAAATTTTTAGAGTAAGAAAACTATTTTTAAATGAAATAAGGTTTGTTAAATAATTAGTTTTATAAACTATGCAATTAAATTGTTTTTTGTTACGCAACTTCGTTCAACCAAAATCTTTTTTTTAATATTAAACAAATATAAGCTTTAACTTTAATTTTTCTATATGTATAAATGTTATAAAGTTTATAAATGAAATGGTTTAGCTTGATACCTGACAACAAGCATAAAATAACCATGCTCACTAAGCTTCTATCTTTATAACAAATATTTTTATAATAATCTTTAGAGACAAAATAAATACTTTTGTCAGCTCAGCTTAAACATTCTGTTGCCACGGAGAAAAGTCGTATTATAAACTAACAAAGTTTAAATATTTTCGGTAAATATGTTTATCAACACTAAACTCCATTCAAAATGTAAATCCTAGTATTATTACCCTTGAGATGTTTAAATATCACGAAAATTCTCGTTTTAAATCTAAGTCGTTTGTAAACATATAAATTGTAATACAAAGTTTTTAATTTGCGGAAAACCTCCGGATATGCCAGGTCAAAGTATTTCAGAAGCAGCGTGGTTAGTTAAAAACCAAGTGTGTGCGTTTAAAGACGATTTAAAAGCAAATAGGGAAAATCATCCTTTTTACCATGTTAAAGCAGAAGATTGTCGGATATCTGAAGACTGGCGAGAAGTAAGTTTTATGAATCAAACTTTTCTATGGCATTTCAAATGATCTAAATGTTGGAAGATTTTTTAAAAACTACTAGCAATAAAAAAAAAAATTTTATATTTAACTTCGTTAAAATTATATATTTTTTGAAATAACCAAAACAAACTTTTTTTGTTTACAAACGAAATTTTATTTCTTCAAAATTCAACAAAATATATTAGTATAATAAAAATAATAGAATATGTTGTTACATGTAATTCGCACATTGTTAAAAGTACTGAAATATGAGATCATCTTGGTCGTATTTAGACTTTAAAAGAAATGGATAAATACTTGGAGACTTACGAAGAAGAGAATTGCTCGAATCAAGAAGAAGAAAGCCGCATTAAAATAATATCTCGCTTAAATAAAACGGAGAATATTTTTGATAAAAATGAATCTTCGAATGACAGTATTTCACAGTATGACGAAGCAGAAAACTTATCGCCTGTGTATGATATTATTCACAGTAAGTCGACTACGCATACTTGTAAAAACAACTTGACAATGACAAACTATTTAAAACTACAACCACCATTTCCAGTAGCAACATCGTTGTTATCAGTGGTTAAAAAGCAAAATGATTCTTTATTTTATAACAATCTTTCGCCATTATACTCGCAAAACACTTGTTGGTCACAAAAAAAAATTTCTCAAAGGAAAAATCAATTTTTAAACTTAGATTCCGACGAACTTGAATTGAACATGAACTGTTACCATGAACCAAATGTTGAAGAAAACGAATTAAAAAATAAGCATGGTAACCATGCTGAATTGAACTTGAACTGTTTCCATGGACAAAATGTTGAAGAAAATGAATTAAAAAATAACCATGGTAACCATGTTATTTTACCATCTTTCTTTTCGCCTTCAGTTTCGTTGGAGGAAAAACGCAACCACAACCTTTTGGATATATCAAAAAGACGAATACACAGTTGCAACTACAATGGATGTAATAAAGTTTATACAAAATCTTCTCATTTAAAAGCACATGTACGGACTCACACAGGCGAAAAACCTTACAAATGCACTTGGGAAAGCTGCACTTGGAAGTTTTCACGATCAGATGAACTAACCAGACATTTTAGAAAACATACTGGAGCACGTCCATTTAAATGTCATAGTTGCGACAGGGCATTTAGTCGTTCTGATCATTTAGCTTTGCACATAAAAAGACACTAAAACAAGTTAACAGCTTGCAATAGTTATAATCGGCCTAAAATTTTTGGCGCCAAAATAAAATGTTCGTAGGTTCTGCAGTTCTTTTAACTGGTGGGACAAAGTTTAAGAAAGTTGTAAGAAAGAAATAATGTTTGAACTCTTTTTGATATTCTACTTCATTAAACTATAGATAAAACGAAAACAATTTTATATACTACATATATATATATGTGTGTTTGTAATAAAGTATCATTTAAAAGAAAACTTGTCTCTTTTACTATTTTTATGGTGTTTATTGTTAAACCAGCTGTGGGATTCCCTTAAACTAAAGATTGTAAAAAAAGAAGTACATCATACTATAATATTACTGAAATATATATACACATGTATATATATATATATATATAATATATATATATATATATATATATATATATATATATATATATATATATATATATATATTGTTTCAGACAACTTCTTACATAATATTTAATAGTATTGGTGTCCACTTTTTTTTAACATAACCTGAAAAAACATTTGTTGTTTTAAAGAAGATATAGAATATGTTTTGGCTCAAACCTGTCGCATTTAACAATAGTTCTTTAACTTTTATCCGGCTTGTGTCCTACTTATCGGAAATATATGTATACATACATACATACATACATACATACATACATACATACATACATACATACATACATACATACATACATACATACATACATACATACATACATACATACATACATACATACATACATACATACATACATACATACATACATACATACATACATACATACATACATACATACATACATACATACATACATACATACATACATACATACATACATACATACATACATACATACATACATACATACATATGGTCGAATTTTCGTGATTCTAGCTTGCTTAAGTTATTTTGAAAAAATTTAAAATTTTGAGTGTCTGTTTTAAATTTTTCCTTATTTATTTTGCGTATAACAGGTTTTATACAATTTCTTACATAGTATCGACAAGTAATGGTAGCTCTCTTTTCAACATATGCTAAATAAGCAATTGATGTTTTCAATATAGATTTTTGTGTACAAGAGCTCCTAGAAGTTGTGGGGCACCAAAAGTTACATTCATTAATAACTACAATAAAGAGTCTTTAATATTAACTAATTGTTTATGATTACTAGGAACGCTTTTAAAGAAGCTTAGGGATTTACCTCTAATGCCGAAGCATTCTAACTTTTTAAATAGAACATATTGATTGGCAATATATTCTATTAAAAAAGTTAGAATGCAATATGACAAATCGATGAATTCTCCTAGCGTAAAATGAGAATCTTTAAAAGAATCATGCTGCGTGTTAATTGAAGTATGGCGTGTTAAAAAGAATTATTTGTCTAAAAGTCGATTTGGTTATCACATAAAAGTTTATTGTCAACAAAATATTTGCAGACTCTATTACACGTTTATATTTCCTAATATTTCAGAGAAAACTTGAAGAACTGAAATAGGACTATAATTTGTAATATTGGTGTGATCACATGATTTAAAAAATGAGTGAATTTTTCTACTTTTAAAAAATATATCAAGGATCCCTGAGCAATAGATGCTTTACAAATTTTAAGGAGGTTATTTTCAAAGCAACGAAGGAGCGTCAAACTTAAATTTAATAAGAAATTTTTGTAACATAAAAGTATCATAGAAAAAACTATGGAAAATAAATCTAATACTATTTGCTATGAGTCCATGTTATTATTCCTTTTTGCTTTATCGAACCCATGTTTTCTACTCATGACAAAAATTGTATATGCCTCCTCAGCCGGCATTTGGTCCTAAAAAGACGTCTTTTGAACGTTCATAAGACGTCTTTTTAGGACCAAATGTTGGCTGGGTCTATGTCATGTGATGATTTTGTTCGCAACTTTGAAAGCTATTTTTTTTTTTATGAAGTAAATTGACTTCAACGCATTTTTGCAATCCTGATTAAGAAATGCGCTATCCCAGAAATTAACAAATTTTTATATTTAAAAAAAGTAACACTTTAACTAAATCTAAAAATTTATAATATAGAACAATAAACTTTATATTGTTGTAGAGATATGTTTACACGATAAAGTTAGTATTTTGTAAATTAACAGAAATTGAATAAAACTTAAAAAAATTTCACACAAAACGTTATCTTGTTTAAAAACATGTTTCCATAAGTTTTACATAGTAACTAAAAAAACATCTTTTTTGCATGAAAAGCCTAAACATCTGTATGAGAATTGTCTGAATCCTGTGCTATACTTGAAGAGATAGTAACTAGATTTTGAGTGGTTTGGGCTAGACTCTGGATGTTGTTTTGCATGTTAAACATATCAGAAATATGTTTGCTATAATGCTTACCAGCTATTAAGTTATTCTGATCAAAAGACGCGTCCCAAATCATTACGCCTCCGAATCGTGGTTCTTCTTTATATTTCTACATATTAAATATTTATATAAAAGCCATAGTAATTATAGAATTTTATAAAAATAAATTATATGAAGGTAGATAACTTACGCTATATATAACCGCAAGTTCCTGCGGAGTTCTGTAATGTTGAGGGTTTCCGGAAGCTTTAATATTTGCTGGTATTCCAATATAAATTTTAGGTCCTTTGTTATCCCTAGAATAGTTGAGCCATTTTACCATATGATCATCGAATACAACTGTATTACCTGTGTTGCACCAGTTGTTATAAAATTGCACATAAATTTCATCAATAAAGTTCGGTACGTCTCCAAGTAAATGTTCAGCAGATGGACCTAATAAACTAAAATGTAACTTTGCTTAATGGTTTTTAAACAATTACCTGCGTTTAAGCAATTGAATACTACGTATTGATACAGAAAAATAGTTATATTCTAAAAACAGTTTGAATCAATTGAAACAAACTTTTAATAAAATCTTACTAGTCTGGATAGGGACACTGGGGAGCAGCACTGATAAAAACTGATTGCGATCCAGTTTTCTCTAATCTTTTAATTTCTTGAACAAACAATGAGTAGTACTTATAGTCACCACTTTCAATATCAAGATCTATACCATTCAATACAGCACTAAATGTTATAGGAAAAAATAAAATGAAGACGACATCAAATTTTTAATTGCTGAAGACTTTAATATATTTAATAAAAAACTATTAAATATAACTATTGTTTTACAAGTAATAAAGTTACATTGAATGTAAAAAAAAAAATTAATTTACTTTGTTCGACAAACCTAGAAAAGGTAATAATATTCCTCTGACATTATAAAAGAAAATCTGTTGTTAGTTTTCTAAAGGTGTTTTTAGAAAAAAAAACTGTCCTGGAAATCTGATATTCACATTTTATATTTAACGTAACCATTTATAATACTGTAATTTATAATAATCTTTGAAAAAACAACTTTTCCTTCATTCATAATTTTCTTTCTTTCTTTAATATCTTATGGAAAAGTGCAACTTATAGTAAAATAATAAAATCTCTCCAATAAGCAAACCAAATTGTCTCTACTAAATTAAAGATTTGTATGTTGATAAACTTAAAAAAGGTTTTACTAGTCATGTTAAAAAAAAAAGGTATGGAAATCTTACATATATACAGTACTTTTCAATTAATTAACTTTGTTCCATATACTAATTTAAAGCGAAACTGTAACCAAATCCAAGATCGTGGATTTATAGGGAAAAACTTTATAACATATGGCTAAATTGAAAACTGTTCTATACATACCTTTTGGAACAGTTCAGAATAAAATCAAAGGAACTTTTACAGCAAAAAGACTACGGTTTAAAACAAATGTAAAAACTAATATAAATAAAGTTAAAAAAGGCATTTACACTATACAACTTTTCTAATATTTTAGAACATGAATTAGATTATTAAATCAAAGGTTAAAAAACCTTTGTTCACCTATTTAAATATAAAAAAATGATGAAATACACTTTCCAAAACTTGAAATATTGGTTTTTACAAAACTTATATTACAAGAAGATTGCAATACTGAAAACTTTTATTAAAACGCACATTGCCATCCATATTTGTACACCTCAACGTGCAACTGTTAAATATATATTATAATAATATATATATATATATATATATATATATATATTATAATAAATATATATTATAATAAATATATATTATAATAAATATATATTATAATAAATATATATTATAATAAATATATATTATAATAAATATATATTATAATAAATATATATTATAATATATACTGAAATACTTTAATGAGTACTTCAATATAAAAAAAATAAAATAGAGGATTTTTCAAATATACCTTCCAAACGGTCTTAATAATGGTAACTCCGAACCTTCAAGAAACAAATGGTAAACTCTATATGCAAAAAGCTTTGCCTCAGCTTCATTTTTGAATCCGACATTTCCGACTGCTCCGCCAAGCGATATTAAAACATTTTTGCCTCGCTTTTGACATTCTTTTACTCCATTCTCAATTGTTTTGCATCGAAATAAAGTCTTATAATCAGAACTTAAAGGCGTTTCACAATGGAAAGCAAAATTCATACCAGGCATTTTATCTAAATAATTAAGTAGTATTTTTTTATTATAGTTTTTTAATTATTCCCATATATTACTTTTCTATTTCTTTAGAATATGTATTAGATAATTAAAAGTTAAAAAACCTTTGTTCATTTCATCAAAAAAAGTATTGACAAAAGACAATATGATTGTATCATAATTGTAAGAGCAAAATTCCGAAAGATCTTTTTCCCAAAATTCTTTTGACTTCAATTCGTTGTAAACGGCATTTTGTCCCCAATATGTTACGATCTTGTGACTTTTTATATTTTCTAAATTCAATTTTAACAATATGTAATACAAATATAAAATGAAAAAGTTAATCACGTCACGCAAATAAAATCAGTTCTCCAAATGATTCTAAATATTTAATACATCTATGACAAAAATAAATTTTAGCTGTATCTGTATTTCATATCTGATATAATCACAGATATGAAATATGTTTCATATCTGTAATTATATATACATCTAAAATTTTGCATCTGACTTTTTGACAGTTTTGGAATTTCATATTTGAAAAAATGAATTTCCAAAACTGCAATTTTTTAAATTTAAAAAAATCCGTTGTTTTTAATTTATCATGAGCACCATAAAACATTTTTTATAACAAAACTTAACACAAAAAACAGCAATGCAAAATTAAATTTATGCTAGTCTGTTATAAAATAACAATGTTAAACTATAAAATAACAATGTTAAATTATTTTGAGTTAATAAAATATTATAAGTAATAATTTTAAAAAGTATTCATGCTAAAAATTAAAAAAAAACCTAATTTTGAGAATACCCTAAAAAGTTGTGCCATTCGCAATCACAATAGCCGGCATATAGATTTTTCAAAAAAATTTAATTTAATTGCTAATATTTTTATATAAAAATTTTAATATTAATATTTTATATAAAAAATTTTTGTCTAAAATTTATACTAAAAACTCTATTTTAAGATTGCAACTTTAATTTTTTTTGGTGTTCTATTGTTAAAATTTTGGTTAAAATCTAAAACCTTATAAGTAAAAAATTTTTTTTAATTATAAATATAATTATAGTTCATAATTTTAAAATAAATTTAAACTTACCTTGATGGCTGTTTTTCAGACATATTAACAGTATATATGCATAGCAAACTAAAAACATTTTTTTACAGGAACAATGTTTAGACTCTCAACTACTGTATTTGTTTTGTAAAATTATTAGCATACGCAGCGGTTTTTCCTGCCAGTTTGCAAATGTAAAGATTCTCTTTCTAAGTTTATATGGCAACAGTTCTTTCAATTAGTTTGCAAGTGCAAAGGTTTTTTAGTTGTTTGGCAAATGAACGGTTCATCAAATGAAAATATTTTTAACCCTTTACATTGCCTTTTATAAGAAAAGACTTGAGTAATCTTGTTACTTTTCTATTTATTTCTGATAATTTTGTATTACAATGTATTACTTTTAAGATGACTCATTTTTTTATTGCATATCTATAAATACCTTTTTATAATCAGAAATAGTATGTTACCGAATCATTTGTGTGATACCGAATCTTTTTACCAAATGTTTTTGTAAGAACAATGATCATACTCCCATTATCTTAAGATTACTCATTTTAAACCTTATTATAAGTTCTTTATCATTCACTTATAAGTGGTTCCTGTGAGAGGGAAAAAAATACGAAATATAAATTATATATATATATATATATATATATATATATATATATATATATATATATATATATATATATATATATATATATATATATATATATATATATACATACATACAGAGAGAGAGATTTTATCATATTGTTAAGTTTTTAGACTTAACCATATGATAAAATACACCCTAATAAATTTATAGAAATATACCCCATTTAAATTGTATAAACAATGGCATTTGGTTAATAAGCTGCTATTGACCACATAACCTTTCAATTGCATTTTCAAAACACACAACTTTATCAAATATAGATTGAAACATGTTGACAATAAAATGTTGTAAAACTTGGGTGTTTAATAGTCTCATTAAATATAATTTGACTTGCCATGAAATTTGCACTTTTTAAAAATTTGTATTTAACTTTTTTATTATTACTTTTGCAACTTTTAAATTTATTGCAACGAGGGGTGGATAACTTTGTCATAAACAAAATCAAAGATTTTTTTGTTTTCTAGAGAATTAAATTGTGAATTACAACTGGAAATCCTTATAAATCATGGCGAATTGCTCCCTTTTCGATACTAAAACTCTTATTATAGCATCATGACATCACTAATGTTTTGATTGTTTTATATCTATGCATAAGGAACCGCTATAAAAAAATAATGAAAAAATGTTTTTCTAAAAAATTTTACTTTAATTAACCTTAGAGGTTTTATGAATAAAAAATGTTTAAAATATAATTAAAAAAAAAAAAAACTACAAAAAAAAAAAAAAAAAAAGTTTAGGTAACTATGATGTGGTATGAGATTCAGGATATCAAAAAGTTTGTAAGTTTTGGCAGCTAATATGTCTGTTGACGAGTTGAAATAGTTAAAACGTTTGATAGTTATTACAAACACAAATTTATCCAAGATAAATAAAATTCCAACAAAAAAATGCTGTAGATTTTTTATAAGTAAAAGCGTTACAGTCATCTTAGAAACAAGTAGGAAAAGTATTAACTTCTATCCTCATAAACTATAACTAAATAAATTCCCCTAAATTTTATGGTAGCAGCATCTGTTTATTCACTCCACTCTTTTAACGACTTCTTTATTGAGACAACTTTTACGTTTACGTCAAACTATTATCATAGTTCTAAGAGAGCGATTTCGATAGAATAGAAGTGAGGTCATTTGAGAAAATAGAGCTATTTGTTTTATAGGAGATTGTCCATAAATTACGAAACACTAAACTTTTTAAAAAGTAGAAGTAGGAGATTTGCTCTTTTACGCAGGGACTTTGAACATAAAGGCTAATTTAATTTTTGGTTCATTTAAAGGATCTGCGAAGAAAACTTCTTTTTGTTTGTTTAATAACTAATTTTAGCATTGCGTAATTTATGAACTATATCTAAAAAAAGTATGTTATGTAAGAAAGTATGTTTATATAAAAAATATATAAGATCTTTTAGATTATCTCAAGAATTTGATTAGATTATCTCAAGATTTTAGGGCAGGAATTACATTTAAAAAAAAATGTAGTTCAAAGTATTATCAAAAATTATAAACGTGGAAAAAAAAAAAAATAGTTCTAATATTTGATATGTTTCGATTCAATAAACAATGTTTTCTTTAAATTTTTTTTTTAGTAGTAATTTATTAATTTAGATGTTAAAAAAGTAAATAGTAAAGAAGTAAATAAAAAAAGTAAAAACACTTCCATACTTTTTTTTTTTTTTTTTTATATAAACGAGTGAAATTTAGACAACAGATTTAAAACTATAAAGCATTGTAGATATGAGTTTTGCTCATCGTATTAATATTTTGATTATAAATCCTGACTTTTTATAAACCCCGACTTTTTATAAACCCCGAAATTTAGTTATAGATTCAAGTTTTTGAATCTTATTGGTCGTATGTTAAATATTGTGCTTTCTGTAAGAGAATCAGTAAATCAGTAAAACAGGATTTAAAGTTTATTATTTTTAACCTTTAATAAGTTTCCAGATATACGACTAGTTAGAAATTTACCCTTCTTGCATATATTGCAAAGCCCAATATTTACTTTATTTCGTGAAACATTGCCCTAAAATATTGGTTTATGGTGCAATTACAGCCAATTGATGTGGTTTCGATTACCTTGAAATACTTTAGAAAAAACTTAAAAGATTCATACACATCACAAATGCTCAAAAATTGCAAGATGTTTGAGCCCTTTTAACAGTATCAAGCTTTGAAGCAGTTGGTGGCATAAGAATGAGGTTAAGTTATTGGTTATTTAGTCAACCTCAATTCTATTGATAAAAGATAGATGTAAGAGTAAGCTACAAATTTATAAATTATTCTACATGCCACCAAAGGTATTAAGGGCTAGAGGGTCTAAAAACACATATTTATTTTTAAGAAGTAAATATGTATTTTTAGACCGCCTTTGTCGTCTAAAAATACATATTTCTTAAAAATAAATCATTTTAGAAAATTGGTAGTTTTGAAAGGTATTAATATTTTATTCCTGACCATTACTAAACATAAAATGTGTATTTTATGGTTTAACACACTCTAGAATCAATAATGTTTTATTCTTGTAATTACTTTCATATAATTTTGAAAGTAATTAACACTTCCGTAGGACCCAGACTATAACCCTATCAAAAATTTTTGGGAGATTATGAAGTTTTAGGTTTCAGATAAACAGCCATCAAGTTTAAATAATTGAAAGAAGCAATAAAGAAAGTTTAGATAAAGAATATATTTGCCAAGCACTGCAATAGCCTGATTCTTAGCATGCCACGCTGAATCAAAGCAGTTGTCAAACGCAAAATTTACAAAATACTGACATATCCAAATATGCAATGATTTTAATAGAGGATATTGTCAAATTATAATTTAAAAGTAAATACAGTCGTTTGATAAATGAAATCTATCAAAATATCCTACCAAATTTCAGAGAATAACTCTATCAATCCCATAATCCATCTTAAATTAGTTTTGTACCAAATTTAATATCGGGGATCTTTTGTTTGGAAAAAATTTCTTTAAATTTTTAATGAAAAACAAGACTTTGTTTAAAACTGCACTTTGGAAAGTTTTAAAGCAGCATTTGCTAAACATGGACTTTGATACATTTGATTTCAAATATCTTTTTTGAAAACGATTTAACAGTTTTAAATTAAATAAATCATTTAAAATAATTACATTTTCTTCAGCTTTTTTTGCTAATTGTTTACTTTTTTGCTAATATTTTTATTGATGTTTATTAACCAGCCGTTATTATTTTATATCGCATTATTTTTAATAAAACTTAACGCAATTTTTTGTGGATTGATAACTTTCATACTTTTGTCTCATTTTATTTTTGAAATCCACTGGAAGATTGTTAGATTGTAAGTATTTATTTCATTGCTGAGGTTTTGTATGTATTTATAATGTTTATTTATCACCTATTACGTATATAATATAAATTTTTTTAATGTTTAAAAACGCCAATGTAACGGGGCTCGGTGATAAGACAATTTATCTTTTTCTTGCTCCGGCCAGGATTTTTTATAATTGTAATTTTGGAATTTTTAACATATGGCAAAATAAATTAAAAAAAAAAAAAAAGTGCAATTGCAATTTTTCCCGAAGAAATTCCATATACTTGACTCCATTCATAGTTGTTCCTTGAGGCAAAAAATAGAACCCAGCAATCCTATATTTTGATTGGCGCACCAAATCAACTGATTTAGTGGATGTTTCATTGTTTCAATTGTATAACAAGCCTGAAATCTATAGGGGTCTTTTAGATTCATAACAGTGGTTAACCAAGATTTGCGAGCTGGTTTGTATGATTAAGACCGCACTCATACCTTAGACAACGGGAAACCGTCATAGAACTGATATCTATACCTGTCTAAAGCACAGCAGTACTTGTATTTCTACAGAAATTTGTTGCTGTACGCTTTATTATGCGATCATCTCTGAGACAGTTTTTCCTTGCACGCCATATCTCTTCTTGTCACAAAAACTCCCAGAAGTTTTGAAATTTACTGCAGTGTGCACACCAGTCTACTCACTACTCACGTATTGCACCAACTTGCCGTTCTGAATATCTTTCATTAATAATGAAGGGTATTCAGGATGAATATTGTTCATTATTCTCAAACCTTCAGAATGAATATCCTTTATTATTTAATAAAGGATATTCATTCTGATTGCTGATTAGGATGAATATCTTTTTGATTGCTGCTCCGATAACACTGATAGTATTACTTCAAATTTAAATTGTGATTTACTCATGATGTGGCTGATGCAATAGGTTATTGCGTAAAAATGAACACCAACCACACATTAACCCTATTTACAGCTAGTGGCCTTAAACTCTTGCTAACGACTGTAAACACGATGTAATCAGTGGCGTATTAAGATATTTTGGGCCTTTGGCAGCGCTACTTCGGGAGCCTAATTTAAGCATAAGAATATTTAAAATGTATAATTATAAATTTTAGGTTGTTAATTAATTGTCTGTTTAAAATAAACTTTATAACAAAAAACAACTAAATTGTAAAATTAGTTGTTTTTTGTTATAAAGTATTAGCGGAAAAAGCATTTATCTTAATTATGTTTTATTTTACTTGATATTAAGTAAAGGGTCTACTGCGCGCACGCACACACATATATACAAATGGCCGCATTTGTCAACTCAAAACACCAAACAACTAAATAACAACAGACCCTAAAGTAACCTGCAACACGCTATATAATTATTTTTAATCAGAATCTAAAACCAAGCCTATGAAGCCTCTCCCGATATTTAACCCTTGTTCTACTAGCATACTCCAATCGAACATCCTTACATCATACAAACCTGTCAAAGAAAAGTTTTTGTATCTAATCAAAACCAAACCAATGGGCTTTGATGGCATTAACCCACGAGTTCTTAACAGTTGTGCAGCAAGCTTTGCTATTCCAATTAGCATCATACTCTTAGAATTGTTGAGGCCAGCGAAGTACCTTCTGAGTATTAGAAAGCTGAAATCGCTGAATATAGATAGGTGAAATAGAAATAGGTGTTTTAATGACTAATGATTTAAAAGTCAGGAAACAAGTATTCTCAACCATATTAGCTGGCAACCGTATGCTTGGTAAGCTCGAGAGTACTTTTCGAGGCCGTCGTCTTGGACAATGGCGCACATTGTATATTTCACACATTGTCCAACACTTGGAATTCGTAGTACAAAACATATCTAGCTCAAGATATCGTAAAACTAGAGCAAACTACCGAGCCACAGTCTCTCTACCATAAAGCATTAACCTTACACTCAGCGACTATCAAGATTAAACCTGACAACATTAACCAAACGACGAGCAATAGGAGATCTTTATGAACAATACAAAACTAACGACAAAACCGATATAATTAACACAGTCCTTCAACGCCAACCAAACCCAACGTCTTCAAAGTATAGTTTTCGAATTACTGGAATTGAGAAGAAAAAAAAAATATTTTCAAATATAGTAATATCTAAAATAAAATATCTGAAAAATCAGTTTTTTAAAGAATGTTTTCCTTTATACTTACAATCATTAGGTTGTTTAGCTTTTTAATTGCCGTTTTTGACAAAGCTTGCTCAAATTGCCGTTTTTTACAAAGCTTGCTTGCTATTTGTGTGTGTATATATATATATATATATATATATATATACACACACATATATATATATGTGTGTGCACCTAGGACGTACAATATATATCGAAATCATTACTTCCATACCTATCACCAAAACGATTCTCTAAAAAACAGATGTCTGTTTAATATTGCTAAAAATCATTGTAAAAAGATTTTGTCACCAGAGCTAGCTATTCTCAGGTCATAAAAATATTTAATCTCAAGTATTTAATCTCAAATATTTAATGTCAAATATTTAATCTCAAATATTTAATCTCAAATATTTAATCTCAAATATTTAATCTCAAATATTAGGCTCTCGTGACTTCTGGAGAATCTTTAACAGTATCAATAGTAAGGTCAATTATTTTATTCTAACTCTCTTGTATAATCCAGATTTTGTCACCTCACGAGAAAACAAAGCTAAATTATTTGCTAAGAACTTCTTGTCAATATTATCTCTTAACTCCATAAGTTGCGTTCTACCTAATATAGCCGACAAACAAGCTGATCCATTGTTTGACATTCGTATCACTTTAGCTTCTTAATCTAAAGTGATTTCCTGCTTAGACTTTTCTACAGCTTGTGGTTCAGATAACATACCTGTTGTACTCGGATCTGTCGTCTATAATTTCAAAACTATTTAATAAGTGTTTATCAGAGTCTTATTTTCCAGCCTGCTGGAAAGTAGCACCTGTTATCCTTATTTTCAAAAATTCTAGAAAGCGATCTGACTCGTCTAACTACCGTCTTCTTTCTATCATAAGTAAGGTTTTTTAATCTTTAATTAACGAACACTTAATCTCTCATATTGAATCTAATAACAATTCTTTCCGATCACCAATATAGATTTCGATCGTCTTGTTCTACTCCTGATTTGTTAACAGTTATAACCGATAGGTTTTATCATGCATTAAATAGATGTGGAGAGGTTAAGGCTATTGCTTTTGACATTTCTAAAGCTTTTGATAAAGTTTGGCAAGCTGGTCTTCTCCATAAGCTTTCTTCTTACGGTGTATCTGGTAACATCTTTAAGATTATTGAATCCTTCCTTTACTTTTATAGTATAAAAGTTGTCCTTGATGAACAGCACTCTTCTTCATATCCGGTAACTTCAGGGGTTCCTCAAAGTTCTAAGCTTGGCCTTACACTCTTTTTAACTTACATTAACTATTTTCCAGATATTCTCACATCCAAGGTGGCGTTGTTCGCTGATGATACAACCATTTATTCTTGTCTTGATAAGAAGCCAACACTCTCTGATTGTTTGGAGGGGGCATTTGAGCTTAAAAAGGATCTCACGTCTGCTACAGTATAAAGCTCACAGTGGCTGGTGAGTTTTAACTCAAGATAAAGCTAAATTTTTTTCACCTAACCGTTATCATAATAATTGAGATTTTCCTTTATTTATGAACGGTAATGTACTCGATGAGTCATCTATCCTCATCTAACGATGAGGGTAGATGACTCATCGTGTAGATTGGATTAACTATTACTTCCAATCTTTCTTGGAAACCATTTATCAAATCAATTGTAAAATATGCATCTGCTATATCTGCAATTGTAAAATATGCAAACTCTTGATTCTATTCTTTATCTCTATAGTACTCAAATCCGTCCTTGTATGGAACGTCGCTTTATCTGGAACCGATCTTCCAATGATACTTTTTTTCTTTTAGACAAGGTGCAAAAACGCATTGTAAACATAGTTGGACCTGCTCCAAGACCTGCAGCCAACCTCCAATCATGATCACACCGTCGTAATGTTTCTTCTCTTTCTCTTTTCTACAAATACTATAATGGGTACTGCTATAAAATCTACTAAAATTCATTCTCGTGTTACTCGTCATTAAATTAAATCTCATCCTTTTATTGTGACCTTTCCTAAGTGCTTCAAAAACGCTTATTTTGTCTAATTTTTTTCCTCAAACATCAGTTTTTTGGAATTCGCTTCCTTCATCTTGCTTTCCTGATTCATAAATTTTGCAATCTTTTAAATTGTCTGTCAATCATTATCTTGCTCTATAAACTTCATCTTTTCTCTTCCAGTAACTTCCAACTCTAATAGTGGTTGCTTGCAGTCTTGTTGGAAGCGAATTTTTTTTGTTTTAATTGATACATTCTCCATGGCAGATGAATCTAACTAGAATACTAATCAGACAAGTCAAAGCACAAATCAAACCAAAAAACCATTTAAAAAATGAAAAAGTAGAAATCTAGTTGGGTAAAACTTTCTAATAAAAAGAAGGGGGTTTTTGAAATTTTTTTGTAAATGCGGGAGGATCATAAATTGTTTTTCAAAAGTCGGGAGGCTACTGCCAAATGGGTGAGACTTGGCTGGTATGGTTAACCCCCACTTTTTTTAATTGCTTTGCCCTCGTTGGGACAAAGCAATTTAAAAATTCTTTTGTACTTGACGCAAAGTTTTTTCTTTCCTAAGTAGGAAAGAAAAAACTTTGCGTTATGACTTTCGCAAGTGGGGTCGGCAATGACCGACCCATCCAACCACCTCAGGTTTCTTTTTTGGTAACCTATGACATTTGACCATGTTTAACAACATGTTCAACACAAAAAAAATCATCGAATGTATTCGAATTTTATATTGATATTTAAAGAAAAATTTCAAGCATCGCATTCTTTTGTTTTTTGTTGTTTTTTTTCTTTTTTAATATTTAATTCGTACTTTTTTTAATGTAAAATCGTAAGTTTGTTATTATTGAGAACAAACAAGACAAACATCTATTTGCGACTGAGAATCTGTCTGCATAAAGATATGGACAAATTAATTTAACCCGAATGCAAGAATTGTTACATAGTTTTACCTAAATTTATCTGAAAATCTACCAACTAAAATCTACTGAATCAACTAAAATCTACCTACTAAAATCAATACCAAAATCTACTGAAAATCTACCTACTAAAATCAGTACCAGAATTTTAGAGTCAGTAAATACATAAATACATGCTCTACTTTATAGAATTAAAAATTCACACATGATAAATTTTAAAAGTACATTCAGCTTTGCCAAAAGATTTTATAAAAGTCAAATAGTAAGTGTAAAGTTTTGTAATTTACGCACACACAAACACAGATATATATATATATATATATATATATATATATATATATATATATATATATATATATATATATATATATATATATATATATATATATATATATATATATATTTATATATATTTATATATATATATATGTATATATATGTATATATATATATAAATATAAATATATATATATATATATATATATATATATATATATATTAATATATAATAATAATAATAATAATAATAATAATAATAATAATAATAATAATAACAATAATAATAACAATAATAATAATAATAATAACAATAATAGTAATAATAATAATAACAATAATAATAATAATAATAATAACTTTAATGTTTAATATACTACACTACCACTGTTTTGGTAATGTTTGTAGACTTTCACACCTCCTGAGACCAACATTTGGTTTGTGACTACTTTTATTATTATTATTTTTTGCTATTATCAAATTCTTATTAAATTAACTTTTTACTAACTGCTAATTATTTAAACAAAAAAATAATGTTGGTGCCTAACTCTTTCCAGGAAGTCTCTGCACACACCATAAAGTTAAATATTTTATGGTGTGGAGTCAACTGTGCCAAAAAAAAAACACATGCAAAAAGCAAAACTTGTATATGAATTTTTGTATATGCTGTTTCCGCTGTAATGAATTTTTTTTAGCTGCCTAATCTGATCTAACTTTCTAAATAGATATTAACTAAAAAAAAATAAGCAGTGGAAAATTTTTGAAACAATACGTTTTTCAGTGGTTATAAGCTATTAGTAAAAATCAAATTTATTGCCTTATCTGTTTATTTTCTCACTATTCTTTGCCTACTTAAAATTTAATGTTTGTATCTCTTGCTAATTATTTTTTAACTACTTTGAGTCTGTTTTGCATGAAAGTAATTATCTCTAATTATCAGGTAAGATTTATCTTTCTCATACTAACCAAGTTACCACATTCTCTACCATATTTTATACTCACTCCTCTTGTACTAACCGCAAACTATCTTATCTAAGTTTTGATCTTTACAAGTAGGTGTTTATTTATATTATAAACATATTACAGCCTTAAAAAAATCGTAAGTACTTTTTATTATTAGTTACTATTTTCTATTTGCTTTATGTAATTTTTTGACTTCTTTCAAATGTTTGTTTTAATATTTTTTATAAAAGATGTGCATGATATTTATGTCTAGGTATTGACATATTTATTCATAGTCACACTACGCATAGTCACTACTATCTTCATGAGATCTCTAAAAATGTTGAAGCTGTATTAAAAATTGGGATATGGTTTGGAACTTTTGGCTTTTGTAGTGTATTTATTGCAATATTGAGTAGCATGATATAAAGAGCAGGCGGTGAGATCTGTTGCAAGGACACACCCCTGGCGAGTAGCACTAGTGCAGGTCTCGGGCTTTCTGAAACGACATTGGTGATTGCAGTACATTTCTGAGGAGGGGGATCACCATTTATTCACTACCTAATACTAGTTGGTTTTAATGGCACCAATATTTTTTTTTCCTCTTACATCTATGAATTTTAGTGCTTTGTTAGGTTTATATTATATATTTGTAATATTATTGATGTTCATAAATCCTGTTATGACACCGGTGGTTATCAGTTTTTAATTTATTATTGTCTTGTGTTTGGAGCATAAATTGTACTACATTTTTAAACCAGCGTGGAAAATAAGAAATCAAAGACGAGCAGTCAAACTGACCGGCTAATACATAAAATTGACAGTCAATTGTTTTTTTTGGGCGGTCAAAATTTTAATTCTTTTTTGGTTTAAATTTTCATCGTAGTAATTATTCTGCACTTTAAATAAAAAAATAACTTGATACTTTAAAATGAACAAACTAGTATTCCTTTTTCATTTTTATTATATTTAACAAAAAAATAAAAAATAAACATTTTTATATTATATCAAAATAATTTAAAATGAATACTTAATCAATTATCATTTTATGTAATACAACTATAATAATTGCCTAAGTTACAAAAAACATAATATAGTTTTATCTAACTTAAAAATGTTTTTTTAAAGAAATGTTTCATCTGATTCATTATCTAAAGTTTCATTGAAAGGCGATTTTAAATCTAAAGACTCGTCTAATGACGATTCTAAATCGATTAATGCTTTTATAGTTTTTTTTGTTGTTGCTTTTTTTTGAATAAATTTTTCGAATTTCTTGTGTAGACCTTCGCACCGTATGTTAGGCCCATAATTCAATGGCAGGATTCACATCAAATTCTTCACTATTTGTTTCATCAGTGCACACCCGAATTAGATTATTTAGCCGTTTTTCATTTAAGCGATTTCTTAGGTCAGTTTTAATTCAGTTTTAATTAATTTAACTCTCAACCTTTCCATTCGAAACAGGCAATACGAACAGCAATTTAACAAGAAGTAGAACTGGACTCCAATCTTTTTTCATAGAACTCAAAAAAATTTGATACCATACTTTACAGTACTCAGTTTTATCTGGTCCCAAATACTTGACAGTGATATCTGGTCCCAAATACTTGACAATAAATCCAGATGATGCTACAGAGTACAATTTCGTTGCTTTGATAAGATAAAGATAACAAATTTGCTGGCAATAAAACTTCTATGAATAATGCTATATTAAGAGGTATTCGTCCATGATTCCACTTCTGATGATACCCTTTAAACTTTGCTCTTTCTGCTTGAGTAAAACTGAAATCTGCAGCCATGTTTTCGAGATTCCTTATATATATTCCATATTTGTCTTAGATCATCTCAAGTGCTTGAATTTTATGTGCAATCCATTGTGTTTCTATTTATTATTGCACAAGTGTTTTATTTTATAAAAAGTTTTTATTGCTCAAAACACTGTTTTATAAAGAACTTTTGTCATATAAAAAAATGAGCATGTAATAAAGTATATTATTTTATAAAGTATTTTTTATAGATAAAATTGAAAAAAAAAAATCCAATGTACCTGATGTTTTTTGGGGGCGAATACCTGCAATGTCAAATGAATTACCCTCTTCAAGGATAGCAACAAGCTTTCCTAACTGTCGTAACTTTTTTTGGGATTTTTTATAAATGTTATTCATTTTCAAAATGATGTTGTTGACATCATTAAACGCTTTTATTTCTGCAAATTTATCTTTTAACGCTATCTCAAGGCAATGTGCAACACACCAATCAAAAGTTATCCATGGAATTTCTTTCTGAAGTAATACTTGTCCTATTGTAATACTTGTCCTTTCTGATGTAATACTTGTCCAAAAGTTAACTATAGAATTTCTTTCTGAAGTAATACTTTACACTTGTCCTACTTCCTCTATTTACAGCTGCGCCATCAGCACCAAAACCAACTAATATAGTTTTAAAATCTTCTATACCTTCTGATTATAGGGATTGACTGATTTTATTGAAAACTCCTTCAGATGTTCCATATTCAAGATCAGAAATAAAAAGAAAAGAACACTCAACGCATATCTCGGTCTCTCCTATTGGAGTAGGATCAAAACTAATAATAAATATAGCCTCTTTTTCAATTACAGATACATCTTTTGATGCATCAATTAAAATACTGAAATAATTTTGTGTTTTTAATTTATTTCTGAGAATATTTGACAAACTCAATCCAATGTAATCAATAAAAGTTCCACAAGTTATTTTATTTCTATAAGCTTGGCCAAACTCTACACCATGATTTTCTTCCAAAAGTTGTATTTTAAGATATGCTAAGCGGAAGCTCTTCTTCGGAAATAAAGTATGCTACCTCAAATTTTTTTTCTTGTTAAATTTAGATCTTTTGTGGTCATGGTTTTTAGGCCCGATAAAATATCAGTTTGCCGCATTTCTTTCTGCAGGTTGCTTAATTTATCATTTCGTTTGCTTAGATCTATTCCTTTTCTTTTCATTGCTAATTCGTAGGCTCTTTGATGTGGCAAACGATTTGCATGATCGACTGCGGCACTGTGCTGTATCTTACAACTACCTTCATCGCTTCCCCATTCTGGCGTATATCCTTTATAAATATCAATTTGTTTAGTATACTGACAACATACAGTACATTTTAATGCTGTAACATAATTTCCATTATTTAATATCTCTAGCCATTCATTTGCATTATATTTTGCAAGAGTAGTGTTAACCCATTTTTGAGCTTTTGTTAGCTGTAATTTTCTACTATTGAGTTTTTTCTTCTTTTCAACAGGTGGTTTTAATTCTGATTTGTGTTAAAAATGAAAGTGTTATTTGTCTCTTTTTAGTCGCCTCCATTTTGATGTGTTTGACAATTCTCTTACAATTTAATAATATAAAAAATGTGCAAATTCGCAATTGTTAATTTGAAATTTATTTAAAAATAACTCATTCATTGCTATGACTTTGGAAATTGCGGGAAAAGGTTACGAGAAAAATAAATGAAAAAAAAAAAGCAGAAAATGTTCTTAGTTACAAGCATTAATTTTAAATAATAGTTAAATAAGAACTTCAATTGTTACCGACATTGAAAAAGAAAAATGATTGCACATTTTATATCTCGTTTGTATCATTTTATATCTTTCAGTCATTTTCATTTAAAATCATTTTATAAACTGCTAATATTAATTAGTTGATAATAATGTTAATACCTCTTGCCGGCAGATGCTGAACTAATATTTAATAAAATAATGACAATCGTCTTATGAAATACTATCAAAATTATTTATGTTACTTAAAACGAAACTTTATACTACAATATATATTTTTTTAAGATTTCAATAGTAGAAAAAAAAAGAAAACGTGCATTTCGTAGTTTAAAATTTATCTAAATATTAAAGTTAACTTCTCAGTCACTCAGCGTCAACCAAAGAGTCTTTAAAGTAGAGCCTTTGACACTCAGAGTCTTTAAAGTAGAGCTTTCGACCGCATAGACACACAAAGCAACTCAAACGACAACTTGTTCAAAACTGCTCAGAAAGAAACAATATCCTCACCGACCGTGTTGTCAACCCATGGAATACTTTTACCCAAAATGCAGTGAACACAAAGAAACTCAACAATTTCAAATATGAACTTTCTTTTTTCCGGAGTTTTAACTAATTGAAATCGAAAAAAATTATTTTCATTACAGAGGGGCTTGGTGTGCGGATCTTAGTCGATAATTTGTAAGTTTTGTTGACTACGGATAAATTAAACTAAAAATAAAAAATAAAGGCATTTTTTCATTGCAATTGGCAGCAAAAGATTATTAGAAAAATAAATAAAATGATATAAAGAAAATATAAATAAAATCCATTTATCACAATTTTTTGCATATGATCTTTATTTGACAAAGGTTAAACATAATTGTTTAGATTTTGCTCTATGCCTTGAAGTTATATCAAACACCAAAAATGCTGAATTTGCCTCTGTTCTCATATCTATATTTAAATGGTTTTTAACAAATCTTTATAAGAAATGAAATAAATATAAAATAAATTGATAAATGATTATTTGCCATTATTGTTTTTTAAATGTGTACATATGTTATCAATTTTTCTTTAGTAATTTTTTTATTATAATTATTATAGTTATTTTAATTTTAAAAATAGATAAAAAAATTAAAAGAAAAAATTCTCAATTTTTAATTCTTTGATTTTAATATAATTTTTAACTGACTAATTAATACTAAAACCTTGTTTATAAATGTTTTGTTTTAAAATGTATTTTAAAATATATCAATTATAAAAAAATAGGTAAGTAAAATCTTGTTACTTCAATCAATTTCAAATGTGTAGACAAATAAAAAAACTTCTAAGCAGGCCCGCACAGATTTTGTGGTGCCCAGGGTCAGTTTTTGTTTGGTGCCCCAAACTTTGGATTCCTGGGTAGATTGAATTAAGCATGAATTTCACTGTTTATCGTCTGTATGTCTACTATCACATTAGAATTTAATGAAAACAATTATTTTTGTATTAACTATCGCAGCACATAAACACTCTATACTTGAACTTGGTTATATATGATAAAACTAAAAGATAAATACAATCTAAAATGAGTAGAATTATATATTTCATGAATAAAATATTAGTTATGAAGACTAATCAGATCACACTAGCAGGTTCACTTTGCGTGCTTTCTTCTTTGCAAAACTAGAAATGACATTTTTGTACGATAAAGTCTTGTATAGGTCGTTTTCAATTGAAATCACCATGAGGTTAGTAAGGCGTTCTTCAGTCATTGTTGATTGTGATTTGGATTTGATGAGAGCAAGCTTTCTGAAAGAGCGCTCTCCTTCAGCCAATGAACATAAGATTGTGAATAAAAAAATAAAGCTGTTAACCTATTCCTTGGCTACTTGGTCAAACATAGAGTTATTAGATGGTTTTTTTTTTAAACTTTAGCGAAGTTTATTCTTGTATTATTTTACAACTTCTCTACAGCTTTTTTTCTGCCTTGGGACCCTGAATCATGTTTTCGAAAACTGGACATGACGTTTTTACTCTAAGATGTGTGTTTCTTATTTTTAAATAAAATAAAAAGTTTTTCATTTGTTTCGAAATCAAAATAAATTTTTTATATAGAATTTAATTCTCAAAGGAATTAAAGACAAAAAGAATTAAATGCAATTTCACAATATCAAAATAATTGGAATGAATATATTGAGAAAGAATATTTGAAAAGTGTTGGAATGAGAGTAACTTAACTGATTTATGTAACATAACATAGATAATGTTTTAAAGCAAGCCTTTTGTTTGGATAAGTGTTATGTAATTTGAATTTTAACTACGTTTAAATTAGAGCCATTGCAATCAGTCCTTCCATGCAGAAAAAGTAGAAATTGTGAAATTTTCAATTTAACTTAACCTAAATTTCAATTTCATTTCATGTTATAAAATTCTAAAATATCTTAGAAAAAAAAATCTTCTATTTTGTCTTTTATTTTTTTATGCATTTTGTCTTAATATTTTGCTTAAAATTATGGAAATAATCTTCCTTTTTTTTTTTTTTTCTTTCTTTTTGAATATTTGCTTATC
Organism: Hydra vulgaris; assembly: GCF_038396675.1. NCBI lineage: Eukaryota > Metazoa > Cnidaria > Hydrozoa > Anthoathecata > Hydridae > Hydra > Hydra vulgaris. Next base: position 41,160,032 of record NC_088931.1, read on the forward strand.
TAAAAGTTTACGGTTTGATAAATTTACAATAAATACAAACTACATATATTAATTTAGGCCAGAGTAAGAAGAAGACATATACTGTCACCTGAGCCCTGTTTACATAATGTCTGTATTTATATAAAAGCAAATATATACATAATCTGTTTTAAAATACATATAAATTTTGCAAAATTCTAACAATGTCTTTAAAGGAATGTGAAACTATAGTATATTTCTACAGTAAAAGATTACTACATCTGTCCAACAACATCTATGGAGTAGTCCAAGACCATCTGTACATTTTTGTTCAAGATCATCTATATTTTTTTTTTACTCTAGTAACATCTGTCTAATATCATCTGAAAGTTCAATGACCTCTAACAACATCTTTAGAAAGATTCAACTGCATCTGGTAATTTTTCTACAAGTCCAATAACATCTGGGAGATTTTTCTCCAGGTGTAGTTACATCTGAAAAAATTCCTATGTGTATTTACATCTGGTTAAAATAATGCACATTAGTTAATATTTTTTTCCAGATGTAACTAAATCTGAAAAAAAATGCTCTATGTAACTACATCTGGTTAAAATAATGTATTATTAGTTAATTCATCTTAAAAATAACTTCATCTTAAAATCTACAGATGTAGTTAAACTTTGATAATTTAATTTAGCAAAGATGTTATTACACTTTGATAATTTAAAAGATGTAACTACATTTGTAAAATCCACAGATGTAGTTGCACAGATGTTATTACACTTTGATAATTTAAAAGCTGTAACGACATCTGTAATATTCATTTAATTTTTGCACAGATGGTATTAAACATCAATGAAATTTCAGATGTTGTTGGACAGATGTTATTATACTTCATTATATTTACAAATATTGCTGGACAGGTGTTATTAGACATGGCAAAAACTGGTTGTTATCCTGACCCTACTTCTACTGATTTAAAATAAAAGTAATATAAACATACATGTATATTAATGCATACACATTTTATATATTATTGTTTAATAAGATATATTTGTTTAGTGATAATAATTTTTTTTTTTTTTGCCATTTTGAATTAAGTTTAGAAAATAAAATTTGAAGTCTGTTGTAATAAATTCTAACTGTAATAAGAGTTTTTTAGATTCTATTTTAAGTGTTCTTTATGATTAGTAAAAATTTTAATAAAATCTTTTATTGAGGGTTGCATGTGCCCTAGGGTGCATCCAACGCCCCATACATTCAAAAATTGATCTGTCCCTATTCTTAAAACTTTCTATTGGTTCTCACAAGACACCCTGTTAAATTTTTTCAAAATTGAATGAGATTTAGGGGGGCCACCTCAAGTCTGAAACTTGCAACAAGACCCTAAACAGAATGAAAAAAAGTTTTTCAAAAGTATGTCATGTTGGGTCTCAAAAGAAGCGAAACTTTATAAAAATTTCAAAAATAACAAAATTTTACACAAAAATTATTATTCTAAGTTTTGTTGCATAAAAATTATTATTTTTTAACAAAAAATTAAAAAAAGCTTTTTTTTGATGTTTTTGTCAAAAAATTATTTCAAGGTATTTTTAACAAAAAAATGATAACTATTTTTGAAATTTTTATAAAGTTTCGCTTCTTTTGAGACCCAACATGACATACTTTTGAAAAACTTTTTTTCCTTCTGTTTAGGGTCTTGTTGCAAGTTTCAGACTTGAGGTGGCCCCCCTAAATCTCATTCAATTTTGAAAAAATTTAACAGGGTGTCTTGTGAGAACCAATAGAAAGTTTTAAGAATAGGGACAGATCAATTTTTGAATGTATGGGGCGTTGGATGCACCCTAATGTGCCCTCTTTGTCCTTGTGCCTAGGTAAAATGTACCCAGTGCCCCCCTCTTCTGGATGGATCTGCTTCTAAGACCAAAGGTAATATTCGTCTGACCAAGTTATCATCATAGCACAGTAGTTTAAATAGTGAACATGAGTCAAATATTTGTTTTGAAATTAAAAATTAATTTTTTGTATACTTAAATAGCATGCAGGTTTAAGTTAAAAAAAAAGTTAAATTTTTTTGTCTGTTTAAAAAGTTACAGCAATGCAAAGTTAAAGAGTTTAAAAGAAAAAAAAACACTTTAAAACCCAACAGAGTTTTTGAGTATACTCGGAAAAAAGTGATGAAAAAAAAGATTATTGATCTAAAACTTGAAAAATTATTATTTAACAAAAAGGGATAAAAAGCCTTCATAAAAACACATTTTTCTGGCTAATAAAAATAATATTTCAGGAAGAAAATTAGATAATTTTTATAAAAGTGATATAAGAACTGTGAACATTTGCACATGATTTTGCTGTGGTTTTTTTACATTTTACCTTCATAAAATGATTAAAGCTCCTGAGCAAACCATGTAAAACCTGAATGGACCTAACATTCAAACATGCAATCAGACTTGTAATTTGACCGTGTCAAATGTTGTAATCCTTTTTTTTTTTTCAAAATGGTCCTGTCCTCTTTTACTAAGTCATGAAATATTTGTTGCAGGGAATTAACGTCCCTGTTTATGATGAAACCATCTTTAACTGTTTGTATATTTTCACATTGTTCTTTTGATAGGTCACAAAGATCACAATATGAACCAAGACCTCGATGAATATTTGAAGCCTTTCTGTCCAAACTATGAATAACAATGTTTACTTTAACATGCTATTAATTTTTATTATGCTAAACAATAATTCCATCTTCCTTCATACAGTGTATGTCTTTGTTAGATAAAGAATGTGATTGGATATTCCATTTGACTCTTTCCCCATTTAAATCATGAGTGACCTTTGAGTAGACTCTGAGTTAGGGTATTGCTGTTCCCACAATGTAATACTTTCATGATTTAGAAGTTAAATGGACAAAACATTGCCATAATAATGTTGCTTGTGTTAACATCGTGCAGTTGGTTGTAAATTTTGTGTCCACTACTTTCATCATAACCAAATTTTACTTCTATTATAAGGCTATTTTCTCTAGAAGAAACAGAAATATCTTCAAAATTCTCTCAATAGTAATCTTGGTAGATTCAATAAAACTTTCATAGACACCAACAAAAGGATCAGGAAGATAATTTTTTGTCAATGGAGTTATAGAATTTCGGAACAATTGAATTTCATTCCAGGTCAGAAATGCATCTATACTGTTTGCTTTTTGCATTTTTCTCTGCTGAGAATTAGTTATTCGTCCTAAACTTGACTCATAACAAATAGCAGCTGCTATCGCTGTCGGCATTTTCAATTTTAATGTTTTATTTTTTCCTTCGCACCTTGTTAGAAGAAACTCATATATAATACAATATATACCTTGCTGGATTAAGGGGAGGGTGCTATAGCTCTGGGCCCAGCATTATATACATTATATGTATATATATATATATATATATATATATATATATATATATATATATATATATATATATATATATATATATATATATGTATATAACCCTTGGAATTAGGGGGAAAATGACCTCAGCAATAACTTATCAACCTCAATCTTTTAGAGGTTAGCATCAGGTTGGCAAAAAAAAATTGATACAAAAGTTTTACCATAAAACATAGAAACGAGGTTGGCAAAAAATTGCCAACCTCGTTTCTATGTTTAAACACGTAGTTGAGGATTGCCCAATGCTGATCCTAATTCCGAGGGTTGTATATATATACTCATTATATGCAACTAATTATAATGCCTGCACATTTTCCTATAGCTTTTGTGACCTTCTTAACAGATGTTTACTTGATAGAGCTGACTGATGTTTTATCATCCTATACTGACTGGTTTCTTCCTCATTCTTATCAGAAGACTCAAAGACTCTGCTACAGGGCGTTGACTTTTAATACTTTTTATGAAATTTTTGAAACACTATTTTTTTTCAAAAGTCACCCACCACAGCATTCAGAGCCGGCTCAACAGCGTGGCCAAGCACCACTTGGCCACAGGCGCCGCTTCAAAGGGGGCGCCAAAAAAATGGAAAATTAAAAATTCAAAAACAAAAAAAATTCAAAATAAATATAAATTAAAAATAAAATAGTTTTTAGATTAAGATTTCAATTTTACAAAAAAAAATTTTAAAGAAAATTTTTAGATTTTTTCAGGACTTCAGATAAACTTTATGATGATAATAATGGTTGCTTTTTGAAAATAGTGGAACTGCTTGCCAAGTTTGATCCTATGATGAAAGAGCATATCAGGAAAATAAAAAGCAAAGAGATTTACAGTCATTACTTGGGTAAAAATATTCAAAATGAAATTATTCAAATTTTATCTAAAGCAGTCAAAGAAAAAATAGTAGTTGATTTGAAGGCAAGCAAATACTACTCAATTATTGTTGACTGTACTCCAGATATTTCCCATACTGAACAGATGACAATAATTCTACGTTTTGTGTCAATACTGCCCACTCCAGATGAAAAGGAAAGCTACGTTGATATAAGAGAGCATTTTTTAAGCTTTATTGACATTATTGATACTACAGGCGCTGGAATGACTGAAAAAATATTAGAAACTTTGGATTCTCATGGAATTTCTATGCAAGATTTAAGAGGACAAGGGTATAATAATGGATCGAACATGCAAGGCAAACAAATTGGAGTTCAAGCCAAGATCCTTCATCATAATTCACGAGCCTTTTATGTTCCTTGCTCATCTTATTCACTGAGTTTAGTTGTCAATGATGCTGTTGGAAGCTGTTTAGACGCAGTAACATTCTTTGACATTGTGCAACATTTGTTTGTATTTTTCTCATCTTTAACTCAGTGATGGAGCGTTTTACGCCAATTTGTCAAAAGTTTAACTTTGAAAAGACTTTGTGAAACTAGATGGGCAAGTAGAATTGATGCATTAAAACCATTAAGACATCAACTGAGAGAGATAATACAAGCTTTAGAAAGCTTCTAAGTATCAAATTACCTGTATCTTCAGTAACAGCAACCAAAAAAAAAATCTGAGTCCAGACCACTACTGCAGAAAAATGACTTTAAATTTGTTTGCTGCTTTATCACTTGGTATGATGTGCTGAGTCAGATTGAGATAACAAGCAAATCTATTCAAGAATTCAATTTAAATATTCCTCAGGCTGTTTCATTAATTCTAACACTTTGGAGTATGTTAAAGATTATAGAACTGATGAACAACTTCAAAAGATGTTAGAAACTGCAAGAAAATTGTCTGTTGAGCTAGATATTGAGCCCGAATTTGAAAAAAAGCGTGGTCGTACCAATAAAAGAATGTTTGCTTATGAAAGTCAAGAGGAATCAATGACTGAAGAAGACAATTTTAAGATTAACTTCTTCAACAGCATTTTAAATCATGCTATTAGATCTTTGCAGGATCGGTTTGAAATGCTTATGCAGCATAATAATCAGTTCAACTTTCTTTACAGTTTAAATGCCAAGGACATTACTGAAGATGAATTATTAAAAAGATGCATGGATTTAGAAAAATTATTATCTTGCAATGAGTTAAAAAATGTTTCCGGAACTGACTTATTTGAAGAGATTAAATATTTGCAAAATCATTATAAGGGAATCTCCTCTCTAAGAAATATTTTAGACTTTATTTGTTCAAACAATTAGAATGCAGCTTTGGGAAACTTATTTGTCTCTCTCAGAATACTTTTAACTCTACCTATATCTGTTGCAACAGCAGAGAGAAGCATTTCCAAGATGAAGTTAATCAAAATGTATATTCGCTCAACAATGACACAGGATAGAATGGATGCTCTGGCAATGTTATCAATAGAACAAGCAATTGCAAAAAAATTGGACTTAGAAGATATGATTAAATCATTTGCTATTGTAAAAGCAAGAAAGGTTAAATTGTAAATAAATATTGAAAGTTCACCATGAATATCCATAAAACGGTTTGTTTTTTATTCTTCTAATGATGCCCTTTCTCTTTTAGACAAGGTGCAAAAATGCATTGTAAACATAGTTGGACCTGCTCTTGCAGCCGACCTCCAACCATTATCACATCATGGTAATGTTGCTTCTCTTTCTCTTTTCTACTATTACTATAATGGGCACTGCTCTAAAGAGCTAGCGCCTCTTGTGCCATCTACTTAAATTCATTCTTGTGTTACTCGTCGTTCAATTAAGTGTCATCCTTTTTCTGTGACTGTTCCTAAGTGCTCCAAAAACGCTTAGTTTTTTTCCTCGAACATCAGCTCTTTGGAATTCGCTTCCTTCATCTTGCTTTCCTGATTCATATAATTTGCAATCCTTTAAGTTGTCCGTCAATCGTTATCTTGCCCTACAATCTTCATCTTTTATCTTCCAGTAACCTCCAACTTTAATTAGTGGTTGCTTGCAGCCTTGTTGGAAGTGAAGATGTTTAAAAAAAAAAAAAATTTTTTTAAATATCTATGCACCCTGCATTTAGATATGTCAATACCAGCCCTTAAAATTTTAGTTCGGCATTCAGTAATGATCTAACTAGCAACCTAAAAGTATTTGAGGTCACCAGAAAATCGCCGACCTAATGTCTATGTTTATAGTTAAACTTTTGTGTCAAACTGACCTGAATAATTTGCCCACCTTATTTTTCTTAATTCTGAAGGCTGCAATATCTTGTTGTCTTATTTGCTTGGTTAGCAGATTTACTTGATGTTTCTTGTTTTCTAAGTACACATCTCTACTTTTCCTGTCTGTTTTTAGTGGTTGTGAATTTTTTCTTAAACAAACTTTTATGGAAGATTGCAAGGGTACTCACAAAAAGTCCTCCCAGGTTCAACTTTTATTTTACTCTCTTGATTATGCTAAATGTTAAAGATCTCTGCTATGTTTCAGTATTATTCAGTAATCTCTGCTATGTTTCTGTATTATTCAGTAGTTGAATACCCGCATTGGTTCAATAATCAAAAATTAGCAGATTAAAAAATTAACAAGTTAAAAATAAAAAACAAGAAGTTAGGTTAGATAATTACTTCCTGGCCCAAAAAAAAAAGTGTTTATAATTTCTAAGGCAAATAATACAAACATGCATTTTTACACTTCATATTGTATGATATTATATCATACAATATAATATCATACAGTATATCACATGATATATTGTATGATATTATAAACGTGTCAGTTACTTATTTTTGGTTTGATTTTTTTGCAACATATCTAGAGTAACAGCAACAATTTTTAATAAATTTTCTGTTTTGCTTTATTTTTATTTGTATGTTACTTACTTTGATCACAATAATCGGATTTTCTGCTTTTTTTTAAACTGCAAAAAATTTTTGCTAAATTATTCTTTCAACTAGTTTATTAGTATTTTAAGAATTTAAAAAAAAGCTTTGTCAATTGTGATGATAAAGCACTTTATTAAGTAAACAATCTTTAAAAAATCTGTATTTAAAGTAGTTAAAAAACTCTTTTAAAATACTGATTTTTTTTAATATCTTGTTTAACTAAGGTTACATAATTGTTACAAATTATTTTTGTTATTGTTTTGAATATTTTTTACAAAAGAAAAACACTCACACATGTACCAGAATCTAACTGACATGTTAGGCTTTAATAGACATAAGTTTATCAAATAAGTTTTGTTGCATGTGGTATGTATTAACTGTTTTATTAGGTAGTTTGTTTTACGTTTCAATTTTTTAAATTTTATTTTATATTTCATAAAGAAATTGAATCTTGATGTGCTTACAGCACTTTTTTCAAAATCTTTTGATTATGTTTTTTTTTTTTCATGAAATGTTTTCTTAATTTATTTTTTCATTTAGATAATCCCAACTGTTTGTGTCAATATCCTTGTCAATAATAAATAATTGTGTCAACATCCTTGTAAATAATAAATAATTGTATTATGTTGACTTGGTATTATCTCACTTCTAGTGTTGTTAATTTAAATTTATTGAATTTTTTTTGTATTTCCAAATCAGTTATAATCCTTTTGATCAATTTTACTGAGAACAAACCAGTGGTGTATAAAGTAATTTTTAGAGCGCACCGTAAAATAACAATTTTAAAAAATTACTTTTTCTGAGTTCTAAATGTGTTCTTTATAATAAAACAACACTAGATTTAAAATTTTTTTGAACAAAAAGTATTTTTAGAGGTACTCCAAGGCCTTTGAACATTTATAGGGTCCCTAATATATATGTTAAAAAAGTTCTTAAAAAGTAGCTCAACCTGGCCCTCAAAAGAAGTGAAATTATATAGAAATTTCGAAAACAATAATTGTTTTGTATAAAAACTTATAGTTTAAATTTTTTTTATTAAAACTTTAGATTTTAAACTAAAAATTAAAAAAAGTGCATTTTTACAAGTTTTTTAAGAGTTTTTTTATAAAACAAATATGGTTTTTAAAACGTTTATATAATTTTGCTTTTTTTGAGTACCACATTGACCTACTTTTAAAGAACCTTTTTTTCATATATAATAGGGGCCCTTTTAATGTTCAAGTGTCTTGGGGCACCTCTAAAAATATTTTTTTTTCAAAAAAGTTTTAAATTTAGTGTTATTTTATTATAAAAAACACATTAAAACTCAGACAAGGCAATTTTTAAAAATTGTTGCTTTTCAATGCACCTTAGTAATTTTATTGAATTCATCTATGTATTAATTTAATTGTGCTTTATTATTTCTAATTTTTTATTTGCTTTGACAATCATTGTTTTAATACAATGTTCTCATTTCAAATCATCTGATATCATTACATCAAAATCAATTGCTTTACTTTTTTTTAGTAAAATTGTGTAAGCATATATAAACAAGTTGTACATAAGTCTAGGTTTTTTTCTGATATACATAATAAAAATATAATGGTTTCAGTACAGAGCTTTGAGACATCTCATTTATGATGAGTTCCATATGCCTCCAAATTAAAAGATAATCTTTTGTGCAGAACAGTAATAAATACTTTTGCAAAGTCTAATAATGTCAACTGATTTGTTTACTTCTAATGCTTGGATGATAAAATTAAAATACTACAGCATATTGGCATCTTTTACTTGGAATGAAACTGCTTTGCTTATTTGAAATCAGATTGTTGTCAATAAAGTGCCTTTTTAAAACTTCTTGTATAACACTCAACTCTACAAACATACAAATCTTGTATAATAAACTTTACATACATACAAATCTTTTATTGAAACATTTGAAAAAGTAGCCTCCTCGACTATAGTAGCCCTCTCAGCTTTGAGCAGGTGAATAACATTAAAAAAAAAAATGTTAAATTAAATTTTTAATATATAAATATTTTATACTACTTGTTATGGCTTAAGAATCTTCTCTTATGCAATTTTTTAAAGTTTGATTTCTTGTTTAGCAATTTTAAAAGAAAAGAGTTTTACAATTTGTTTATAAATAGTATAAACAAGTATGAAGTAAACACCTGATATAATATCAAATTGATGTCATAACTAACATATAAAGATTTTCACAAATTCTAGATTTTTGTTAATAAGATAGTAGTTGTTTTTTTACATGGGAATAATTATATATATATATATATATATATATATATATATATATATATATATATATATATATATATATATATATATATATATATATATATATATATATATATATATATATATATATATATATATATATATATAGACACTATAATTTATGTAATTGTGTGTGTTCAGGAGCTCTATTATACCACTGGTTTGTACTCTACGTTAAACCCTAATTTGAGTAGCATTGGACCTTGGTACTTGGAGGATAAACAGCAAACAAACAATAGCAATGAACACTTTTATCGTCGTAAGTTACCTGCATGCTGTTTAGCTTTTAGTAGTGAAGAAGGAAAACAAGTTTTTAAAGAATCATTATTATCCGGTTATGCAAACATATACTTTCCATTAGCAGAACAGTTTCGAACACAAGCTGAACCAGCATATTGTGGAATATCCACATTGGTTATGATTTTAAACAGTTTGGCTGTATGTTTTAATTTATTGCATAAGAATTTTTTATTTCAAATAAAATCTTTATAATTTTTGTAAACTTATAATATTAAATAAAAAGATAAATTTTATAATACTAAATAAAAACATAAATTTTATGATATTAAATAAAGACATAAGCTTTATAATATTAAATAAAAACAAAAATTTTATAATATTAGATAAAAACATAAATTTTATAATATTAAATAAAAGCATAAATTTTATAAAGCTTAGATAAACTAGTAAATATCTTGGTTTATACTGTTTAAAAAATTACAAGAATATTTTTGAGAAATAAATTAATGTCAGTTTTTGATAGTTACGAATTAGAAATTGTTTATATAAATTAATTATTATATTTAAAAACTAGTTACAGTAAATTACTTTTTTTTTTAATAATATAGGTTGATCCAAAACGTGTTTGGAAAGGGCCTTGGCGCTGGTACCATGAAGAAATGCTTGACTGTTGTTTATCTTTAGATTTAGTTCAACAAAATGGAATCACACTAGATCAGTTTGTTTGCCTTGCTACTTGTAATAATCTTGATTTAAATGTTGTGCGAACAGATGATAATGAAAATATAAAAAGTTTTCGAGATGTTGTTGAAGAAATATGTGCTGGACAGGATAAAGTGTTGACTTGTTCTTATTCAAGAAGTGTTCTAAATCAAACTGGTGGTGGTCACTTTTCACCAATTGGTACTTTATGTTTCTTTTTAACCATAGTGTTCTTTGTGTGTACTTGCGTGTTACAAGCAACTCTTTGTTTAGTAACTTGTTGAGTAATTTGTTCTTTGGGTTAAACCTGAGGAGAAAAAAAAGGTGTAAAAATGTTTCATAGTTTGATAAAAAATTTTAAATTATAGCTAGGCAGCCATCTAGAATAAATTAATTCCAAGTTTTGAATAATTCTTCCAAGTTTTGAATGGCGAATTTATGAAACTGTAATCAATGTGCAATCAATTAAAATTAAGTTAATGTTTTTGTCTTAAATAAATGCTGGAATTTCTTTTTATTTTTAATAAATTTCTAAACCTTTTGTGCTGCAATATTTCCTCCTTTCTTAGTGGCTAGGAATTTGCAAGCAATATTGTCCATTCCATGAACTCAGCAACAATTGAAGACTGCAAGTCAAAACATACTTTTTAAAGTTTTTAATTTTATCCAAGTTATATTTTTAAGAATTTAACTTAAAAATACATGCTCTGCATGTATATGCTAAAAAAAATTTAGTGCATACATGCATAGCAGTTTTTTTTTTTTTCATATTTGATACAAAAACATATTGTGCTTTGTCATCATTATAATTTTTAGTCATTATTAGTGTTTAAAAAGTGTTTACCACTATTCATTGTTGTATAAGTAGTTGACAAACAAAATTTTACTACAAGAGAAATTTCCCCTAGTTTAACTATTTAAGGTGTTCGAATTTTCTTGATTAAAACAGTCTCTTGCAAATTTTACTGATTAAAACAGTCTCTTGCAAATTTTACTGATTAAAACAGTCTCTTGCAAATTTTACTGATTAAAACAGTCTCTTGCAAATTTTACTGATTAAAACAGTCTCTTGCAAATTTTCCTGATTAAAACAGTCTCTTGCAAATTTTACTGATTAAAACAGTCTCTTGCAAATTTTACTGATTAAAACAGTCTCTTGCAAATTTTACTGATTAAAACAGTCTCTTGCAAATTTTCCTGATTAAAACAGTCTCTTGCAAATTTTCCTGATTAAAACAGTCTCTTGCAAATTTTACTGATTAAAACAGTCTCTTGCAAATTTTACTGATTAAAACAGTCTCTTGCAAATTTTACTGATTAAAACAGTCTCTTGCAAATTTTACTGATTAAAACAGTCTCTTGCAAATTTTACTGATTAAAACAGTCTCTTGCAAATTTTACTGATTAAAACAGTCTCTTGCAAATTTTACTGATTAAAACAGTCTCTTGCAAATTTTCCTGATTAAAACAGTCTCTTGCAAATTTTACTGATTAAAACAGTCTCTTGCAAATTTTACTGATTAAAACAGTCTCTTGCAAATTTTACTGATTAAAACAGTCTCTTGCAAATTTTACTGATTAAAACAGTCTCTTGCAAATTTTACTGATTAAAACAGTCTCTTGCAAATTTTCCTGATTAAAACAGTCTCTTGCAAATTTTACTGATTAAAACAGTCTCTTGCAAATTTTACTGATTAAAACAGTCTCTTGCAAATTTTACTGATTAAAACAGTCTCTTGCAAATTTTACTGATTAAAACAGTCTCTTGCAAATTTTACTGATTAAAACAGTCTCTTGCAAATTTTACTGATTAAAACAGTCTCTTGCAAATTTTACTGATTAAAACAGTCTCTTGCAAATTTGTTCGAATTGCAAATTAGAAAATAAAATAAAAGGTTGCATCTTGAGAAAATCTGGAGGTGACAGTTGCATTCAGACTCATCGGAATAAGATTTTTCCAAAATCATTTTTTTGTCTCTTCAAATCTCCCACCTTGCAAATGTAATCTTTTCATAGTGGCTATATTCTGAAATTCAGATTTATCATCACCTCCTGTTTTGCAAATTGTATGTAGATTATCACATTTCTCGTGTGATAAGCCATTATAAAGATACTATGATATATCTAAAGATGTTATAGTACACTAAATATCTAAAGATATTCTATACACTAATTGCTTGATTATATGGAAAAAAATACATTTACTTCAATTTCTGAATATTCTATCTGCTGATCAATCCAGGAGGAACAAAATGAATTTATGTCACTATATTTTAAAATTCAACTTCTATCTGAAAGTCAAAAAGCTTGCAGTGATAAATTTAGATCACATAAAATAGCCTGACGATCATTAAAGGAATTAGATTTAAATCTTTTTACAGTGTGTTGTAATTCTTCTATACCTCCTCTTTTTTTAGTTTTCAACCTGTTTGTAAGCTTTATAAAAGGATATTTCTTTCTCATTCTCTCTCTCTCTCTCTAAATATATATATATATATATATATATATAGAACTCTTATATGTTGTCAGAAAGTTTTTTCCGTATTTTGTTGACAAAAAGTAAAAATTAAAATGCAAGACCGGAATTTTTTTTTTTTTTATCAATTGATAGACTGCCTGCCCCAACCAAACCCTCAGTCGATGTAGCAGCACTCTATTGCGAGTCAGGCTAAAAGATAGTAGATGTAGCAGCACTCTGTTGCGAGTCAGGCTATTTGTCAGTCGATATAGCAGCACTCCGTTGCGAGTCAGGCTATTTGTCAGTCGATGTAGCAGCACTTTGTTGCGAGTCAGGCTATAAGATAGTCAATGTAGCAACACTCTGCACATGATTTACAGTAAAAAAATAATAATAAAAACATTATTTAAAAAAATATAAAAATAAAAACATTGTTTGTATTGTTAAAAACATTCAGAATGTTTTTAAAAACATTCTGGTCAATTGAATTTGCGTTTTTTTAAAAAAATGATTAATTTGTAATTAAATTAATGGTTTTAAATTTCTAACAACATGCAAATGTTAGACGAAAGTCAAAAGTAATTAAAAGTGAAGTATGTGTTGGCGTAAGAATCACTTTTTTCCTTCCGTACTTCCCAAATGCAACAAACTATAGAACTATATATATATATATATAAATATATATATATATATATATATATATATATATATATATATATATATATATATATATATATATATATATATATATATATATAGAGAGAGAGAGAGAGAGAGAGAGAGAGAGAGAGAGAGAGAGAGAGAGAAAGAAATTCATAAATATATTTTTATGTATGTCTCTCTCTCTCTCTCTCTCTCTCTCTCTCTCTCTCTCTCTCTCTCTCTCTCTCTCTATATATATATATATATATATATATATATTCTTTTTTTCTGATTTTATTAAAAAAAAAAATAAAGCAAGCAAATACGATTAGTATTTTGTTTAAAGAACATAGCCTAATACAAAATTAAAAAATCAAAGATTAAAATTTTTCTATTACTATATAATGATATATATTTTATGGTATAATAATATAAATTTTTTAAAATTATATATAATTTTTTTTCTAAAATAAATATTGAAAATCTTCAAAAATAAGAAATTCTTTTTATAGATAGTTTATGCTTTTGTTTAATTCGGTGTTTTAACTTTTTTGAACATTTTTGCGTAAACTCACAACAGCAAAAATGCCGCTCTAAAAATGGTGCCGTTATTAACATAATTTAAACATAAAAGTTTTTATAACGTAGTTTCATTTAGCAGCTACTAAATTGAAAGTATTTCAAATTTTTTCCGAAAATGCTATTTTATTGTTTTTTCATTTCAAAAATAAAACAAAATTAAAATAATGAAAATAAAAAAATTTAAAGCTATGGAATCTTTATAATTTATTTTAAACTTACCTAAAATTAATAGTAATAAAAATGTGTCGTAAATAAGTAAATTGTTAAGGTGTAATATCAAATTGTATTTGAAAATATTTGCGGTTCTCCCACACCTCAATTAAAATAAATTCGTTAAATAATATGGTTTTACGCTATTTTTAAAAGGTTTTATTTGTGTATTTATAGTTCATAATTTAAAGTTTGCATAAAACATATCTTCTTTAAATGTACTTTTTGCACATCCATCATCTTTTTTTAAATCTGTCTGAGAACAGGATATTACGGGGTGATTTGTTTATTAACATATTATATTAACAATAATATAAACTGTATAAAAATAAATAACTTCATTTATTATAAAACAAGTTTATATCTGTTTCGAAACATTACAAAAATGCAAAACATGAGTTCGATACTTATTTATATAAAACTTTATTTAAAATTTAACACGCAAACATTTTTTTTAAATGAATTAAAACGCAATACAATTACTATATAGTAATTGTATTGCGTTTTAGTTCATTTAAAAAATATTTTGGGGTTAAATTTTAAATTAAGGTAATTTAAGTCCAACAATAATATGGGTAAGCGGACTTTTTTGAATTTATTTTGTCAACATTACGATCGTTAAAAACCGTTTATGAGTTCATAAACTTTCTTATGAAAAAAAAATCATAATATGTCTTCAAATATCTACTTTGTTTTCAGAGCAATATTATTATTATGCAAAATACTAATATAATTGTTCTAAGTTGAAGACTTAAAATCAAGGTATTAATAAAATTTAATTTGTTCAAATATAAATATTGTAAATGATTGTGGAACTACTTTAAAATGTAGAAAAAATTAAAATTTGCCAAAAGGCCCATATTTAGATGAAAAAGTGAAAAGCTTATGCGGGAATCCCGCATAACCTCTGGGGCCACCACGCCTCTGTATATATATATATATATATATATATATATATATATATATATATATATATATATATATATATATATATATATATATATATATATATATATATTAACATCTTCGCTTCCAACAAGGCTGCAAGCAACCACTATTAGAAATGGAAGTTACTGGAAGAGAAAAAATGAAGATTGTAGAGCAAGAAAACAATTGACAGTCAACTTTAGAGCAGTGCCCATTATAGTATTAGTAGAAAAGAGAAAGAGAAGCAACATTACCATGATATGATAATGGTTGAAGGTTGGCTGCAAGAGCAGGTCCAACTATGTTTACAATGCGTTTTTGCATCTTGTCTAAAAGAGAAAGGGCATCATTAGAAGATCCGCCCCAGATATGGCAACAGTATTCCATATAAGGCCGGGTTTGAGATTTATAGAAATAGAGAATAGAATTCGGATTCAGAAGTTGACATTTTTGCTGATGGCGTTGTTGTTGTTGCTATTACTATTGTTGAAGTAAAAACATTCAAGAACAATTTTCTTATTGATGGATGGATAGTTTTAAACTAGCAGCCTTCTTAGTTGTACACCCAACTGTCCTTTGCCTTCAATCTGAAGATGATACAATCTTTTGTCCTTACTGCAGAGCCATTAATCATCTTTTTTTTGTGATGTCAAAAACTTCATTCAATAGATGGTATTTTCTTTGTTTTACACATTTATCGTATGTCTCCTGCACTTGATCCAGTTTTGCCTGTACAACTTGAATTGATAAATGTGGAAAATTCAAATTCTTTTGTCATAATCTTGCTACTTCTTTCTCAATTTGTTTTATGTGTTCTTGTCTTCCATTGATGGGTTCTCCCAGGAACAAATAGCGACCAACAATTTGGATTGTGAGTGTTATCCTGCTGTTATCTTCCAGTGATTGTTCTTCTAGTGGAACAGTTCTTCTTCCTATGTGACTCATAAAATCATACAAAATTCTTAATCCAGATTGTCTTGTTTCTTAATTGCACGAGGTTCTTCATCCAGATCATCTTGTTTCTTTTAGTAGTGGAAGCACTTTTCTTATAAGACATTATGATTGAAGATAATACTTGGATATCTGACATAACAGTCAAATAATATTCTATATTATTTGACTGTTATGTAACAAATACAGATTCATATATAAGTTTTCATATATAAGTTTATTATTCATATATAAGTTGCTCAAACATGCAGCTTTTTAAGTTTAAATTTTGCTAGTTTCCATAAACTTCTAGAAAACTCCAGAAAATTCTAGAAAGTTTTGCAGATTTCTAAAAACATTCAGATCAGTAGAGAAAATTCTAGAAAGTTCCATAACGATGAATCTAATTTTTTTGCTCCTTTTGATAATTATAAATCAATATTATTTAAATTGTTTTGTAATTTTTTTAGGTGCATATCATCCCAAGAAAGATTTGGTTCTCATATTTGATGTGGCAAGATTTAAATACCCACCACATTGGGTAAAGCTTGATCTTTTGTGGGAAGCTATGAAAGCACTTGATGGTGTCACAGGTAAATATTAATAAAAGGTTCTGAATAGGGAATTTTCTTTTAATGCTTGCCATAAGATTTTACTCATTTTTATTAATAATGAAAATAAAAAATTATTTATTAATTTATTATAACAGTGACTCTTAATGTTGTTATTAATAATTGTGAATTATTTTAATTTTTTATACAATTTCTAAAAACTTAAAAATAAAATATAACGTGGTTTTCAAATCACAATATTTCACTTAAATGATTAAAACTAATGATACATAATAATGATGATGAATTGGAATAACTCTAACATGTGGGAGTACTGTATTCACTTAGTTTCATAATAAAGAAATAATTATTTGAGTTTTACGGTTAAAAGGAGAGTGTTATACTGTTTTTTGTAAAGCAAATAGCTACATTTAATGCAAAAGACACACCAGTTGCAAAACACATACGAAAGACCTCCGTTATTATTGTTTATATCTGGTATAAATATGGCTAATTTAACAGAAATGAGATAATAATAAATAAACAGAAATGTAATAGTTATAACATAAAATAATAATACAAAATAGTTCAAATAATATGATAAGAAGGAAAATAACATCAGCATTATAGTTAACAATATTCTACTGTTACTACATCTTTTCATAATAACAAGTTTCGTGATAGCAAGGACTTTGTGTTTACAAAAACTCCAAAACACAAACCTTGTTTAACAAGGCTCGTGCTTTGAAGTTTTAAGCCTTGTTTAAAAAGTTTTATGTTTTGGAGTTTTTTATTTAACTTAAACTGAAACACCCTACCCACTGATGATGATGACTGGGATGGTAGTGTGTTTCAGTTTGAGTTAAATAAAAAATGTCTGCTTTGATGGTGGATCAACTATAAACTTAAATTGCACAAATTTGAAAGAAAAAAAAAGTATAAACTGAATATTTTCAAAGATTTTTCATTCAAAATCTCAATAAATTTGAAAAAAAAAAAATTATATTAACAACTTTTTCGATGACTTTTTTTATAGTGTTTCTTACTTTAAGTAGTTATATACTTGAAGTTTCTAAACTCCTTTATCCCCCCCTCCCCCCATACACTTATACTCTTTTTCTCTACTTTTTCTCTTTAAAAGTTGAATAAACTGTTTTAAGCTACTCGATGTTTAATAAAATTAAGACTTTTTTATTTATCTTTAGGCTTAAAGTCAAAAAACTTTAGCATAAAATTTTCATACATTTATCATACATGAGACAAAAATTTTCATACATTTTTTTCTTGATTCAATGCATGGGTTTTGCATGTGTCTCTGTTCTTATGACAAGCATCTCATTTTATTGTCTCCTAATGAGGGTACAGGTCTAAAACTCAGTTTTATGGTTCTGAGGCTGGCAGTCAGGTTTCCCGAACTCTGTGGTAGCTCTCAGAGAGGCTGATTCCATCAACAACTGAAAAACATCAGAGTATTAACAGTGTCATGTTGCGCATGGATGGTGTCCCTGTTCTTACTTTTAATGTGCATTGTCGAGGCCACATTTGGAAAACTAGGTTTGAATCCACAGACTATTCTTTTATGTGCTTTCATTGAGCACCACTTTACTCTATTGCCTTTCTCTTTGTTCTACATTGCTCCCCTTTATCTTAAGAATGCACTCTTTTCGATGTTATTTCTGATCAAATTGACAAAGCCCTCTTTATCCATCAGCTGATTACTGTTGTTGGTGACTTTAATGCATCATCTTGGCTCTAATGTCAGTGCACAGTGGTTTATTTTGCACTTTTTGTAGACATTTGACTTTATTTTGAAAAAATCTCTTTGTGCGGCATGGGAAAATAAAACATGGTCATGATATGTTTTTAGCTTAATTTTTGAAGTTCCATCATTAAAAAAATACTCCTAAGGGCATACTATAACTCTAAGACACCAAAATAACACACTGCAAAACACCCTAAAAAAGGTCAGTAATAACATTTTTTCAGATAGGTATACATAGTCAAAACTCATATTTTTAGGGTAACCTTTCAAGCTTTATCCATTAAAAATACTCCCATGTTCATCACCATGGTTGCACTATAAGCTGTAGGACACCGAAAGGGTACTTTAAAGCATGCAATTAAAAATTTTTTTTATATACAGAATTCTTATATAAACTCTAATTAAATGTTTTTACGTCAGTTAGATAAAAAAATATTCTGCTAAAAATATTCACAAAATCATAAAATATATCAAGGACACAAAGAACACACACTGAAAAACACAAAAAAAAGACACTAAAAAGGAAAGTTATTTTTCTAAAATAGTTACATAGTAGTAATATGTTTTTGAAACATTTTTTCTTCTTTATGAATTAAAAAAATCATTTAATAACTGTAGGACACCAAAATGTTTGATTTGATTAGTTATTGTCTATAAAATAAAGTTAATATACGATGTTGCAAGTGTTTTTAATTGCCATACATCTAAAGCAATAAATCTAGGGCCCCATAAAATTTTTAATAAATGAAACAATTTTTTTATTATATGTCAAAATTTAAAAATTCGATGATCCTGTTGTGGTTTTAAATGCAAAGATTTGATGACTAAAAGCTTTTAAATTAAAAGAACTTGGTTAAGTCATTCTGTCATCAAAAAAAACTAATTGTGGTAATTGAACGCATCGGAGAAATTCCGATCTCACAATTAGAAAACAATCAGATACCAGACTATTATAAAACAATTTATTTCTACAATCAAAATTCATATTTTTATTTTCATGATCATTTAAACTTATAGAGTAAATACTTTTATGATAACATTATTTTGAAATAAGAAAGTAAAATTAATTATAAACAATTAAAAGCACGGTAAAATCTTAAAAAGAGAAAAATAGTAATAACAAAAACAGTTAAATATGGCAACACTTGAAGAATATAGCTTAACAGAGCGTCAATTATTTATTTTAATAATTGACAACAATGTCACTTGTGTATCTGATTTGACTACCATAATAGAAAATGAAACGCAAGCTAGGTTAGGAGAAAATGAAGTTGGAATACCAAAAAATATTTTGCAAAAATTTCAACACTTGAAAGAAAGAAAATTTAAAAATTTAAAATTAGAACAAAAACTAAAGTAAATAATGTCTTTGAATCTTCTGATGAGAATGGTGAAGAATCCAGTCCGTATAGGATGATAAAACATTGGTCAGCTCTATCAAGAGAACATGTATATAATATATATATATATATATATATATATATATATATATATATATATATATATATATATACACACATATATATACATATATATATATATATATATATATATATATATATATATATATATATATTTAATATATATATATATATATATATATATATATATATATATATATATATATATATATATATATATATATACATATATATATAGTTCTATAGTTTGTTGCATTTGGGAAGCACGGAAAGAAAAAAATGATTTTTACGCCAACACATGTGTCGCTGGAGTTTAACCCATTAGTTGCAGAAGACCCATTAGTTGCAGAAGAATGGAGCAAAGGGTGGTTATTTTGCAAAAACTGCTTAGATAGATGGCATTCTAATTGCTCATTTATGCGCAGAAGTGCATCAGCTGATGGTATTTTAAACAATCTTTTTGTTTGTAAATAAATTACTTTTGTAACATACAGTGGCAGAAAAAAGTCATGTGTCTAGTACATTTTTAATGGAATTTTTTGCTAGATAAAACAGAAACACCAAACAATCACTCTATATTTGTACAGTGTTTACCTTTTTCATAAGCAACAGTAAATAGTCAATCAGGAACTGGAAGAATTACTTGTACTTAGTATATCCACCCTTAGCTAAATGCAGCTGTTCAATTCGTTGAGGCATAGACTCAATAAGATCTTGAAGATGCTGTGGAGTGATGTTATTCCAAGCATTTTGCAGCAAATTCCAAAGTTCATCCTGATTGCATGACTTTTAACCCTGATTTCCCTTAACAGGGTTTCCCATACATGTTCAATGGAATTTTTATCTGGGCTCTGGGGTGGCCATTCCATTTGCTCAACATCCTTATTGTGTAAGAAATCACAAACTCGCTTAGCTTTATGGCAAGGTGCATTATCATGTTGGAAGATAAAGGAAACTTTTCTGTCATATAGCTCCCTAGCTGTAGGTAACATGTGATTTCTTAACACTTTAAGATATTGATTCATGTTGTCCCAGCAATGGTAACAAATTAACAAATTCTGTAAAATGAACTAAATTTGTGGTCAGACACATGACCTTATTCCACCACTGTATGTGTATTTGTTAATTTTTTAAAGCCAAATTCTTAGACTTTAACCTTAAGATGGTAATTTCAAAACTCATTTTTTTCAAAAACCGCTAATAAGGCCAACTTAAGCATTGCAGCAAATAAAAGCTTTTATTTTGTAGTTTGGAAATCATATAAGGTTTAGTATGGCGCCATTAGCGGTTTTTGAGAAAATGACTAAAATGTTCAAAAACTACAGCAAAATTATGTAAAAAAATTTACAATTTTTGTCTAACTTTTATGAAAATTGTCGAATTTTCTTCCTGAAATACTATTATTAGCAAAAAAAATGTTTTCTTTTATGTAGGCTCTTTATCCCTTATTATTAAATAATAATTTTCCAAGTTTTAGATAATCTTTTTTTTTTCATCACTTTTTTCCAAGTATACTCAAAAATTTTTTTGTGTTTTAAAGTGTTTTTTTTTCTTCCAAATTGTTCAAGTTTGCATGGCCGTAACTTTTTAAATAGACAAAAATTTTAACTTTTTTTTTAGCTTAAATCTGCATGCTATTTAATTATACAAAAGTTATTTTAAATTTTAATTTAAAAAAATTAAATGTTTTACTCATGTCCGCCATTTAAACCACTGTGCAGTGACTCTTCAGGCGTTAAGGCCTAAAACTTTTGCCTTTCTTAATCTTTAAATCAAATAGTCAACTTTCCAACTCGCTTTCCAGACTATTTAAATCGTTTACCTTCTCTACTCATCTTATGTCTTGTTTCTGATCCTAGTCAGTGCTCAGTTTCTCCACATTCACCCTTAAGTGCTTCTGGTTCGATCTCTCTTTGATCACAGTTTGAACTCCTTAAAACTATTATCTCATTCTTCTTCATCATCAAAATGGTCCTATTGTCGTACCTCTTACAACTAGCTTGAAGCTGACTAGGACTCTTTCTGTGATTTTCTTCATGATGGCCTTTGGGTAGAAATCTTTTGTCTTCCTGCTGACAAATGTGCTTCTTACATAACTTTGTGGATTCAGACTGGCATGAAATCCTTTATTTTCTCTCAATGATTCCAAGTCAAGTTTTTTGAACCTTTAATTAACAAACAGTTATTCTCTCATCTTGAATCTAATAACTTACTTTCTGATCATCAATGTGGACTTTTTGATCTTTTTGTTCTACAACTGATTTGCTAACATTAATAACCAATAGGTTTTATCGTGCATTAGATAGAGGCGGGGAGGTCAAGGCTACCACTTTTGACATTTCTAAAGCTTTTTATAAAGTTTGGCATGCTGGTCTTCTCCATAAGCTTTTTTCTTATGGTGTATCTGGTAACATCTTTAAAATTATTGAGTTCTTCCATTCCTATCGTAGTATAAAAGTTGTCCTCAGTTGACGAACAACACTCTTCTTCATATCCTGTAACTTCAGGGGTTCCTCAAGGTTCTAACCTAAGCCTTTTTAATTTACATTAACAGTCTTTTTAATTTACATTAACTATCTTTCAGATATTTTGACATCTAAGGTGACATTATTCGCTGATGATACAACCATTCATTCTGATGATACAACCATTCTTATCTTGATAAGAAGCCAACACTCTCTGATTGTTTGGAGGGGGCATTTGAGCTTGAAAAGGATCTTACTTCTGCTACAGAATGGGACTCACAGTGGCTGGTGAACTTTAATTCAGATAAAACCCAATTTTTTTCACCCAGTCGTTATCGCAATAATTTCGATCTTCCTTAATTTATGAACGGTAATGTACCTGATGAGTCATCTGCCCTTCATCTTCTATCTTACCTCAAATCTTACAAATTTCAAATCTTACCTCCGATCTTTCTTGGGAACCATATATCGAATTCATTGTAAAATTAGCATCTGCTAAGGTTGCATCTTGTTATTATGCTTAAGACTTTCTTACTCTGATTCTATTCTTTATCTTTATAAATCTCAAATCCATCCTTGTATGGAATACTGTTGTCATATCTCATGCGGATCTTCCAATGATGCTCTTTCTCCTTTAGACAAGGTGCAAAAACACATTGTAGAATTAGTTGGAACTGCTCTTGCAGCCAACCTCCAACCATGATCACATCGTCATAATGTTGCTTCTCTTTCTCTTTTCTACAAATACTATAATGGGCACTGCTCTAAAGAGCTAGCGTCTCTTGTGCCATCTATTAAAATTCTTTCCCGTGTTACTTGTCATTCAATTAAATTTCATCCTTTTACTAAGTTGTTGTTGTTTTTTTTTCGATACGGAAAGTTCGAGTTATCCAAAGAAATTTGCTGAAAGGGGACAAAAAAATGGTTCGACTTATCAAAGTTTGAGTTATCCGAAAAAAAAATTAAAGGGTTTTAAGGGACCAATTGAAGCTGTTCGAGCTAACTGATATTCGACCAGAAATTAACTTTACACACACATAGAGAGATAAAGTTATTACAATAAGTCAAGCTGCATCAAAGTTTTTTAATTTATTTTGTTAAAAATACATTTAAAAAGATATATTTACTTTTAAAAAAATGTTAAAGAGAAGAAAAAAAATCATGGTTGAGTTAGCATGACCTTAAATTTTACTCTGGATAGTAAGGTATTTAACTTTAAAAATTTTGTTACAAAAAAAGTGACCTATTTTGTGCATGTTATTTCTATTATTAAAACTTCAGAACTTTAATACAGAATAAAACTACAAAAGTAAAACGTTAAACACAGCAAAAGCAGAACATTACACAACAAAAGTAGAACATCACAACTAAGGCAGACTCGTGAGTGCTCTATAACCTCTAAACAATCTCGATTAAAAGAACTTAAATTTTTTCTTATTATTTTTAACCCTTGTAGTTCATTTAGTTTCTTTGGGGCCCATCAGTATTTTAAAAAAATTTTCTAAGTTTTAACTACGGCCTATAAGAGAAGGTCCCCAGTTGATATTTAAGAATATAGCCACAGCTCAAATAAAAAATATCTCAACAAGCATTTATAATTTATATATTAGTATTAGTTAATAATTAAATAATATTTCTTTAGGTTTACCAAGAGGTTATATTGTTCTTCGTAAAACTGAAGAAATGCCGCTACTTCTCTTTCGTCTTTCAAATATATTTCGTGTTACTATTGCTACAAATAGTGTTTCACAAAGTAGTATGGCAAAATTTATGAGATCTTGGCGTACGTTTTTAAAAAATGGATCAGTTAAAATCGCTGACAGTTTAGATGTTACAATAGGACAAACTTTGGCCGGTTTAAATGAGGCTCTTAAGGAGTTGCTAGAGGGGGATTCTGTTTTTAACACTCAGTTTAATACGCATTGCATTGATACTCTTCCTCCTGATCATATTTCTGCTGTTCGAAAGCTACTCGCATCATTAGAGAATACCGAAATATACCAAATCATTCATTCTATGGTAAGTAAATTCAAGAAAAACTTTTTTCAATCCAGAAGTAATTTTATATCTAATCAATGCACCTGTATTGAAAGAGTCGGCAAGCCTTTTGTCAATGAAATAGATACAAGTACGCATGATGGACGTAAGGTATTGACTACAAAGACTAACCCTTCTACTTTGTTAGATAATTCAAAAGAACTAGTTACTGATAGTCATTTTATTACGATGCTGATTTTATGCTGGCCTTATTCATTAAATAACACAAATGATATTTCAACCTATTTAGCTCGACACGTAGAAAAGGTTTTATTGAATGGTGATGATCTTCTAGTAAATGAAGTGAAACAGTTAAGACATCAGATTCAATCATTACTTGAACTGATTAAGCGAAATCCTCCTGTGTTTTGAATAAATATTGGAATTTTTTTATAATAATGAAGTATTTCTTTTATATATATATATATATATATATATATATATATATATATATATATATATATATATATATATATATATATATATATATATATATATATATATATATATCCTCTTTGTGCGAAATTTTTTCATGAGATTAGTGGCGAATCCAGGAGATTAAAAATCCTGGAATGACTGCATAAACAGAATGCGTAGTAAATGTATAAATGTATTTATTTATTTTTATTACATTTATCACAAAATGGCGCATGCATATTTGGGAAGGAGAAGTTAAAATACTTTGAAATACAAAGAATTTTAAAAATGTATATTTATTGCAAGTCTTTATTAATAAAGCAATTATTTATACAAACATATTTTTATATATGGTCTACTTATATGTTGACCACCACTGGATCTGCCAATTATCTCGTGGTTTAAAAACAAGTTTTATATAAAAAATTTTACATAAATATTTTTTTTCAAATTTTAAAATTAAAACTTGAATAGCAGCTTAGAAGTACCTTTTTAATCCGCACTTAAACTGCATATTAACAAAAAGCAAATAACCTAAAATTTATTATAATTGGTTTTAGATTTTAGGGTTCTATTTTTCGCGCTTTTTGACATCAAGTCAATGAATTATTTTATTGACTTGATGTCAAAAAGCGCGAAAAATAGAACCCTAAAATCTAAAACCAAGATAAAAATATAATTTTTGTCCAAATTTTAGGTTATTTGCTTT
Source organism: Hydra vulgaris (assembly GCF_038396675.1). Taxonomy (NCBI): domain Eukaryota; kingdom Metazoa; phylum Cnidaria; class Hydrozoa; order Anthoathecata; family Hydridae; genus Hydra; species Hydra vulgaris. The sequence continues at coordinate 41,185,540 of NC_088931.1, forward strand.
TTGTTAATATGCAATTTAAGTGCGGATTAAAAAATTACTTCTAAGCTACTATTCAAGTTTTAATTATAAAAATTGAAAAAAAATTGTATGCACCATTTTGCTCTGATAAACTCGTAATTAACGTTCAATTGCTACCATTAAGAATGTCTACTAAATTAAGCAATTTGTATGTTGCCTTTATTTCAAGAATCGTCACACCATCAGAGAAGATCGTTAGCCTCGTAATCATCACCTCTTAAACATCAGAGTGTAAACCTCGTAAGCACAATGCATACAATTTTACGGGGGACAGTAAATACGATTGAAAAAAAGTTTTAATTGAGGTGAAATAAAATTTTGTTGCCAAATTAAATGTTCATACTCTGTGTAGTTTAGGCAACTTTGAAATATTACAGCGTCTGTATGATTGTTGCCTACGACATTTTTCCGTTAAATGATCAGGTCTGTGAATTATGAAAAGACGAAAAAAATTAAAATGATAAATTTTGCGGTATCATAAAATATAAATGTTTGTAACGAAAAAAACCCAGACCGAAGATCTTTTTAAAAAAAAAATCTTAAAATCACAATAGCCTGTCCATATTTGAATAAGATTTTAAATAAATACGTTGTAAAATGAGCATTATAGTTTATTAATTTGATCTCATCGTTTTTTGGCAATTTTTCTTAATAATAAGCTCTTTCTTGGTCGGAATTCTAGTATTTTTTGTGAAAATTAATGAAAAATATTGTATTTTGACAACTATATATAGTAAATATACGTCAAAACCAACTATAACTACGATCTATAGTAGGTTAAGGCACTTTTTCAAGAGATTTATCTAAATTCATGTTAACGCCGATGAGCAAAAGTGATCTAAAAACTCTAAAATGGTGTTCTTTAGATTCAGATTAGGGGTAGTAAAAAGATTTTAAAAATTATATATAAAAAATAAAAGTTTCTTTAAATATTGAAAAAACCTGAAGCAAAAAAAGTTATAACATATCGACAGCCTAAACCAATCGTAGCTCAAGTCATTTTTTTAACATTTTGTTAAAATATACATGCATACATATGCACACACACAGATATATATTTATATATATATATATATATATATATATATATATATATATATATATATATATATATATATATATATATATATATATATATATATATCTGTGTGTGTGCATAGGATGGATTAGACATCAGGAAAGTGAAGTCCTAATTCAGATTAAAAAAACGTCGACAAATGCATCAAATTCAAACAACAGCACAGTGAGACAAAATCGAGTTTTTTGTGTCAAAATTATTTTCGTAGTTTTTTTTATTAGAATAGCTATATTTATATATAAAATGCATAAATAAAGTAATAAACATGTAATTATATAATATTAAAAAAATTAATTATTTTGGTGAAAAATACGAAATATTTTTAATGGACAAGACAAATTTTATCAGTGTAAACATTGAAAATATTACTTTTCGATGCATGTATTTGTCATAAAATAAATTTTTTAGATTTATATTTACAAAACTTATATATTATAACAGTAATGAAAAATTTTGTAGGTATTCTTTGTGTACAAAACATCCTTTTTACATGTTCAGTATTTCTCATCAACTGACCATTAACCGAAGACCAATCTTTTGTTATAACTTTTTTTATTGCAAAAAGTTGCAAAATATTTATGATGCATGGCTATTTACATACATTTAGCATGAGATTTACATAGTCAAATGTTTATAGAATATTGGAGGATAGTTTATCTGATACCTAATAGTAAAGGTTAGTAGCAAAAAAAATATCAAAAACTGTCTGTTTTCGATGCATAAACACTAAAGATTATATTTACGTTAAATTATTTTTAAAAGCCTGAGCGAAAAAACATTCTTAATTAAAATAATATAGTTTAAAATGAAAGTCAATTTAATAAAGTTAATTTAAAACAATAGTAGCATAAGAAAGTTGATAAATAAAAAAATGCAAAATAGCGTTTTGGAACACATATCAAATTGACGTGTAAATAACCGCATAAAATTACGCTTAAATTAATATTTAATATTTTTTTAACTAGATATTTCCTCTAATGAACATGTCTTCACCATTATGAAAAATTTTCACCGTGCAATGCTGATATTGATTTTTTGGTATTTTAGCACACTCTGTCACACTGTGAACAGCAAAGAAAAACCTTCACTGATTTTGTTAGAATTTAAAGACAGTTTATCGCGTGAACAAGCGTAGTGGTCAGAATTCTTGCTCAGAACCGAGAGGTCCGATGTTTGACGCCTGTTCTAGCCTAATAAGTGACATTTGTAAGGGAGGAGGCGTGAGCTTCCTAGTTAAATGCTCTTTCGCGGTGCTCTGTAATAAGACCGTAAAAAAAAAAAAAAAAAAAAAAAACGGGGCTCTAATGATATTTTTTGGGGGGGGGGGGGGTTGGGGCCATCAACCACGACACTGAATAATTACATCACCATTAGTTTAGAATTTGAAAAAGTTATCGGAAAAATCTATTTTCCGCAAGAAATACCAATCAGTTTTATAATTTATTAATCAAAGAGTATAATCTATTAACAAGAAAACAAATGAACAAAAAACAATCCGTTTGTTTAATTTGTTTTCCGGTCAGAAAACAATTAAACAATTTTGTTCTGGTTAAAAAATAACTGAAGTTTAATTTAAAAAGATCAACACCAATTGTAAAAAATACTTTCCAAAAAGTATTTATAATACCAATACAAACACTGGGTTAATAAAGCAATTAAAATACAAATACAAAATGCACTCGAGCGAAAGTATTTAAAATACAAAATACAAAATACTTTTGGAAGCATTAAGCAAAAAAACTAAAATTTAAAATGAAAAAAAAATCTAAATGTTTGTTTTCAGCGACAACAATTGTTCAAAATGTTTATCTGATAACGATTTCGGCGCGGAACAGCAATTAAGGCTCCTTTAGAATATAGGGGTTCAACTGGAGCAGACAATGGAATAGTTGCATTATTAACTCTGAAAGGTTTCTTAACAACTCCATATTGTTCCAAACATGCTAATGAAGATGTGAATAAGCTATCTTCAAGATATTTTAAAAACTCGATAGTGACTGCTGCTGACTGATAAGCTTGTATGCAGCTTGTTTTTAGTAATTCAAATTCAAAAAAATCATCAGTTCCAGATGTTGATACTTCGTCAGAATCTGCAGAGCTTTCAGCTAAAATAATTTTTTGTGCCTCTTTTATGAAGGTTTTTTTAATCCAGTTTATCTTTTCCTCTGAAACCCATTGCAGTTTCAAATGAGATGCAGCTGCAATTGTATAGATTCTGGATGAACTACTGTATTCAAAAAATGTGGGAAACGCTGTTCTATGTTTGAAATCAATCCCTCAATTAAACTTCCGCTCTGGATAACTTTTGGAATAAGCACCGCAAGTTTCTTTTGAATTTGCTGAATCGTTGGCATTAGGAATCCCAGGAAGCAATTATTTTCCTCTTGCAGTTTGTCCAGAACATCAGCAATAGGTTTCATAAACTGTTTGTATTCTTCTTATACCTCCAACTTCACTGTTATAAAACGGCGCGATTTTAATGCATACATGATTTGGGGGAGCCTTTCTTTTACTCTTGGCTTCTTACAGTCAACATATGACACTATAATAGAATTTCATCGAGTTTCCTTTGGTGTCCTTAATGAAATTTTAGTAAAATTCTCCACAGCATTGGATGCTTGTGTGCTTTGGCTGAAACGTGACCACAGTTTTAAACAATTGGCCATTGCTCTTATGTATTGTCGTTTTTGTAAACCCCGTCCATTTTTAATCAATTTTGAAATGTCACTGTTTGCCAGCAGTGACATTTCAGTTTATTACTATAGTTCAGAGTATGACTAGCACATCTCATGTATTTTGGTAAATACTTTTTATTACTTGCTTGTTCTCATTTGTCACTTCATATGTATCTTTCTCTCTGATAAACTTTGTGGTTTTACTGATTTTAATAATATCACATTTTCACTATTATCAAAATTGCAATCATCTTAGCATTCACTAAATGCTTCAACAAAATTTGAACAAAATTTTAAGAAACAGTGAGAGCTATGAAGATCAAGCCCAAAGCCGGAATGGACTTAAAAAGTTGCTCTGCAATTGCTTCAAATGTATGACTTCCTTTGAAACGTTTGCAGGCAAGTGCAAAAGACATTCGAGATGAATCTTTTCTAATCCAGTGAGTTGTAACTCCCATGTAGCTCCTTTTTAAACAGCTCCATATGTCTGCTTATTTTTAAGAGTTTGAATAGACAAAACTGTGGATGAAGGAGAAAGACCAGAGACTAAATCTTTAAATAATTGTTTTTCAACTGTTATTAGTGGTTGAAATTCATTTATAATGTAGTTGATAATAAAATCCTTTATTTTTGCTTGCGGAAGAACTTCAGACCTTACTGTTAATTGTTATTTACTTGTATTGAACTCAATGTTAGTTAACCACTAATTCTACTACAAAATGTTTTAGCAGGGACACTTTTTTTGGACTGACTAGTATCATTCGGACCTCTTTTTCTAACATTTCTGGACATTTCTTTCTTGTATGCATTGTAGCCGCTAACTGAGCTTGGATGAACAACCTGAAAAAAAGATTAAAAATTAAATAAAAAATTTTTTAATTGTGTTTTGGCAGTTACAGATCGTGACCTTGGAATAATAGGGTTCGTTATCCATTTTGTAATTTTGTGAGAGTTTGACTTTCAATTTTTAATGATTTGACTTTTTTACAGCGTTATTGTTTATATTGAGAAAATATATGTTTTTATGCTTATGTTGTATATATGTTTTATGTTATATATATGTTATATATATGTTTTATGCTTATGTTATATTTATGTTTTATAATTAATCTCATAGTTTTTAAAATTGTTTGTTAAAATTCAAACAATTAAATTTTTTAATCTTCTAATTTGACAAGTTTTGTTTTTAGTCCTAATAATTTAAGAGAAAAAAATTTTGTTCGATTCAAAATTACAAAAGGGAGATTGGACCCTATTCTAATGCCACAAGAATAAAGAAAAAATATTTCTTTAATAGCAATTACACAAAATCAGTAGAATAAAATATTGCAATTGCACAAGCAAAATAAAAAATGCTTATTAAATTAACGAAACAAAAGAAATAAAATTTTTTAGGCATTTTATGTCTTATTTTTACATTTTTCTGAAATATTATTAAATAGGTAATCTCTTTAGTTACAACTTTGACAATTGATGACAATTGATGACAATTGATAACAATTGATGACGATTAGATATTTTGCTTTAATTGAATGATTTCTGTTGTTATATAACTTATTCATAAAAAATATTCAATTATAGTACTAAAATAATTATGTAAAGTATGTCTGTTATGTTGATTTAAATATTTAAGCAATCACTTAAGTATAATAATGACGGTAATAATAGTTATAATAATAGTAGATAATTATTAAAATGATATGTTATAATAATAGTAACTACCTTTAGATGCATTAACAGGTTTAAAGTTGAGTCAATTTGTGCTGATAAGAAATTGTTTGCTTTTAACCTTAACCAACACTTTTTTTTCATCAACAAGTTTGGTTATTTTAAAATAATGTCCATCTTGGATTGAAGGAAAATTTAGTGTTCTTGATTTTAAACTTATGATTCCAGGATCAGACGACTGAATCTCACTAGAATCTGAATTTTTTTATTATCTTTTTATTTTTCTTTATATATTATCAATATGCTTGTATATAAAATTAGCTATGCTTCATATATTATCAGCTGAAAAAAGTTTAAACAAAAAAAAATAAAAAGTATTTTGTATTTTGAAAAACACTGAAAATAGAAAATACATCCAAAATTGTATTTCAAATACAAATACAAAATACTTGATTGAAAAAGTATTTAAAATACAAAATACATATACTTCAAAAGTATTTAAAATATGTATTTCAAATACTAGTAAACAAAATACTTTACAACACTGATGATTAGAGGTATTAATCTTTGTAACTGAACTCTCTAAGAATTGTAAATCAAATCCAAAACTACTGTTTACGTATGTAAATAGTAAAACAACCAGTTAAGATAAACTCTTTGATCATTTGTAACGAAAAATTTATAACATAATATTGTAAAATAGCTTGTTGTTTAAATAATTGATTTTTCGTAGAATTTGAATGTAACTTATATAGTAAGAAACCAAACCATTGGAAACGATACAATATTTTAGGTACATCGGAAAAAATGCAACTTTCAAAACATTTTGGCATTTAAACTTTTTATCAAGTTTTTGAGAATATCTGCAGCCCAATCTAGAACTTCAACTAGAAAACGCTTTTGTGACTTTCCCTATATTCAACCAAATATTCAATGACCTAAGGATCACGGCCCTAAATAAAACAACTTATACATGTCAGTTTTGACAACGATTGGTGTGTCTTTAGCAATAATTTTTCTTACAATTTTTTGGTTTGTTATGAGGTCTACTTAGCAGACATCTTGGCAAACCTTATCCAATCAGTAAATGTATGGTTGCATGTTTTGCAATAATAACTTTTTCTGATGAGCTTGCGTTACGTTATCTATTTTAAAGCAGGTAGTGGGTGTGTTATAACGTAGCGACGCTCCATTAAGCACTAGTTTTCTTAAAATACGCCTGGTTTAACAAGTATTTCTTAACCAGAAATAACAATTGTCGAAGCACTTAATCTTCCACTGCCGACATATTGCATGACTATGTAAACAAGCACGTAATTTTTTAAACCTTTTATATTTATTATTTATACTTTTGAACATTAATTTTTACTCACTAAGCCTTTATAGATTAAAAAATAAAGTTACTTGACATTTTACTTAATATATATAACTTTTTTTTAAAGTTACCTTATTTTATTTTGTTGAGAGAATAACATGCTATCAATGTTTATTTCACTTACATAAATTATAAAGCTTTCAATAGCTTCTAGGCTTTGTCATTATGCTCCTTCTTTACCAAGAACTTTTAGTTTCTTACCCAGAGCAGTAGCTAGGCTCCCCCACACACCCCAAATTTATATTGCTCATAACTGTCACTTATTTTATTGAACCAATATTAAAATTTTCTTTTAATTTTAATTTGTTGAACCATAAAAAACTTCACACCTCCATAAGCCATATCATGTAAAATATTGTTTAGGAAACAACGACGTTTTTCTGAATTTTTTTTTTTAAACTCATTAATCTAAAATTCTTATTATAGAATTTAATAACTTATTAAAATTGTTTTGCTAATAAAATATGTTACTATTGCCAATTAGTATTTTTATATTTATTAGAAATATATTGCAAATAGTTTAGCTTGATAAACGAGTTTAATAGATTAAGTTGGCGTCATTGGCGCCAAACGCCGGCTTAATGGGAGTGTTGCCTCTTCTTCGCAAATGCTGGATCTAGATTTCTTTGTATTTACATAAGAGTATAGTTGCATTTGGTATGCACATTTTGGTAGCGACCTCTAATATCACTACATTAGTCTTGGCGCCTAATCAGGAATATTCCCGGTGTCCCGGCGGCCTAGCCCGCCCCTGAAGTTAATAAACGTGAAAGCATAAATGAAAGTAAAAATATCAAACTTATTCAAAATATTTTTTATTTTAAACATTCAAAAAACAAAAGAACAAAAATATACATAAGCTACAAAATATTTTGTTTACATATCAGAGAAGAAAATCCAAACACGGTATTACACAGTCCAAAACATCTCATATCCTTTAACATTTGTGAAGCAATCGATATCCATAAAATTTTCTATTATAATTTTGTTTACTCAAACATTTTGAAATTGCTTGATCACATTCGCATATTTCTCGTAAACAAGTTCCATTTTCATTTACTTAAATTAAAACAAACTTTTTTTGACACATCAATTAACAAATTTATCTTAATATTATTTAAAAACAAAATTAAATTACTTAGCAACAAGCAACTAAATAACAATCTTTAGCTTTTTCTACTAAGCAAGATTTATAAAATTATTTATGTGAAAGATTTATGAAGTCTATTTGTATAACAAATTTTATTTTTATATCAAAATTTAAGTTAATGTGAAGTAATACCTACATATATTTTTATTAACGTTTACCGCTCGGTAAACATTAATAAAAATATATCGACAGAGCTACGGTTCAAACAAACATTTTTATTTTATTTTTTTACTATGGAGAGGTAGTAAACAAAAAAAATAAAACATATTCCTCAGAAATAAAAAAATATGTAAAACTAATATCGGAAAAAATAGAAGTTTTACAAAGACTATGCAATTTATACATGCAGAATTATCAAACCTGACTTGTTTATTTATTGTCACAACAAAGTAACTTACAACATTTGTCTTTATCAAACGAGTATTGTGCTATATATGGGTTGCATTCTTTTTTGCTCAGTATACGATCATAGCAGTGGTCATGCCTTTTGCAGCAACTATCTGCTTTATCCACTGGTTTTCCAGACCCACCTGGCCCACACCAACACCCATAATCATCATAAGCAAAGCAATGAAAGAACTCTAAATAAAAATTTAAACATTACAAAACAATATTTTAATCGCTAAAAATTATCAAGTTTAAGCAATTCATGTCTGAGAGCATCAAATGGCAAATTATTTGACTTGTCAAATCAAACAAATAAGATAAAATAGACAAAATTTTATGCGTTTTATAAGTTTTGCGTGTGAAAAAAGGTAAAAACTTGGAAGCTAAAAGGTGAGCTTGTTGACATATCTTGTTCTGAATAACCGCCAAAGTTTTTGGAAGACCAAAGAAAGTTCATTCAAATCTTTCACTAATCCTTTTCTAATGAAAATATAAACAGAAAACTTGTTAAAGGAACGTTAGTGATAAAAGGTATCGAGTCTTACATTGCAATACAAAAATTTATCTTGTCAACCATAGATTGAGGTAAAGACAAAAATGATGCAAAGAACATTTACATTGAGCAGTAGAAAATTCGTGAAAATTGATATAAAGCAACGAGTCAAATCTTCAGGTTGTAAACTGCAAAGGAAGAATCTATTTTAAAAAGTTTGCTAATGAAAAATATTATTTACAAGCAAGACGATAAGACAGTCGAGGCTCAGTTGGTATATGGCAATGTTTTTTCCCACTATGATCTGATGAACCAACAAAAGCCAAACATATTCTGGCACGCATAGCACATATTTAAACACAATAGTTCTACACAAAAAGAAAGAATTTGTTGTTTTGGTGCCCAAGATCAACAGACAAGATCAGACAAGAACACTTGTGTTGAAAGTATTCGGTCATGGATTGATACCATAAAGATACCATGATTGGTTAACCATAAAGTTTAATCGAGTATTTGGAGTAACTTTGGATAGAATGATGATTAAAAGTACCACGTGAGATTTACATAAAATTTTTTGGATCAATTCAGAAACGAGTCTTTGCTATCAAGCAAATAAGGTCACTTTAAATATTAGATCTGTATTTTTTTTCAATTCTCTGTTTACATTGTTAACTTATGTAATTAACTTTTATAATTTCTTTTTTCAAGTATTTTATCCTTCTAACTTATTTTTTTTAAACTGTTTTATAAACTTTTTTGCATAGTTTGATGATTTTTGATTTAAAAATGAAAATAAAAATCTAATTCATTTTTCTAATTTTTTTTAATCAAAAAATAAACAGAAAAGATTGAATTAAAACTCGATAAAACTTTTGTGAATCTCTTTTTTTTTAAATTATGCTTCTTTAATTTTTTGTCTATTAGTTTAAGTTAAACATTATAGATGATATTCTAATTTAATGAATTCAACAAATTTTTTCGTGTTACTTTTAGTTTTGTTTATGTACTTGATCAATTACATAATACTGTTGATCAAGTACATAATACTGTTATTGATTATTAATGTATATAGTTCTTTTTAAGGTTGTTAGCTCTGTTTAAACGATGTTAAACATGTTAAAAGTTAACATGAAAGTGAAGATTTTAATTTTTCCAAACAACATTGTAAGAATAAAAAGATGAATTTTGATATTGTAGCTAACTAAATTTGATATCATCATTAAAAAAAATCAGATTTAAATTTACACAATGAAACATCTGCTTTAACTATGAAAAAGATGGTGGTTGTGAAAGTAAAAGATTTTTTTCATGAAATGACAACCAGTAAACAGGACCGTCCCAAACGAGGGGTGTATGGGGTATTCCAACCCCCCTCCTTCCCCAAAGCTGTCATATAAGCATTTGAGTTGGCACATTGAGCAAGTTTTGAACTTTTTGGCAAATTGGCAAATTGCAACTATTGAGGAATTTTTTTTTTTTTTTGGTGTCTCTAGTTAGCGAAAAATACACACAACATCCCCCCCCCCCCTCCCCATGAAAGACCTCTTCGGGACGGCCCTGCCAGTAAATAGTTTCAATTTCAACATTTTGATCCAAGATCAAAATTATTGCATTATGATCAAACTTTATTATCTTTTAGTTGATTGTTTGAATTTTTTTTTAACAGTATAATTTTTTAACAGTATGTTGTTTGGCGCAACAACTAATTTAAATCAACTGCTCATTGGGATCGTCTATAAGTTAAATCACTTTTTTCAACCGTTTTTGAATACTTTAGTAATAAGTTTTGTATGAGTCGTCACAAACCACTAACCCCCTTCCCCTTAGAGCGTGACGTAATTTATGGACGACCCATTATTGAGTAAAAGTTCAAAAACTAAGTAAAATTCAAAAAAAATTTTACCGAAATATTGTGTTATTTGTAAAATATTTTTATCAATAGCAAGAAAATTATCATTTATAATCTTTTAAATCATTTGTAAAAAATTTATCTTAAATTTTCAATGGTTAAAATTGTATTATTTGTGTCTGTTGACGCTTTAAAATATTGCGATTGTAATGCTTGTTAGTCACTAATAAGTATAACAATCGCAATGGGGTACACACTAATTTAGAGTGTAATACCCCAAAAACAATCGTTAAACAAAACCCAATACTGCTTCATAATACTACTTTTCTAGTGTAGCTTAATGGATTACTTACAACAAAAAACGGTACAATGTTACCTTTTTTTGAATAGAAGTCAATTAGTTCACATAGCTCGTTTAATCCTCCATTAGAAAAATTTATCAACGCGACAAACGTAAGAAAATTTTGTACAAAATGCATAAATATTTTTTCAAATTGAGTTCTTAAGCAATTTAGTATTTTAGGTTACTGAAGAACAATAAAGTGACGAGATGCAAAAACAAATACAATATATAACATAAGGTAACTTTTCGATAAATATTATGGTAATATGATCGTTATGTAATATGATCGTTTTGCGGTCGTGACATATGAGGCCGGGTAAATAAAAATGAGCAATTGCTTTTACTCGGTTGTTGGTCAGCTTTACGTGATTAAAAACTTAAACAATTTTGTTTAAGTTTTTATTTACGTAAAGCTGAGCAATTACTAAGTAAATTGCTTAACTTTACGTGAATAAAAATTATAACAAAACTGGTGAAGTTTTTATTCACGTAAAGCTGACCAATTACTGAGTAAAAGCAATTGCTCATTTTAAATCGCCCGGCCTATGATCTTAGATTTTATATCTTTTTATGACAGCGGTTGTGATAATCTTTTTACAATAATGACGTGTAGTTTCTAATTCTGCGGTTTTGTTTTACGTTCAAATATTTTTTATATATTACCTGAAGATTTTTAAAATTTTAAATAAAATCAAACATGCTAATAATGAATCTGGATTTCTAAAACGCTTAATAAGCATAGAACTTTCACTGTCTGTGGGATAAGTCACATGAAGTCTTATTAGGCGTCCGCAAGACGTCGTACACCTTACAGACGTCTGTGCCCGGTACGCAATGTAAGATTAATTCAAAATCATACGCTTGTAGCAAAATTTATTATTATTCTAAGATAAAGTTAAGCAATTTATCTTATTTTACCATTTCAAAATTCAACAGTAAAACTACCGGTAAATATGTGGGTAAGTTTGACATTAACTTTAAGCAATCATTCAAATGACAAGTTTATTACCATTAAAAAAAATTATCATTTGAAAATTATTTGTGATTGCTTAGAACTTGTATGGTAACAGTTTAAAAAATTATGTATTGTAATCTAGAACGAAAAACATGCTTGTTTTAAAATTTATGATTTACAAATTAGATTTATTTCTTTTTTCTCACGCAAGAAAATAACGCATTTCAAAATTGATTAAAAAAAAACAACGTTATACAAAATTGCTTTAAAATTCATAATAACAAAAAGAAAAAAAGAAATAAATATATAGAAAACGACGAAATGAAACTATTACCGAAGAAAAATAAATCATTAATATATTTTTTGACAAAATTCACAACAAACAAAATGCTTTATTTTAAACTCTTTGTTGACATTCTTAAAATAATTTGTCAGCCATGATTAACACGTTTTTTTAAAAAAAAAGTTAAAAGCAGAAATATTGTTATCATAAAACTAATAAATATTAGGCGCAGTAGTTATAGTTATTACTTTGTTAAATCTTCATCACAGGTGTGCTTAGTAATTATAGTTCTGACTTAAGAATCAAAATATCTGTAGATTGATGCTTACTCTGGCCTGTAAACTAACAACGCTTTATTACTTTTATGGCCTGCGTGGGCACCATGGACATTTCGATTTTGAACACACAGCTTAACAGATTAAGTTAGAAACGGCAGAAAATACCAAACTAATAAACAAATGTAAGTCAAATTTCAAAATAGAAGGGCCAAGGATTCAAATATAGATCAGAGAAACTTTTTTGCTATACACTAAATACCTGTCTAAGGCACAAATACAGTAATTACTATTTTTACCAAGTATTTTATACAGTAAACACTATTTTTATTTTAAAATATAGGTTTTATGAACCAAAATATATTATTATCATAATTATTGCACACAAGAACGCGTAATTCTGGGCGCCAAATGCGTATTTTATTGCGCGTAAAGATCTTTTAACACGCGTTCAATAATAATAATAATAATAGTAATAATAGCAACAATAATAATAACAATAATAGCAATAATAATAATAATAATAATAGTATTACTAGATATTAAGTGTTTTTCACAATTTAAAATGCTAACAAGTTCAGTACACCCTTAGGCAATACCTTCCCACGACAAAACATACGCTTTGAGAATGAATTACTTGGTATTTTAAAACCCGATCTAACAAAAAGATGACCAATAATAAAACTTAAATTTTACACCATTTTTAAGTCTCTTTTTTATACTTCACTTATTCATTTATTTATAAATGTTTTGGCTTGTGGCTATCCGTGGCTATGACCTGTAGAAATATTTTTAACCTATCTTCACATACAAACTTTCAACTAAATTAATTTTATCTCTAATTCAGGTTTTATCTAAAGTTAAGGTATCATTTTTGCATACTTTGTAAGGGTTTGCATACTTTGCTAGGGTTTCATTTAAATCAAAATCAACTGATCATTGAACAAAATTACATTTAAGCTGTTTTCTCTAGTTTTTTAAGTTTTTTTCTTATTGCGAGAAAGAGTTTCTTAAAGTTTTGTATAGAACAACTTAAATCTTTTTGACTTTTTAAAGCAATAATTTCCTAATTTCATTTTTGTAAGAATACTTCTTCTCATTGAAAGGTATATTATCACATTAAGAATTTCTTTTTAAAACATATGTTAAGTATTATTTAGAAGATAAATATCAAAAAAAAATTTTTTTTTTATCTTTAGAACTCTTTTAAGCATTAAGATCTTTATGGTGCTCGTTAGATCTGCTCAATATTTGCTTTCTTCTTACACAAAAATTTTAAATGATCTTCATGGTTTTGGATCAGATAACCCACAAATTCGAAACCAATTAAATGTTTCCATTAATTAAAAATCATTTAAAAACTAAAAATCTTTAAAATTCTTTATAATTCTTTCTCCCATCAAGAGTTCTAGAAACTTCCAGAAGTTTTGATAAATTCAACAACTGTTTCAACAATTTTCTTAATATCTATTCCAAATTCGCAAAATTAAAAAAAATAAATCCAATCTTCTTATTTCAAATTTCAAACTTCAAGCACCAAACAAATGTCATTAGACTAAAACATAAAACACCAATCAAATGTCATTTTACTCAAACATGAAACGATAATTAAGTTATCACGAATATATACAAATATTTGATTAAAAAGTTTTATAAGCACGCCTGGAAACTGTTTTTTTTTTCCTTTTTTAAAAAAAAGAGGGGCGGCTTATTGTATTAAATAAAACTAGACATCACTCGATTTTAAATACCTTTTTTATGGAGCTGGAAGTTGCAGTAAACACATTATAGTTAATTTGAATACCTACTACACTGTTCAACAAAATATTTTTTTGCTGTTATAAACAAAGCTTTCAGAGCAGATTAAAGATAAACAGAACTATTTATCACGTTCAGTTTTTCTCATAAGATTGCTGGTTAATATGTATGTAAGGCTGTGTTTTCTCGTAAGATTGCTTGTTAATATGTATGTAATACTGTGTTTTCTTGTAAGATTGCTTATTAATATGTATGTAATAATGTGTTTTCTCATAAGGTTGCTTGTTAATATCCCAGTAAACACACAGACGTCTATTAAACGTCAAAGCAACGTTTCGATAAAAAGTTAAGATTTGGTCGATTACCCGTTTAGAATGAAATCTAGATTAACGTTTAGATCAATCGTCTATAAGACGTCTATATTTAAGCGTATTTTAGATGTCTATTATAGGGTTATTGTACGTATATAAAGCGTTTAGATTTTGTATAACTTACGTTTAAATCAAGTCTAATTAACGTATATAAAGCGCATAGATTTAGTCTAAGTAAACGTATATAAAACTTTAAGATCTTGTCTAATAGTTACTTTAATTTAGGTAACGTAATTTCAATTTATTTAAGTTTTAAAACTTATATAAATTAAAATTACGTTATAACTTTTTAACATTATATAAGTAATAAGAGCTATATAGATCTTGAAATTTATAAATAAGATATAGTTATAAAAGTAATGAGATTTTAAATAAGATATAGTTATAAAAGACCTGGTCTTATTTTTTATATTTTTTATAGCTATTATAATATGTTTATAAACTTTTATGCTACTTTTGCTATGCTTTAATTTTATAAAACTATGAAGTTATAAACTTATATAAAACTAACTATAAAGTTATAAACTTATATAAAACGTTTTCATATAGTGGGAATTTAGAGAAAAAATGTTCGTGCACTATACTTGTTTATGCTTTGATAATTAAAAAAAATTAAATGATCAAGCTTTTTTCAGTGGAAATTTTATAGTAACAATCTTTATCAAATATTTTTAAAATCTAATCTCATTAGCAGAAAATAAAAGTTTACATAAAGATTAAGTTAAAGATTACTAATAAAATTAATAAACTCATAAACATATTTTGGATCACTGTTTTCTCTGGTTTATGCACATGAAAAATCTTTCTAGTATACCGTCTACCGCTTGTTTATCATGCAGGTGTAACATCATCTTCTACATTCGTATCCTAATCGTCTGATTTTGTAACCTGATTTGTAACCGCAAAAAACTAGGGTAAAATAGTTAGTATTTTGATGTACATTCATAAATCAAAATTGGAATTACACAGAGCAACTTTACATATAGAGGATTTTCTGAATGGAAGTTTTCCAAGTCTAAAGGCCGTTTCCACAAGACAAAATATTCGCGCGAAGCGAATTTTTTTGTCAATAAGCATGCACAGATAAAATATTTTTGGAAATTAAGGTGATACAGCGTTTCGCTGCAGCGAAAAAAAAAGTCGTATTCATTTCGACTTTTTGCGAATCGCGAAAACCGATCAAGTTTTGAGTATTGTATTAGAGACTGGCCAACCGTCCTATGTGATCATTTTATTCGTTAATATCGATTATTTCGATTAATGATAAAAAAAAAACCAAACGATTAAAAAGTTAATTAGAGCGAGTTTTCTATAAACGATCGCGCGACAAGAGAGCGTCTAAATGATTAAAACGATTAATATTCAAGAAATTTGATTTTTAATCGATTTGATTTTTTTAATTAAGGTAGCTGCAATAACTCGATTAAATTATTGTTCAGTTTACTTTTGGCTGTTGAAGTGGTTGTGCTGTAAAAAGTGAGAAGAAAATGCCGTCTTCGATTTGGCAATATTTCACAAAATGTGAAGGTAAGATTTTTGTTAAAGTATAATAAAAAAAATAAAGTGTATTTAATAATTTTTATTGATTTTAATCCTCATTCCACAAAATGTAAATGTAATACTTTTCTTTAAAGAAAATTAAATAATATTTAATGGTTTTAGCCTTTTTCCACAAAATGTAAATTAAGATTTTTCTTAAACAAAATAAATAATTCCATACTATTTTATATCTTAATAAGTTTTTAATGTAACACAATAATGCGTATTGACTCTCCTTTGTAAGTACAATATTAGAGATGGGCTGATTCCGATTTCGATTCTCCCGATTCCACCGATTCTCAAGAAATCGTAAGAATCGCGATTCTCAACTTTTTTTAACGATTCCGATTCTTTTTTAAAAGACTTTTTAACGACTTCACTTCTTTTATTATTACTCCCTTGATAATTTTAGTTAATATATACACTCTTTGCCGTTGAGATTTTTTTTTGTTTAATTTACGTTAAATCTTCACTTTCGCATTTAATGTCATCGTTGAAGTTAAGTAACTGAAGGAAAACCTTAACAACAGTAAACGTTGAAAATAAAAGTAAAAGTTTATACTCTAAATTTAAATTGATTTATTTTTTTCGATTTTAATCAATTTACCGACGGTAAGTATTATCATAAAAATCTTATTTGCTTGTTTTATTATAATAATTATTACTGTTTGTATTATTATTTTGTATTATTATAAATGCTGTTTTAATTTCAGAATATATATATATATATATATATATATATATATATATATATATATATATATATATATATATATATATATATATATATATATATATATATAAATGCTTGTGTTTTTGAACAAGAACCTCCCGTTTCTTAACTATCAGTACTATCGGTACTAATATCATATGTAAAAGCTGATTGAAAAGACAACATTCTGTGTATCGCTTTTACCATTACTTATGACTATACTATTTGTTTCTTAATAATAATAAGTTCCATACAAACATATATATTGTTTAATATGTTACTTGTTTAGTTGCTATTATTTCACAGGGCCGACGACACGGTTTTCAAAATAGAGGGGGAACACTCCCTTATTACGAAAAAAAAAGTCTATTTATAGGTCAATTTTTTTAAAAAGGGGCATGCCCCTGGGCCTTGGTGTCTTTGGTCCTGTTTCACCTGTACCAATATAACTAATTTTGGTGTTTTCACTTTTAAAATCTGCATAAGTATTAAATTAACATGATATAACGGTTAAATTATTAATTTAACTACCAGTTTTAATTAAAATAATAAGAATCGCAAAAGAACCGGAATCGGTAAAGAATCGGAATCGAAATTGGAATCGGTATTTTTCGGAATCGGCCCATCTATACAATATCTTTAAACATTACAACAAAATTAGTGACAATTAGTTAAAAAACTAATTATTTACTACCTATATAGTGCATAAAGTGATTCATATATAGTTAAAGATTGTTGGACAACAGAAGGTAATTGCAAAGAATGAATGATAACGGCCTCATACCATGTGTAGACCCCCTGAAAAACTTGAGAATGAATTAAATGGCCAGGCAGTTACACTAACAACAGATCACTGGACATCCAAGCCTGGAGACTCATTTCAATGCTTCACAATACATTACATTTGTCCGATGTGGAGGTTGTATTCATACACACTTAAAGTTACCAAGTTCAAAGGCAAGCATACTGGTGAAAACATTGGCAAAGAAATTGATAAACTGATTTCCCTGGACTTCCCTGTTCTCAAAACTTCAGATCAGATTTTTTGTGTTGTGGATGGTGCAGCAAACATGAGGTCAGGTTTGAGCAATGCAAAATTTGTCAAGAGCTTAGACAGTGGAAGCCTTCAATGCATTGATCACAAGCTTAATAATATTCTTCAAATAGCTGTTGAAGCAGACCCAACACTTAAAGCAGCTATCTAAAAACTAAACAAATTCACCACTAGATTATCACATTCTGCACCATGTCGAGCCCTTCTCTCTGAGGTGTGCCAAGACACACAACTCACCTACAAAGTTATACCCAAGCCATGCAAAACGAGGTGGAATTCACACTGCATCATGATTCAAACAATGGTGCAGATGAAGGAGGCAATTTTAAATCTAAATGTGTATGACATTTCAAATCATTTTGAAAAAGTTCTCTTGACTCATGGAGATATCACACCACTAGAGGAAATTCTCCCCATTTTGCAAACAATCAAGAAAACAAGTGAGTGGATGTCTTGTGACAAGGAAGTGAGAAATGATTTTGCTCTTGTGCGAATCAAATCTTTGTTTTTGACTCTCAGAAAAGAGATTCAAAAAGATGCAGGCTCTCATTCATACAAAGCTTTTTAAAAGAAAGCACTTGATCTTTTGACAGAAAAATTCCCGTTGGATGGTGCAAAGATTAGTACACTTGCTCTTGGACACTTGTTTAATCCAGTTGTACGAGGTTCACTTCTTCCAGATGATCTAAAAGAAAGCATGATTAACTTGTTGATAAAAGAACATGAATTCACACTTCAATTCAGAGAAAACAAACTTGTCCGTGTTGAACCAGAATTGCTGTTTGAACCAAGTGATGATCCTTGTGAAGAGAACATGGCAGAGTTGCTTAACACTTCGTTAGCTGCCCAAGGGTCACTGTCTCTAAGTTCAATGGAAATGGAGCCTCTTAAATCAGAGTTCAATGACTATGCACTGTTGCCACGTGTTGGAACAAACACAGACATCCTGGAGTGGTGGAGGAATAACGAAAAGGTAATTCCAATGCTTGCCAAAATTGCAAGAGGGGTATTGGCCATTCCACCAACTTCATCTTCATCAGAGAGAGCTTTTTCCACTGCAGGGAAACTGCTGACAAAACATAGGCATAATCTAAATCCAAAGACAACTGAGAAAATGATTTACATCAACAAAAATTATGATCATTTAAAAGACTGGGTAAAAGGAAAGTGGTATTTGAACAAAGAGGATGTCCCTGCTGAGAGTTTGGATGATATTTTAGAGTCTGAACCTTCTTCTGCCACAAATTCTGACTCAACCAATCCTGGAAGAAGCTCAGATTTAAATGAACTTGAAGATAATGCTTTGGCAGAGCAGCCAACACGACAACCTTCAAAAAAGAGGAAAAATTCCTAAATCATCTGAAGCCTTGCCTCTTAAACAAACCAACAAAAATATCTAAATTAACTGAGAGACTTTTTGTTTGCCATCTTTTAATGTCTTCGTGATTTTTGTACAATAAATGTTAAAACAAAATGTGTTTCATTGTGTTTTTCATTTTGTGTTTTTCTCTTAAAATAAAAAAAATATTTTATCGAGTTTTTTATGAACAAGGAGTATTAGAAATTTAAAAAATCTAACTAGATTTAAAATGAATAAAATGACTAATTGTTAGACAATTTGATTAAAATGATTAATAGTTTACTCGAAACTGATTAAAACGGTCACACAACTTTAATCGAATTAATCATTAATTTTTCAATTTGGTTGGTCATTAATCGATAATCAAAAATCGCGGTTGTCCACTCTCTATATTATATCACGTGATACCAACAGTAATAAAAAAAAAAGCACGTTGTTTTTAAAGTGGCAAAAAAATAATGTTCTTAACCTGGCGTTCTTATTAATTTTCTATGAACTCACTCAGAACATTGGTAAGCATTAGTAAATTCATCGAATAAGGAGCTTAAATCAAGAATTTGCAAATGGAAATTTGCACGCTGTCAATTCCGAAAGTTTCACTTCATAAGAAGGTTTATCTTCAAGTGGCCACACAAAGATAAACTTTTTTGTGAAAAACCCTACATGGAGCTAAACCTGCTGTTCGTTCTTGAAGTAACAGTTCTTTAACAGAAATGTTCATATAAGAGTTAAGCATTAAATTTCTTAAACTTTCTTGTGAAAAACCTTATATTAAATATATGATATTATGATATTACAAAAAGATATCACATCTTACATACAAAGACATACAGCGTAAACTAATTGCTACCATTTTTATTGTTGACAACGAATAAAAAGTAGCGCAAAAGAAAGTTAGTTGAAATCAAAATGTCGTTTCGTCATAGCGAAAAAATTCAATTCGCGCGAGTATTTCGTCTTGTGGAAAACGGCCTTAATTTAATTATTTAGCCAATGAAAAATAATTTTTCAGCAGTAAAACGAAAAAATACTTTATTTAAACGAGTCAAGGGTGCGTCGTTTTAAAGTCCACCATTTATTTTACATATTTAATTAAAACTACTACAACTGATTGTAGGTAGTCACGCTCTTGTCAGTTTTTAATGTTTTTGATTGATATAACAACATTAAACTCTAAATTACTCTAAACAATCTAATCTTATCTTTAATTTAGAGATAAGAAGCTATACAAATTGTTTGCTTATTTTATTTGAATAAAATAATAAATAATAATGTTCATGAGTATTCATGACTTCAATACAAATATTTACTTATAATAGTTTAATAAAACATATTACATTAAAATATTCAACCGATGTTGAATATTTCAATGTAATATATTTTATGTTACAAGAATGCACAACTTGTTAAAATTATTTCAACATCTATATTTTCGTAATACAATGCGTTTTTGAATGTCTACTTTCTAATACCAATATTTTTGTTTTTTTGTTTATTTCGTTTTAATTATGCTTATTTAAACCGCGTGACTTAAGCTGTTATGTGAGTCTTCTGACCAGGGGCTATATTACTATATCATAATATAATATTCGCTTATTAAACGTCGATCGAATGTTTAGAATAACGACTTATATTAGTCAATATTGTAAATGTTTGATCGATGTTTAATGAACGTAAATATTAACAGATTTAAAACATAGATTTTAAATCTATAAATGTTTACGTTTAATTAAAGTCTATTAAAAGTTTACAATATTGACTAATTGTAAGTCGATATTCTAAACGTTAGATCGACGTTTAGTGAACGTATATATAAAAAAAAGTTTTAAATATACATTTTAAATGAATCATCCAGACATTTTTTTTTTTCATTTACAGAAAGTTCATTACAAAAGATTAAGAAAGAATATAACCAAGAGACTTGAAGCTGTATATCAAAGTCACATCAAACTTGAAGACCAGAAATGCTGTACAACATTTTATTCTAAGCTAACACAACTGCCGAAAGAAAAATTTATTTATATCCATGATGTGGCGTGAACCAATCATGCCTCTGATTGTTACCTCTGCATGACTAACATAGAAAAATTCACTATGTAGAACAAATCAGCTGTAATTTATCCAGACTATCCATTAGCTCTGAAGACAGTCTTGCATGATGCTGAGAATCCTATACCCATTCCACCGACGTAAATTTTATTCCACAAACACTACAAGTACCGACAGTACAGGTGAGGCTCAGTGTGATGTTAAAGTCCAAGAAAATGCTTATGTAAAAGAATTAGACAAGAGTAAACCACAATTTTTAACTGAGGCTAATTTAAACAACATTTTTTGAGACCTTCAACTATCCAAAGAAAAGGCAGATGTTTTAAGGTCCCGCCTTTTAGTAGAATTGCCCTTTAGTAGAACCTTCTGCTGCCGGAAACCAATATGAGTCATTTCATACTATACATACATGCAACACAATCTTGACTTTGAATAATAGCCTCCTCAATCTAAATTTATTGTAGGCAAGCATAGCTTACAACATCAACCCTCTTGTGAATCCACTAAAGATTTATCTGCCGCCTCTTTATATTAAACTTGTTAAAATAGAGAATTTTAAAGGCTTTAAACCCAGTGGGATTTTCAATCTTTTCAATTTCTTGGAGCGGTTTTAACAGACGCGAAACACAAAGCTGGTGTTTTCATTGACCCTCTGGAAAAAAATTTGTGTTGGTTTTTACCTATGAAAACTGATTGCAGCTACGAAAGAAAATTATTCAGTGTTCAGTTTTTATTACCATGTAAAGTTTGTGGCTCTCACAAATGGAGGGGGAGGGGTTATTCTACACATGGTCATAAAAGCTGAACACTAAATAATTTAAACACAAAATTTAAAATCTGCCAATGAATACATAACTAGTTTATATTTATGAAAAAATAAATAGTTCAACTCATTGCCCTCACGTTTAGGGTAGGAGGGGCAAAGATTTAAGGGCTTCTTGTTCCCAATTCCTCCTATCACAGTAATTTATTTTGTGAAGAATCTTTTCGTCATACATATGAACGTAAAAAAATTTGGAATATTCTTTTTGTTTAAAAGTTGGTTATTTCAAATATTTAAAAACCTTCCTACACCACTGTATATACCCACATAACATATGCGGTATATATATACCCATAACATAATATATTAATATGAATATAATCAAAAACTTTTTGTTCGTGCTACCGATTACCGAAATCCAACTTTTTAACCAGACAACCACAAATAGCGTTTTGGCTATATGTGTAACAATTAACTTGCAATAGCGGGTTTAAGAAAGAAAAAATCTTCCTTTTTACTTCAGTGTGCGGAAAGTTGATTTTTAGTCTTACCTTCTTTTTAGCATGTTTAACATAGTAAATGCTTTTAAAATCAATACAGAAACAAAAATTTCATTTTATTAAAAAAATGCTGTTTGCAGACTGCTTTATTTCCGTATAGAAGATTATGTTTTGATGAGTTTCTAATCAAAAAATCGAAACTGAATTATCTTATTACTTTCTTAAAACGCTGAGCATGTTTTTAGGATGCCTTATTAAGAAGACTGTGTACAATTTAAAAATTGAGACCTAAACTTATCCAGTATGTTTATTGACGAAAAAAGTTGAATATGTTTTAATGAATTACCCAGTTGTTTACTCTTTTTTATTCCAAATGTAATTTTTCAATATATTTCACGGTCACTTTACTGTAAGTTTTTACAATATTTTAATACATGTTTAAAATAATTAGTCTATGCACGGAGCGTTAACTGTGCTATTTTTAATTTGATAGGTGAGGAATAAGTTGTTTATTATATAAGAGGGCACGATGAGCATAATATAATGTGTTTATATAGACATAATTGTGAACTAGTTCCTGTTACTTTTCCCTAGCAACGTCCTAGCAACATGTAAATGCCCTAAAAAATGCATCAGAATACTATTTTTGAAACATTTTTACGGCTATACTCTAAAGCTATATAGTGACTATAAGCTATACTTTAAAAACTAAAACACTTGTTAAAGTTAAAAGGATAAGCATGAAGTTTGTCTCGTGACATGAATTGCTTATCGAAGGCAAATTTCTTTTTTGTTTTGAAGTCTATTTATTTTTTAGATTTTAGTTAGTAAAAATGATTTCAGCAAAACAAAATTTGCAAAGAAAAAAAAAAAAAAATACCACTAAAGAATCGCCATATGGTTAAAACCAAAGAAAAAAACTTTAACAACAACAAAACTAAAGCAGATTTAGAAACCGAATGTGCAAGCTCCAGGAAACTTAAAACTGCAGGTTTTGTTACTGAATCTAGTAATAATGATGATAGTAAATATTTTATGTTTATGTATATTGAGCAAATGAAAAAGTTAACAATACCAATTCTGTACTGTCCTAAATGTGATAACAAACAACCGATAGAATTTATTGATAACCTGAAAAGAAGAATGGGATTTGCTCATTTATTAGAATTGAAATGTATGAGCTGTGGTTGGATTAACTCCTGTTTCACAAGTAAAGAGTGCCATGATTCTAATCAAAAAACTAAACGTGGTCGCAAATTGTATGAGTCAAATGTTCGAGTAGTCATTAGTTTTTGTGAGATTGGTCGGGAGAAGGGATCATTAAAAATGTTTACTAACTGTTTTAACATGTATGGTATTGGTGAATCAACTTTTGACAACTTGAATGACAACTGTATTTCAACTGCATATGCTAAATTAGCTGAAGTATTAATGAAAAGAGCTGCCAGTGAATTTTCTCAAGCAAGTAGTCAGCCAGTCTGCAAACGCGTTACAATAGATGGTTCTTGGCAGAAGAGAGGTCATGCATCATTGAATGGTGTAATTACAGCTGTTATTGGTGATAAAGTTTTAGATTATCAGACTTTCTCAAAACACTGTAAAGATTATACAATGTGAAGATCCAAGGAAGGTACACCTGAACATGATAGATGGAAAGTAAATCATCATTGTCATATAAACCATACTAAATACTCTGGTGCCATGGAAGCTGCTGGTGCTATTCAAATTTTTGCACGTTTTATCCAAAAAACAATATAATTTATTCCCAATATTTAGGAGATGGAGATACTTCTTCTTTTAAAGAAGTTGTTGAATCTAATCCTTACTAAAATTGAGAAATTAGAGTGTATTGGCCATGTGCAAAAACGACTTGGTACTAGAGTTTGAAATTTAGTGAAAAACTTTAAAGGGACAAAAACTCCAATACATGGTAAAGGGAAACTTACTGATACTATTATTAATTCCATGCAAAACTACTATGGTATTGCTATTCGGAGAAACTCTGATAATGTATATGCAATGAAGAAAGCTATAGGAGCCATTCTCTACCATTGCACCGCACTTAATGATCCTGCAGGTCGCCATGCTATGTGTCTCAGAGATAAAAATTCTTGGTGTAAGTGGCAACTTGATCAACTAAATGGTACTAAGTTTCATAAAGATAAAATTAATTTACCAATATGGATCTATTTAAAGCTGAAACCAATTTTTCAAGATTTATCTGATGATAAATTGCTAACCAAATGCCTTCATGGACAAACGCAGAATGCAAACGAAGCATTTAACGCAATAATATGGACTTGCTGTCCTAAAAATGTATTCTTATCCAGAGGAACGTTTGAATTGGAAATTAATTCTGCAGTTCTTCATTTCAATGATGGCGGGGAAGGAGTAAAATCTGTTTTGGAAAGTTTTGGAATTAAAGGACAAATAACTTCCAAGAAATTAATGGAGGCTGATAATGAACGTGTTAAACATACGAAGCACAAATCTTC
Source organism: Hydra vulgaris (assembly GCF_038396675.1). NCBI lineage: Eukaryota > Metazoa > Cnidaria > Hydrozoa > Anthoathecata > Hydridae > Hydra > Hydra vulgaris. The sequence goes on from NC_088931.1 coordinate 41,210,690, forward strand.
TAATATGGTGTTAAAACAGCGTAAAAAACCAAGAAAAATTAAAAAAGGCATAGTGGATGTTAAGGTTTCAAATGAAAAACAAACTTCATATATACCTGGTGGTTTTTAAACATTATTTTCGAAATACTTTATTAAAAGTCTCGTTTCCCAGTAATAATTTTCGAGACATTACACATTTTAAAACATCGTTATTTAAAAATGGTATGGATTTATGAACTGAAATTTTCAGAACACTTTTATAAGACATTGATAAATCATTTCTCATAGGATTTTGTAATATAAAGAGCAAATTTCAGATTTATATGAAATTTAGTACTTATTTGAGTGACTAAATAAATAAACTCTGAAACATTTTGCATAACTTTGAAGTTATCAAGGCAAATCAAAAAATCCTATGACAAATGAAAATATTACATATGATAAGCATTTCTGCAAAATGTCAAAGCTGTAGAGTTATTATTTAGTGAGATATTATGTTTTCAAATTTACCCCATTGTTTGAGGTTTGACTAATTTATTTTTGGATAATCAAGGCAAAAAAATTCTTGAATGATTTTTATTTTAATTTTTTGAAATAGAATCAAGTTTTACTACAAAATATCAATAAATAGCTTAAACTTAAAAAATAAATTATTTCTAGGGTTACCACCTTAAACCATTATTGTGGTGCCCCATTTTTGATGTTTAGGATACCACAATCATGGCGCACCATTATCATTCGGGCACCATGTGCTATTTTATTCTCTTTTTTTATTATTAAGAGGGCTACATTGTTTACATTGTTTAAATTGTTTATTTACATTTTTTATTTTTATATTTACCAAAATGTTTGACTTTAATTGATTCTTTATTGATATTTAATGCCATTTTGATGTCAAAGTTATTTTAAAATGATTTAGTTTTTATTGTCTCAAGTTTTTTTTTGTCCTTAATCTCACTCTTACTAAAATTATGGTGCCCACTCTCCCCTAAAGGACGTTTTTTTTATTTTGAATAAAGTTTATAAAGGGATGTAAAAAACGCAGTCATCAATCAATTAATCATGATCAAGATGTTTTATTTATTTTTAAAATATTTTCTTACTTGATGAGCAAAGTTTTTTGAAGTAAATAATATGACAATGAGGTCTGGGTAAACCATGTTGGAATATGATTGTAATAAACTTTTGATTTATTTCTTATACTTTCTAAGAAGCCTTCTCTAAATATAGATGATATTGCAATTATGTAATTAACTTAAATGGGGCATTAAAATGACACACTATAAATAAACGCTTCCATATATATACTTCACAACTTGATGTCTATCAAAGCAGGTTGACGTTGTCATCGGAAATGAAGACTAAACATTACGATTTGTTTAAAACAAGAAACATGTTTATAAAAAACTCAACAAGACTAACATAAGAAACTTATTAAATAGAAAATACTTATGTACTTTTAAACTTAATATTTTTGGCAAGTTTTTTGTCAAAACAAAACAAAAAATTTAAATTTACTTTGTTTTGATTAACGACTATGCAACCTATTAATAATAAACTTGCGCAAGAGATGCTAGAAAAAAAAAGCGAGAGACTTACATGTATATATATATATACATATATATATACATATATATATATATACATATATATATATATATATATATATATATATATATATATATATATATATATATATATATATATATATATATATATATATATATATATATATATATATATATATACACATATAAAAAAAATTACAATAATAGAAAATCCTGGCCGGGGCAAAAGGAAGACAGACTTGTCTTATCACCGAGTCCCGTTACATAAGTAAATAAGAGATAAGTAAAACAGTATAAATACATATAAAACTTCAGCAATGAAATTAATTTTTGCTAATAATCTACCAGCGGAATAATTAAAAAAAAAAAAAAAATACAAAAGTGAGATAATCGTGAAAGTTATCAATCACAAAAAATTAAGTTAAGTTTTATTAAAAATAATGCAATATAAATAAGTATTTAGGGCTAATTAAAAAATATCAAAAATAACATAAAACAAAAAAGGAAAGCAGTTAGTAAAAAAGCTGAAGAAAATAATTTTAAATAATTTCAAAATGGTATAATTCAAAACCTTTTAATCTGTTTTTAAAAAAGATGTTTGAAATCTAGTATATCGAAGTCCATGTTTAGTAAACGTCGTTTTGAATCAGCCTTAAAACTTTCCAAAGTGCAGTTTAAAACGAAGTCCTGTTTTTCATAAAAAATATGAAGAAAACTTTTCCAAACAAAAGATCCCCGATAATGAACTTGGTACAAGCCTAATTTAAGATGGTTTATGGGAATGACAAAGTTGTTCATTGAAAATTTGGTAGGATATTTATGAGAGATTTCATTAAAGTAAGATTGAAATGTTACTAAAATATTATTCACATTTTGCTTTAAACATAAATAATATTACTTGATGAATATTAATTTTTTAAATATTTAAAGCTCCAAGGTGACGTTAAAGAGGTTCGCAATGTGCATTCCTGTTTACCCCAAATATTATTCTGCAGACATGTTTTTGTTCGCTATAAATTTTAGTGTGATTAGTATATCCTGTATACACCTAATGAGATTTTAAATTTAAGTTTGGAATTACCTAAGAAAATGTTTAACTTTCTAGACCATTTTCTACAAAAGAGTAGCGTCAATTGAACAATTGAATCACATTTAAGCGTCACTTCTAACTCATATAAATAGCAAATTAGTACCAGTTACGTGTTACAAAATTAAACGTGCACGTTTTTTACGTCGACAAAGTTAAATGTGCAGCGTTTTTGATGCCGATAAATCGGAAAACTATTAGTTTTTTAGTAACTAGATCATTTTTTTATAAATTATGTTGACGATTCGAGGTAAAGAAAAATGAGAATCATAAAAACGTATTTTTTGTGATTAAAAAAAAAAAAAGTTAAGAAGAAATTAAGAAACATAGAAAAAAAAATTTAGAACAAAAAAAATGATGTTTTAAATACTTGATAAAAAACTTCTAAAAATAAGCTCATTGCTAGGTTTTTAATAAAAAGATTGCCATTTTACTAAAAACTCATCATTAACAACACTATCTTCTGTAATGTACGCGAAGTAAAAAAACAAAAATATATATATATATATATATAAGTAGCGTTTATAATGTGAGGTTGTCTTTTAAAAGGCCAGAATGCTTAGTCAGTTGAAAAACTAATTTTTACAAAAATCTTTAGCAAAGTAGTTTAAATCTTAGCATGCCGAGCGTTTCAAATGCTAACCCAACTTCAATAAAAAAAACTCTAATCAATTGGGTATGTTACATGCAATTGTTGAATGCAAGTTTTTTAATTAGTAGCTTAAAAGCAAATTAACTGTGGAAGTAAACAAAACCATCTAATTATGCTAGAAGTAAGTAGATCTAACGACACTCAAGCAAATTTAAACTATGCAGCCACAATCTTTTAAGTGTAAAAAGGTTTTTGTAACTGGTGTAAAAACATTCATAAAATTAACTTACGTTAGGTGTAAACGCAAATTATAAAAAAAATATATTCGGAAAAGTAATGGTATTTTAATTAACAATAGTACTACTAAAGTAAAGTGATGCCTGATAATACTACTTTTTATGCCTACTCTAGCGTGTCTTGGTCGGTATAATTGTCTGAAGGTAATTGTAAATTAATACAAGTGTATATGTACAATCGTAATAATCAATTAGAGAGTGTTTCGGTATGATCAGTACAAATTCTATTGTCATGATAATGAACAATGTTTAGCACATAATAAAATACTAGGTTGAGCATGCGCCAAAAAACTTATAGTAAGCAAAGTAGACAAAAATAAGCTGATTAATCATTCTGTGAATATCTTTGCGGTGTTTAACGATTGCACACAATAAAAATTCAAAGTTATTCAATAAACTTAGTTGATTCATTTATTTTACAAAAACAACTGTTAAAAAAGTTCTATTAAATCCTCGAACAAACCGTCATTACTAAATTATGTAAAATAGATTCAGTAACTTAATACCTTATCGAAAATAGAACTTTTACAAGGGTGAGAAAAACAGCTGTTTTTTAGAATGGGTAAATTGTTGTTTGTCAAGTTTAATTTAGAAACACACTATGTGGTATGTTAAATTTAAGTGCAACCGATCAACCTCAGGTAGACTGTATTACAATGAATGATCAATAGTTTGCAATAAAAGTACAATGTTAAGGGTTACTTAGACTAATGAAAAATTATTTCGAATTATAAAAGTTTATAACACAGACAAAAGTTAAAGAGAATAATGAATTGATTTAAAATAATAAAAATACAAAAAATATTCGGACGCAAAACCTTTTGAAGCGAAAATAGCATTAACAACAAACATGTTATACAAATATTCTTTTAAAATATCAACCACTATTAATTTTGTTCAAAATTATGTTGTTTGGGCATTTATTTAAATTTATATATATACATATATATATATATATATATATATATATATATATATATATATATATATATATATATATATATATATATATATATTTAAATTATTGACTCAATGAATAAAAGAATTTGGCATATATAAAATTGCAGCTTTCTAAAGTTATATAACAAAATAAGATTATACTTTTAGTGAGGACGAAAGAAACATAATCGTGATGATATTAAAGACCTCTTAAAAATCATTCTATAGGAAATCAGACTCTATTAATTTGTGTTTCATCTGCGTTTTAGCTACATAAGTTAACGAATTTTCGAAATAAAAAACATAAGCGAAATCTCAAACTTATTGTAAACAAAGACACTTTGAAAGAATGGCTTATAATTGAACGTTAACAAAAAAGGATGAATCAATTGAAATAGACTGCTACGCCATTTTAACCAATTATGATTCTTTATAATAATAGTTTATTTAAGTGAAAAATACAAAACAGCGAAAGAAAAAAAGAAATTTATTGAAAATGTTAATAAATCATGTGGATATAATTTACTGTAATCAGAATATTTTATAAAATGTAGGCAAGTAAACAGGATACGCTAAAAGTTCGATTCATCTTCGCAATAGATTTTTTCACCGCGCACAATTAATATTGATAAGTAAAACTTCGTTTTTAATTAAAATGTAAATAAAAAGCTATTTAAAAAAAGCAAAACTATATTAACTAGATATACATATATCATTCAAATTAAACATTAAAAAATAAATAACTTGAAAGTAAACTTTTTATTTGCTACTTGGTTTAAGGAAGAAGAATATTAATAAATAAAAAATAAAGCATATTTAAGAAATAAAATAAAAATTTAACAAAAAGTGTCTCATATTTCAACTTATTTAAAATAAGTTATAAAAATAACTTTTATTATTACAATTTTAAAAAGATTGTAATGTCAAATGTCAACTTTGAGCCTACACTATTCGCAAAACGTATATAATATATCCATGTGTGTATGTATGTATGTATGTATGTATGTATGTATGTATGTATGTATGTATGTATGTATGTATGTATGTATGGATGTATGTATGTATGTATGTATGCATGCATGTATTTATGTATGTATGTATGTATGTATGTATGTATGTATGTATGTATGTATGTATGTATGTATGTTTAAATGCATGCATGTATGTATATATGTATGCATGTATGTTTGCCAAGGAAAAAGATTTTATGCTTTGTTATGTCCATTACTTCTTTACAACTTTTTTTTTTTTTTTGGCTAAAACCAGTAATTAGAGTAATAATATACTCAAGTAAATTAACTTGTAATTATAAAAAAATTTGTAATTATAAAAAAACTTGTAATTATAAATTAAAAAATCTTTTAATTATAAGTAAAAAAAACAAAAAACAATACACAAGTTAATAGAGAACGCACAAATTTATGCGTTCATGTAAATTTTGAGCAATTGCGTTTGATTTTGTACTTTCTTAAGCTTAAAACCATCTTTTGTTATAAACCAGATCTCATAAAAAAAAAAATAAAAAAAAAAAAAAAAATTAAAACATGTTTCTTAGCACAGAAATTCGGGACGACACACTTTTATGTTTTAAGGCCACTTGACTCACGCAGAGCGATTAAGAATATCATCTATGACTCAAAGCAACTATAACTTGTTTGAGTTTTTGCAAAACGGGCAATTTTCCAGGTGTCGCTATTTTGGGATCATAAACTAAGAAGTGCTCGCCTCATCAATACGGCTAAAGCCTTTTGTTCTATTCTCAGTTTTTACAAAGGTTATTTTCAAAGGAATAAATATCAGTGTATATTGAAATATTCAAACAAATATTCTCAGATTATTATTTTTTTTTAATTTAAATATATTTTTTTAATATTTTGCAATTTATTTAAGCAAAAACAACAACAACAACAACCACTGAGAAACGTGTCAGTTTTTAAAAAAAATGAAATTTACTTAACACAAAAATGAACTATTAGGTCACATAAAAAAAGTCGGAAAAACGTTTACAAAATGTAAAGAACCTATTGTTTGAGTTTCGTATTAAAAATGTGTTTGAATGTTATTACAAATCTTTCAAAAAGAAATTGAAAACATTGATTTAATCACGTGACAAAAAAAAAAACATTTATAAACTCGAAACCACAAAAGCTTAATTAGTGTATGCTTGTATAGCGAACGCAAGAGTGTATTTACACTAATATTATAAAATGATCAGTTCATTAAGAGATGAGAAAAAAAGGTCCCCAAAATGCGCAAGATGTCGTAATCATGGATTCGATTCTTCTTTGAAAGGACACAAAGGCTACTGCCGTTGGAGAGATTGCGTGTGTCCAAAATGTCTGCTAATCGTAGAAAGACAAAGAGTGTTAGCAGCACAAGTCGCTCTGAGAAGACAACAGATGCAAGATTCAAAACAGAGATTGACTCCACTTCCACGGGGAGATATATTTCCGGTAGCAAGGCCAAATATATCGGAAAATGATTACAATGGAGGTTCGTATATTATTTATTTGTTTTTTATAACAACTATTTTTATTCAAGAAAAATTCAAAAAATTCAAATTTTTTAATTTTGCTTGAGTAGATGTTTTAAAATTTTTTGGTCATATTTTAGTGTCTTATTAGATAAACGCAAAAAATGTTAACGGGAAAAAAAAAAACTTTTTCTCTTTGTATCCTAACATATCTTTAAAAAAGAAAAGAAAAGTGAAACATAAGTTGACCGAAAAATGCATTTAGATAATTTTTATCCATATGGCGAAAGTGAAACACACTTTTCATATTGCAGCTTTTGTACCGCAAATAAAAAAACAATTGTAAGCAAGGTGCATGCAAATATAAAGTATCTATAATCGCATCAAACAGACGGAGTAAGGCAGAAAAAAACTATTGTTACTTCAATGTTTAGATTGATAAAAAGTTCTGATTAAATAGAAATCTTGCAAACTTTATTTAAAAATGCTTTGTCTTCCACACATGCGAGCCCTAGAAAAATAAATTCCGTTGATAGGAAATAATATGGTGCAAACAATTGTTTCTTAGAGTTATGCATGTTGTTTAGTCCACACTTTGTTATTTTATTGTTTAACAATGAAATTCATAATTTTACAAAACAGAATTATGTAAAAAATGGTTGCAATCAAAATTTTGTGAAAAGCTTTAAAATAAAAAAGTATTTTATTTTTATTTTAAAATAACATTTATTTTTAGAATCAGAGAGTGACGATAACGTGTCGTTAACCGATCTTCAATTCAACGAACGCAAAACGTCGTACAAAAGTGAAACTTATCAAGGTCACGAATATCCAAGAGATCACCATAGCCAAGGTAAGATTTAAACTCAATTAAATTAACTTTTACAAATTTTAAATAAATTATATTTAATTACTGATATTAATTATTTGACCTTTAGGAACCCCACCTTATATGCACACGCAAAGTTATGTACCAATACCAATGAGATATTTTGGTAAATCGGCAAGTTTAAAAAGAGATACACCGTTTCAAAGTTTTTCAACATATAGACCCAAAGGTAAGTTTTGAATAAATTTTTTTCGAACAACAAATTATTCTAATTTTTTTTTAAGTTTTTTTTTTAAAGTTTTTAACAGACTTATCAGATTAAATTACTTTTTAAAATTTAGAATTATTAGATCGAATGACACCTGGGTATTTGGGGAGAATATCTCCTTATCGCCGGCAACCATGTTCGCTTAAGTATTACAACGGAAAAATTTACCCAGACGATCGCTGCCACAAAAGTAGTTGGATGCACCATATACCCAATCATCCGCATTCTGTAGATTATATTTTGGAAGATAAAAACTTAAACGAAGAAAAACACGATATAAAAAGTAATAACGAGAGTTCTCCCGAAAAAGAAATTAGAAAATCACCAATCAACATGTTGTTGCGATTATTTCCCCAGCACTCATCTCCATTACTCAAAAATATACTGTCAGAATGCAATGGTGACCCAGTGCATGCTATAGAATGTATATTAGACAAATACCCTTCCGATATCACCAAAAACGAATTAATTTTACAAATGGGTCGAGCATCAACCAGTCCAAATACAAAAGAAAAAACAGACAATGGAAAACTTTTAGAAGGTAATATCGGAAGAATGCATTTGAACAAACAGGCAGACGATCAACTATCGAACTTAGCAAGAGCCTATGACATTCCTATGAACATAGAAGATAACAGACAAACTTTCAGCAAAATATAAAAAATGTAAATAATAAATAATTATAATTTTTACTATAACAGCAATAATAACTTTTTTATATTCAGTTAGAAATTTTTCCTCACAAACATCATATCTATTTTAATTTTAATTTATAACACACACGAACAGACACTCGAGCGCGCACACACAAGTTAGGCAATAAATTTCCTTATTAAAACTTATCTGAGTTTAAATCCTGCTTCCAACAAACGGAGCCTTACATTATTTTGAATTATTACGCTATCCAAATGAGTCAGTGGTCCATCTAATCGAGAATAAATCATCCGATAACAATAACTAACCAAATTACTTTCTTTGTAATTTAATAGCTTCAGTAAAACTATTCCGTAAAGACAATCGTGTGCATTCGTAAGTATCGTTGACAAAAGTTCTTCTTCGCTATGTTGGTTATCAAGCCAAAGGCATAAATCGTGACGATAGCATAAGGGGTACAGAATTGATCCCCTCAACAACGACGGTGTAGTTAAGATTTGCAACTCGCTATCTGTATTCTTAATTATGAAAATGACCATGAAAAATATTAACGCTCATTCTTCAAAAGTTACCATGAATATTATTAGATATCAATAACTAATAATTATAGTAATAGTAATAACAATAATAATAATATAATAATAACAGCAAAAATAATAACAAAAATACAAAACAGTTTTAAATTAATATAATAAAATTTATTTTTATAAAAAATCGATATGATTCACCACACGCAAAAAAAAATAAAAAAAAATAAAAAAAAAACATATTAAAATAAAAACTGTTACCATGTGCAGTAATAATTGTTGCTTAAAGAAATCGTCATCACTCCAAAGATATTTTAAACTCTTTATTTCGTAGCATGCCAGAAATATTTCAAGTATGCGCAGCTGCAAGTCTAAGGTTTCGCCGTTATCTATTAAATTAGCCACACAAAATCCGTTAATATAAAAACAAGTAACGACATTATCAAAACAAGTGTGGTCCTTTTTTAAAAAGACCTTTTCTACTTCTGTCATTTCATAGTCTGGAGCTGTAATTTTTTTGTATGATATACTTTCTTCTAAATCTTCGGTATCATTATTAAAAGAAACAGTTATCTCAGGTAAAGATGTCCAAAACGACACAGGAATTTCATCAACAAAATCTGGCACAAAATCAACATTACAACTTGTATTTGTTTTATTATAATGATAAGATTTGCAAACACACGAGGCGTGCAAAAAACACGAATTTTCTTTACTATCAACAAAAAATTTAGAAAACAATTTTTCTCTAAAATGAACCAACAAAGCTTCTTTCAAGGTTTTGCTGCTTAATTCACATTTAGTCAAATGAATGGTATACTTTAAATCAAAAGAAATACTGGCCGATATCGGACTAATTTTGGTATTTAAACGACGTATGATTTGTTTAATGCATTTACAATTTAACTTATTCAGGTCGGATGAAAACAATACTTCGATATTATAAAGACTTAGTTGTTTTTCAATTGATTTTGAACAAAGTTCTTTCATTTTCTCAATAAATATGTTCCAAGATTCGTCTTTTAATTGAATTTCTCTAAAGAATCTAAGTAACATAGAATAAAATTAAAAAAATAATAATAATAAATTAAAAAAAGACTTTAACCTACGTAAGATTCACAAAACTTCTTCGAACAAACGTATGCAATAGAGCACTATTGGTTAAAAAACCATTTTTAATAGAGCTTCGGTAACCAGCTTGACGGTAATTAGTCAGACTGCTAGTATCAAAAGGTTCTACATTTAATAATACCAACCCTTAAAAGAAATGTTTAATCTTTATCAACTTTTTTTAAAGATTATCCGTTACAAAAACTTTAAATGTTAAATATAAAAACAATTATAATAAATATCAAGTGAGAATGAAGACACTCGGGTATGAGAAAAAAAATTGCGTTTCTGCTTATAATGTATGTTTTTTTCACTTATAATGTATGTTTTACCAAAGTGGTATAATAAACTATATTATAATAGACTAAATTATACCTCTTAGGTTTTACGCGTATAATACTTTATAAACGATAGTTCGTTATTGTCTTCTCTCCCTAATTTAAAAATCGTGTTGAGTAATTCCATGTCAAAACAACCAGGCCATGTAACCCTATGTCTTTGGATTTTTTTTATGTTTTTACCATAGTACATTATGAAATAAGATAAATCCCAAAATTTCAAGGTCTAACTCCTAACGGTTCATGAGTAATGGTTGTTTTAATTTAGCTACTATTATTGATTTGGTCATTTTCCGCCATTTTTAATTTTACATTTCTCTTTATAAAACCAAGCCTTCAAACGTGTGAATTCTAAAAATAAGTGACTTAGTTAATCTCAAGGTGAGGAATTTAAATATATAAATAAAAAACTCATTTTATAATTAAAAAGTACCTAAATATCAATTATAAATGGTAAAATAATGGACACCTGCCACTGTAAAATTTTTAGGTGTGCGGTAAATTTTTTAAGCCTAAAATTTCAAATTAGGTCATTGTATGTTTGAAGAACATTGTGTGAAAAAATCATTTATGCCAAATACATAGTTTTGTAAATATTTTACTTTTGTACTAAAAATGTATATATAATTGTAGGGGCGGACCACGATTTTTTGGTGTTTGAGTTAAATAACTTCCAGCTAAGTTCTATACTCCAAACCTTTGAATGTTCATACTTATGTCATTTAGCCTGGGAACAAAAATACCCTAAAAAGTAGAAATCATCTGCCCAAACGTGAAGGGAATTGATTTTTCCAAACAGAAAAATTACTTACTTTAATAAGACTAAAAATTGTACATATTTTTAAAATTTTGTCAAAAAATTATTTGGCATTCAGAAGGTATAACCATGTAAAGTTTACAACCCCCTCAAAACGAGGGGGGTTGTTTAATTAGGTATGATTTCTAAACAAATCATTATTTTTCAATGAAATTTTATTACCTTAAAGAAATTTCTACCTAGTTTAGGATATTAGAATTCATATTTCAAAAAATTAATTTCCCCCACGTTTTAGATTTCTAATTTTTAGGGTATTTTTGTTCCCAAGTTCTTTGCAGCGCAAATTTTTGCAAAACATCTTAAATGACATAAGTATGAACATTCAAAGGTTTGGAATATAGAACTTACCTGGAAGTTATTTAACTCAAACACCAAAAAATCGTGGATCCGCTCCTGAATTAAACGTGCAATTTTTATTTCTTTTCCTAAGAGCAATTCCATTTCAAAACAACCAGGCCATACAACCCTAAATTCTCTGATTTTTTTTTTCAATTTTCGCCAAAGTACTTTAGGAAAAAATGATAATTTCTACCTAAATCTAAATCTAAGTGGTTCTTAAGTTATGAAAGTTTTTTTAATGTATTTTTTGTTTCCTTTTTGTTCCTTGGTTCCTTGTCTTTTCCAATTATCAAAGTTTAATTGCTGAATTCAGACGTATTCATCTAATTTAAATGTTGCAATTAGTTCTACATAAATAATGTAATTAATACTTGTGCATTTTTAAATTTGCAAGTATAATATTTTTTAATTCATTATCAAAATGATTTCATGTGATATTGGTAAAGTTTTGAAGTCAGAATGCCATAAAACCTCATATTCTAGAAATAAAGAGATTTTTTTACTACATGACCTAGACACTGATACTCGTCAAAACATTTTATGGAGATCTGAGTTGCGTGCTTGTGAAGAACTATTCAGCATTTGTAACCACCATTTTCACTACTTTGGAAAAAGATTTGAAAAGAAAAATGGCAATTGTTGTAATGTTTATAAAGTGCATAAAAAAAAAAGAAAGGTAATTTGATTTCAAATATATTTTATGTAATTATATCAAAGAAACCCTTCTTTAATTTTCAAATTGTATTACTTTTCTGATGGATGTGGAGGACAGTATAAAAATTTTCAAACTTTTTTACTGTCCTCCACATCCTTCAAATTTTCAAAAACAATACCAGGAAGTCGAGGATTTCACCATTGCATACCAGTTTCGAAAGCATCTATGTTATTTAAAAAAACTAGTAACAATATAAATCCAAAATCTATTAATATAACTAAAAAGTCAAGTTACCAAAATTTAAGTTTAATAAATTTTGAGCTAATGCAGAAATACAAATATTACGCATGTACATATGACTCGTTTTGGTGAATTGCAGTAGTGGAAGAAAAAGACGAAGAATGTAATGATATAAAAATAAAGTTTATGCATCCACATGGTCCATCTGAACAGTTTTTCTGGCCGAAAAGGAATGATTATTGTTGGATGCCAATCACCAATAACATTTTGGTGCACTTATTAATGTAACAACATTAATAAGTGCACCAAAAATAATATCAGACAAATATGAACTTTCAAAAAAAGATTTTAACAAAATAATAAGTATATATTTGTAAATCAATAATTTCTAATGGACATATTATAAAAAATTGTATATCAATTTAAGTATGCATCATTTTTATTTATTTTGAAAACTACGATAAGCGAAATATGATATTTTTGCTTTTTTTGTAATATTTTTCATTTAATTTTTAAACTATCTATTTGGCAGAAATGATTTTTTCACACAATGTTCTTCAAACATACAATGATCTAATTTGAAATTTTAAACTTAAAAAATTTACTGTACACCTAAAATTTTTACTGGGGCAAGTGTCCATTATTTTAACATTTATAATTGATGTATAGGTACTTTTTAATTATAAAATGAGTTTTTTATTTATATATTCAAATTCCTCACCTAGAAATTAACTAAGTCACTTATTTTTAGAACTCAAATGTTTATAGACTTAGTTTTATAAGGAGAAATGTAAATTTAAAAATAGCGGAAAATGACCAAAACAATAATAGTAGCCAAATTTAAAACAACCATTACTCACGAACCGTTGGGAGTTAGACCTTGAAATTTTGGGATTTATCTTATTTTATAATGTACTAACTATGGTAAAAATATAAAAAAATCCAAGGACATAGAATTGCATTTAAAAAAAAAAAAGGTTGTTTTGACGTGGAATTACTCTGTTGTCAGCCTTAAAAGGTCGATTGATGCAAATAAGAATCAAAAACAAATCAAGCAAGAACAATCATCTTCAAAAAAAAAAAAAAAAAAATTATATATATATATATATATATATATATATATATATATATATATAAAATTCAATCAATTAATCAAAAAATCATTTAAAAATCTAAGATATATATTATACAATAAAGTATAGGCAGTTTTATTATATCGTATAGAAAACGTGTATTTTTCTTGTATGATTCTTGTTTAAATGTGCGCCAACTAAGAATAATAAGTTATTAGTGCATTACAAATTTTTCATTTGTATTAAACAAAGATTTATCAGACTTATTTTAAAGAGCCTCATGGTAATTATAAAATGAATGATAAGAAAAAACGACCATTATTATCTAATTTTTAATTTTATTTAGAAATAACGTCAGAAGTTCCACACATTTGTTTAACGGGTGATGCGGAAGTTATCGGACAAATCCTAATTTCATTATTTGAGCATAATAATTAGTTTTTGTGGTTTTATGCGTAGGCATAAACGTTCTATAAAATATAAACTTTATTATTTGAAACACAATTATTTAAAATGAGGTTAAATGCAGCTGAACGAGAATCTTTTCGAAAGCGACTAAAAATGTTTTTTGTAAATAAACCTAATATAAAAAAGAAAAAAATCGTAAATCATTTTGAAAAGGAAGGATTTGCTCGAAGTACAATATATATGATAACCTAAAAAGACTTGAAACTGTTCAATCGTTTTTTGATAGAAAGCACCCTGGTCGTCCGACATCCTGGACTAGAGAAAAGAAAGCCGAATTAACGAGACTTGTCAACAATCGAAAAGGGGTCAGTCAGAGAAAAATAGGTATTAAATTCGGTGTAAATCAATCGACAATTGGTCGTCAAATAAAAAAAATGAATATTAAATATAGAAAACGTGAAAAGACTCCAAAAATACACTATAGAACAACAAATAAAGGCAAAGAAAAGAAGCAGGAAACAAGTTAACCAACTCTATAACACAAAATCGCTTCTAGTCATCAATGACGAAAAATACTTTTGTTTTGCAGGGGACAACATGCCTAGAAATTCTGGATACTACACAAACAACAAAAAGACATGTCCAGAAAGTGTTCGTTTTATAGGAAAAGGGAAATTTCCAAAAAAATTATTAATGTGGATAGCCATATCTGACCATGGTATGTCCGAGCCATTGTTTCGCACTTCCAAGGCTGTAGCGATCAATTCATCAATCTATATTAATGAATGTTTAGAAAAACGACTTCTTCCATTTATTCACAAGTATCATGGAGACTTTAACTATTTATTTTGGCCAGATTTAGCAAGTTCTCATTATTCTAAAGATTCTCTAAATTGGATGGACTAATATGTCTATTACGTTGATAAAGAATCCAATCCAATGTGCCTCAAGCACGACCAATTGAAAATTTTTGGGGACATTTGGCACAGAAGGTTTACGAGGGAGATTGGCAAGCTTCAACAGAGCAAGTTTTGATTGATCGCATTAAACTAAAACTACAAGAAATTGATTTAAACTTTTTACAGTCACATATGAAAGGCGTCAGAGCAAGATTGAGATTAATTGCAGATGGTGGTGTTTTTTCATATAAAAAATAATATATTTTTATTAAAAGATAAATGCTTTATTTAAAAAAAGTATAATATTAGTTTGTTTTTTTAATTTATAAATAAGTTATTGAC
This sequence comes from Hydra vulgaris, assembly GCF_038396675.1. Classification (NCBI taxonomy): domain Eukaryota; kingdom Metazoa; phylum Cnidaria; class Hydrozoa; order Anthoathecata; family Hydridae; genus Hydra; species Hydra vulgaris. The sequence goes on from NC_088931.1 coordinate 41,226,123, forward strand.
GTTTTTATTTTGTCCGATAACTTCCGCATCACCCGTTAGCCAAATCATATTTATGCAGTTACTTCATTTAATCAACCTAAAATGTTAACATAGACCACCTTATGTGGCCTTGACAATGCACACCAAAAGCACTAACAGAGACACATGCGCAAAATGTTAATACTCTGATATTTTACTCTCAGTGATATGGAATCTCACTGAGAGCTACATCAGAGTTTAGGAAACTTTACTACCAGCCAGTCTTAGAACCATTAAACTGAGTTTTAGTGCTGTTTAGAAAAAGTTGCATATACTATCAAGATGGCACAAGGAAAAACCCATGAGTAGAGTCAGGAAGATCATTCAAGGCAGGAAATAGTGTAACACACGTTTATATTTATGACAGCCTATTACTTAAAAAAAGTGCGGAAGGCTGGTCAATAAAATTTTTTGCTTTACCCCTAAAGTCTTTGCCTTGAAGAACTTCTACAACACGATAGCTAGAGGCAGTTAACATCTGCCTAAGGTGAGTATTATTACTAAGACACCATCTCTAGCCTTTAATCAACCAAGAACCCAAACACTGGAGGTATTTAAAAGCTAGAGTTAATTACTGCTAGCCTTAACCTAGAAAATTTTACAATGCAGCGAGACATCAGGACCTAATTCCATTTACTTGCTTCATTTTATCCTCCAATATGGAACTTAAGCATAATCTATCTGTATGTGTATATCTATATGAACATATATTAGATATTTTGTCTTTTATTTAGTTATGCAAACATAAAATAAGAGTTATACGAAAATAATTCAACCAACTACAAAAAAAGTAATAAAAAAACAACAACCTGCTTTTGCTGCTTGTGTCGAAACCTTCCAGGAGTTTCCATAGGCTCCGCGTGAAATATCTCTTGGAGTTCCGCCTTGTCCCTTACAAAGAGAAACTAAAACTTTACCTTGATCACAAAGTTGGGTAACAGAGCTTGCAAAAAACTTTTCTAAAAGTAGACGGCATTTTTTAATGTTAGACTTTCCTCCTACATGTGGAAAATTAAATATAATCAAGGCAAACTTATGATTTGGGAAATATTGTGAAAGGTTTGTAGCATCCACATTGTGCTTGACCACAACATTCGGCTGACTGTATAAAAACTTCACATTAGTAGAAGCGCACTCGTCTGCAAAAATTGTCTCTTTTGAATCTAAAGATGTTGCATGTATTTTGATAGAAGATGTAAAACATGCCATGTCCATTGAAAAAGAAAAATTGCCATCTCCAACAATAAGAATTCCATCATGAGGATCTTTAGCTGATTGAATATTTGTAAACAAATCAAGCATTTTTCGATTATAATTACAAAAAGCTGTTATTTTTAAGCAATTATAATTCCATCTATTGGTACAAAAGATTTTAAAAATAAAAACTTTGCTAGTTGAGTAAATAACATTTTGAAGTAATATTTAAATAACAATAAATAACAGTCCAATTATAACTTATTTAATTATAACTTATTTTAATAACAACTTATTTTGTATTTTATCATTATAATAACAAGTGTATTAGATAAACAATAATAACAAGTGTATTAGATAAAGTAACAACTTAGTTACTTTATTAATACACCTAAAGTATCATTAAAATTTTTTAAAATAAAATAAAAACAACATTTAGAAACATTTAAAAGCATTCAAAAACATTTTCAAATATTTAGAAGCAAAGATAGTAATAAATATAAAAAATAAAATAAAAAAGTATATAAAAGATGAAATTGCGTCAGCAATAAAAAATATATTTGAGAATATTAATTGCCATAATTTTTAAGTAAAAATTGTTTGAGTTACTTCAACTTTTATATAGATGCAATCCAAGTCCTAAATTTCATTACAGCCACGGTTGCCAACCAGGAAATAGCTTGCATAGATTTTCAGTACTTTGAGCTTCCTGAATCAAATAATTTACATGTCCTTGAATACTTAGAAAACCACCTCCCTCCATGCCAGATAACTTTTGTTTTAAACGAAGCAAGACTCGCTCAGCCATTTTATTTTTTTCAATATCGCTTGCTTTGCCTCTATTATCATTATCAAAAACAGTTCTGCCATCTTCTGCTTCAAGCAAATCACTACATTTAGCTTGTATCTGAACTGCCTTACTAGTTGTGACAGTCCATGTTGATAACGGATCATAAAGAAGAACCTAAAGCGCCAATTAAAAGCATAATTTCATGTGCAAAATTTAAATCAATTCAACAAGAACAACAACAAAAAATACTTCAATGATGGTTATAATGGCGTCTCGAGATTCTCTCATCAATAAAAGTGTCTCTTCGCAACAACGTCGAAATACACCTTCAATTCCTATTATTCCCATTCCATCTACAATGTCACGCGTAAGACGAAATGGTACCCTTTCAGGTGTTGGAAGGAGTCTTCCTTGTTCAAAAGCAATGCCTAAATAATGTAAAAAAAAATTTTTGTAATAAAAATTAAACTTTATTTTAATTTACTTAAGAATTTTGAAAATGTTAAAAAATATATAATAAAATGTTAAAATAATTGGTGTTCACTTTAAAATTAATCATATAGTAATTATATTCTTGAAAAAAAAAAAATACATTAAATATTTATATCAGGTATTTTATAGTTATTCTTATGTCGGGTTTTTTTTAAGTCATTCTTTTCAGAGGCTAACATAAGGTTTATTAATTTTTTTCTAAAATTATGAAATGTTCAAAAAATGAAGGAGTTATAAACATTTAATGGCCTCATTTTTTGAGCCCTAAAATATATTTTTAGGGCTCAAAAACCATGGCTATATGAGGTTGCAAAAATATCATAACCCTAATATATATAACCCTAATATATATATATATATATATATATATATATATATATATATATATATATATATATATATATATATATATATATATATATATATATATATATATATATATATATATATATATATATATATATATATACAGTCTCTGGCCAAATTATTAGACGCACTAGAAAATTTTATGATTTTATGAAAAATGGAAATTATCTTGTGATACCATACAGGAATTGTGCTTTTACTAGGTGCAATATATGTTTTTTGCTTATCCATTTGATTATCTATATTATATTATAAATAAAACATTATTATGAAAGAACAATATGTATTTATTGACTATTTAAAGAAAACAGACATAAATATACTTAAATGTCAATATTTTGTTGAGTCACCTTTAGCCGCTAAAAGAGCTTTAATTCTGAGCGGCATGCTGTAAATGCAGGACTGTACTGTCTCCTGCATTTAAGGATGATGATTCTAGACGTAAATTATTCTTTCTATAAGTTGAGATTTGTTTGTAATGACATCTTTAGCCACTTCTCTTTTCATCAACTCCCAAACATTTACTATGCGGTTCAGATCCGGACTATTACCCGGCCAATCCAACAGAGGAATATTTTGCTCTGCCAAAAAAGTTTTGACAGATCAAGCTGTATGGCAGGGAGCTCCATTTTGCATAAAAGTGAATGATTCCCCATTTAGAAACCATTCTTGGAGCTGCGGAATCAACTGATTTTGCAAGACATTTTTGTATTGGACTTGCTTCATCATACCATTTACCACGTACAGACATCCAGTGCCTTTGCTGCTAATGACTGACCAAATCATCACTTTTGTAGAGTGCTTCACAGTCTGAACAACACAGTCAGGATGAAATTTTTCTCAGTGACAACGCACAAACTGAGCTTTGTTCTGCAAAATTGCAAATGTGCTTTCATCACTGAAGCAGACCAGTCAAAAAAAAACACTAAACATTTGTGCTGGTCTTCTGTCATCATAGAAAAAGGTTAAATGCATTATTTGTGAAGAAATTGTAAAGAAATTGTAACAACTTACCGATCTCCAGAAGTCCAGATCTTTATCACGAAACTGTTTGGCCCACGTCAGATCCTTTGCTTTTATTGCAGGTGTTAACTTGGGCTTCTTGACAGGGCGGCAGGCCTTAAAATCTATTAATTTTCTTCGAACAGTGTGTTCAGAAGCATTCACATTACCACCTTGGAGTTGCGATATTATCAGTTTTGTGGTAGCAAATCTGTTTTTAAGGCAAATTTTCTTTAAAGATCTTTCTGCCCTTGGAGTGAAAATAGGCTTTCTGCCGCACTTTTTCTTTCGTTTTGGGATCAATTCTCCCCCTGACTCAATTTTTTGTTTTATGCGTCGTATACTAGCTTCAGATATCTCCAATCTTCGTGATATTTCGCGATTTGAAAGTACTTTAGCATTCACAAGGGCCTTTATTTCAGCTTTTTTGCATGGTGTAAGATCAGCTTTTTTACCCATGCTTAAAGTGTTCAAACTTATTATTATTTATAAACGTTGCACACGAAATAAACAGTTAAATGCGTAATATGTACTGTAAAAGTGCTAAATAAACAAACACTTAAACAGATAAACACGTCCGCAACTGAAGCCACAGCGAACGTAACTGGAGCAGCTTTCGTCTTGTATGCGTTAATGTACTAATTGACTCACACTGTAATACTATATATGGAAAATACATACAAACACGAATTGTATGATAAATTTCCTACATAAAAATCCATCAGATCCATCTTTAAATGTGAATGTACTGCATCTAAACTGGTATAATGCGATAAATTCCTAAAAAACTTAAGTGCGTCTAATAACTTGGCCAGGGACTGTATATATATATATATATATATATATATATATATATATATATATATATATATATATATATATATATATATATATATATATATATATATATATATATTTATATGCTTTAATATATAAGGATTTTATTGATTCAATATTTTCTGAATTATCATCAGATTCAAAAAATATTGAATCAATAAATTTTCAACATTTTGTTTAAGAAAACTGGTTAAATTTGATTTAGAGTGTGTTTGGTAAACTTTTGTAGTATTAAGTTGATATTTATTTATTACGTTTTAATAAAATTCAGCTATTGAAGTTTAACTGTTCCTCTTAAAAACTTCCGTTTTACTTATAAATTTTCAAAATAAAAAGTGTTAAATATAGTCAAAGGACCAAATTTTAATCTTTTAATGGTTGTGATAGATGATAAAGGTAGTCTAGTAGTTAGTGTTTACACATTACAACAGTGTTGAGTCTTTGTTGGGTATTATTTTCAACAAAACAAATGTCAACACTAGGTATAAAACCAGGTTTTGTGCCAGTCTTGAACAAAAACTTAGACAGAACAACTCATAAAATTGGTGGTGCACTTCATAACAATGAAGTAAGCTTTGCTACCTTTGCATCATACTATAGAACAGTTAGATGGCAGTACAAACACTCCAACAGCAATTTATGGTAAAATTGGAAAAGCTGCAGCACAAAACCAATTGCTAAATTCGAACCTGTTTTAACTTGTTTAGTTATTCCAGAACAGAATGTGATCAATGACCTAAGTTCTGATCAAAAGTAATTTCTAGAATTTGTGCGGTATAAGTTCAGTTAAGCACCATTTTAATAAATAAACATAAAAGTTAATCTGCAGTTTAATTTCATATATTTATTTATAACTCTTATTATAATTTATTATCAAAATGAAAAAATGTAAATTTGTTGCGGTAAATCCAATATATGGTAAATATAAAGGTAATGGTCCAGTTAACCTGCAAAGTATTTATGTAGTGATTTAAATTCATATCTGACTTTGAATCACTGCAAAACTGATTTATAAATTAATTAGTTTTGCAAGACCTAGGTTGAAGCGATATTATTTGATTTAGAAATTGTCCTATATATAGATTTCATCCCTAAATCTGATAATTCAGGAAAGTTTTTAAATTGATGATTTCATGATTTAAAAGAATTATAAATCGGGAAGAACACCATTTTGCTCACTGAAACTACCCCATTTTACCCTATTGTAGTGTGTAAAAAAATGCATTATTATCAAAACAAGGTTGGTTTTATTGTTAATTTAAAGGTCCTATATGTCAACAATAAAATATTATTTAGATACAATAAAAGCTTTAGTTCAAAGCTTTAATTATCAGGTAACTATTTCTTAAGCTGTAAGATGATTTGATAAAAGAAATGTGAAAACTGTATTTACCTTGTAGCAATAATGACTCGTGAAAAAATTAGAGTTCAAGATAATGTTGTATTGTGTTACTTCAAACTCAATCACTTACAATTTTTGTGGCTTTGAAATGGGTGTGTTTGCAAAACCCCATTTTATTAAATACCCCTGTTTTACCCCAGTTATATACTTTTTATTACATACAATGTTACCAAAATTGACCTGCAGATAAATCTTTTCAATTTAATTTATATTAAAAAATATATATAATAAAAAATGTTTTACAAAGGCATGAAAAAATAATTAAAAAAATCATTCAAACAAAAAACATAAAAGGGTCAGCATTTAATACAGTTAATTCCTAATAACTCAAACCCCCAAGGGACCAAGAAAAATAGTTTGATTAAAGCAAATTTTTGTCGAACTTTGGCTAATATGAGATATTAGTTTGAGATAAGGTGATTTTCCTTTATTTAATGCTAAAGTATATACACTATTATACTAATGAAAGAAGTAACAGATTGTATTCACGCAGTACAGTCAAAAGATAACATACGAAAAAGTTTAGCGATACAATGACTTCCTTATTATTTGGTAATAAAATTGTGTCTAAAAGGTCTTTTATTTAGAAAGGCCTATTATTTAGAAATTCATTGAACTATGTAGTAATTGCTTTCTTAATGGTTTTATCATGATTTATCTTTTAACAGTTTTATTATAGCATTATTTTAAGTCTGATAATAATCTATTCTATTCAGATCTAAATACAACGAAAAAATAAAATATTAGGCTACAGTTATTTTTGTTTTATGTGGAATAACTTTTAAAAAAAAAAATGTTTAATTATGTCAATAATTAAACAATTATGTCAATAATTAAACATAAAAAAGGTTATCCAAAGAAATTTGCTGAATGGGTATGCAAAAATGGTTCAACTTAACAAAGTTTGAGTTATCCGAGGTTTGACTTAAGTGAAGAATTTTAATAAAAAATGGTAAGACGATTTCAAGGGATAAAATGAAATAGTTTGAGATATCAAAAGTTTGAGTTAACCGGTGATAGACTTACCAGGAATTAACTGTAGTAAAAAAAATAGACTGACACTTAAAAAAAACAACTAACAAATATTACCTAAATCTATATGCACAATTTCTGCAGTATTGCAATCAATAAGAATGTTTTGACAATGTCGATCACCCAAACCAACAATGTAACCAACTAAAAATAAATAGATCATCAAGATGAATTTATATATTATAAAAAAAATAAAAAAAATAAAGAAAAGAATTGTAGCAATACTAAATAAAAAATAGAATTTATTTTGAATTAACTTGTACTATTGCAGTTCTAGTTTGCAACATAATTTGTACCAATATTGCACTAGCATGCAATAAGTTTTGTCTGTGCAGTGAAAACAGTAAAAATTGAGCCCTAACAGTGCTACTTTGCAGCATAACTTGCATCATTACTGGACTAACATGCACTCATATCTCAATCATATATGGAAGATTATTTATACCTGTGCCTTTATTATTTTGTACCATTGCGGTTCTAGCTTGCAACATAAATTGCACAAATGTTGCACAGCATATGCTCATATATATATCAATTATATTATATAACTATTGCTTTTGAAATGAAATGTATTAATTATGCCTCCATTTATTGATAATAATAAAAACAAAAGCTACTCAAAAATTTGCAAATAAAGAACTTAAAGTTTATTAACAATATGTAAGAAATGCCGCATAACATATTTTGTTTTTGAATGTTTTCAAACACATGGAGTCTAGTGCAGTGAAACTAAAGTTACATTTATAAAAAAAACATATTTTACTCCCTCTCTCTTTACTGATTACATTTACACAATAATTTTTTCTCTGAAACGTCAGATTTTCTGTTGTTTTTTTTATTTAACAAATTTTTTACTTTTATATTTTTCAGAAAAAGAATTAAAAAATTATTTTTGACCTTCATGCATTAATACTGCCTGCCCAATATATGTTGATGATGCCATACTGAAATAGCTATCTACAAGGTTTCAGTACATAATTCAACTGAGAGTTTAGGTAGGCATTATCTAGAAATAAAGGATAACAAATTTTTTTCATTATTTTTTAATATTTCTTTTTTTTCTGAAAATTTTTTGTTTAATTCTGCGCTTTAAAACTTAATAAGGTATGCATAATATATTAGGACAGTTAATACCTAAACTTGAGATCTAACAACATACTCTCCGACAATAAACTTCTAACATCTTAACTTGAGATCTAACAACATACTCTCTGACAATAAATACTTATTTCCCAAGATTGTCGTAAGGTTGCATCACTTTCTTTTTTCTTCAAAAAAAAAAAAAAAAAAAAAATTATATATTTGCTGCTCAAGCCAGTTATCATCTCTTGTTATCATTTCTTGACCTTTAACTTTTTTCTTTGCTTTTTGTTAACACCCAACTTAATTAATGGTTGCTTGCAGACTTGTTGGGAGTGCATTTGTTAAAAATAAAACTATGGCCACTAAAATAGGATTATTACTTAACAACAGTATTATATATCATTTGAGTGATCACAAATTTCAGTGCTCCCTCCAAAAGATTGGTATTGGAGTCTAACTAGAAAATTTTTTTTATTCATATCTAGTTTTATTTTTACAAAAGCCTTTTGTACTCCATAAGGTTCTGTACTCCTATCCTTCTGTAGCTCCTCCAATTTCCTATGAGCTTTTTATCATAGTTAACACCTATGAAAGAGTTTTCCATAGTATTTAATAAAACTCATAATCTATGAAAAGTACTATCCACTTTTAGAACTAAAAGTTCTAAAAAAAAGTATAAAACTAAATTTTTGTAATACTTGAAAAGAAGCTGTAAAGAACTAAACTTTTGTAACCTCGTGGTTATGGAGATGGTTAAAAACTTATTTCATTCTTGTCTCTGTCTAGCTTTTAACTTGTTACCTAGGTTACCTAAGGTTTTGTTAACAACTCATAAGTTTTAATCATTTTAATATAATGGATAACTGAAACCTGTAAACTTTTATTAACTTCAGGATTAAAACTGAAGATTATATAGTGATATATATTAGCAAATAATTCATACAGGACTCCTCTTTTTAATGCTTGATATGAATGAAAGTGGAAAGAAATGAGTATTGAAGCTAAAAAGAAATGGCTATTTATTTATTTACCTATAGAACACACAGCAACACTTTTTGTATAACTCATTCTTCTTTCAAACCAAACTGCAGGATCTTTAAAATTTTCAGTAAAAAAATGTCGAAAAACAGGATGAAAGTGTTGCAGAATTTTCTAAAAGTAAACAAACAATAAAAACAAAACACATTATGGTCAAACTTTTAACTTGAAAAGTGTAAGTTGTCTCATTTTGTCTCATTCATTTTGTTTGAATTATATGAGTCTTATTTTGAGTATTAATATATTTATAGTCATAATAAGAAAATATAAAATTTATATTCATAATAAAAAAATTTAAAATTCTCACTAAAAACACATTAAGTTTAGAGTTTTTGCCATCGTGAACAGTTGCTTCCTGTTAATGAAAAATGAGTTATTGAAAAAGTTCTCATAAAAAATTACTTTACTTAAAAAAATAATAATAAGCTTAAAATAAAGCTAAAAGAGTTTGTTTCTCTCAGTACATCTGTAAATAAAACTAAAAAAGTTTGTTTCTCTCAGTACATCTGTAAATAAAACTAAAAAAGTTTGTTTCTCTCAGTACATCTGTAAATAAAACTAAAAGTGTTTGTTTCTCTCAGTACATCTGTAAATAAAGCTAAAAAAGTTTGTTTCTCTCAGTACATCTGTAAATAAAACTACAAAAGTTTGTTTCTCTCAGTACATCTGTAAATAAAACTACAAAAGTTTGTTTCTCTCAGTACATCTGTAAATAAAACTACAAAAGTTTGTTTCTCTCAGTACATCTGTAAATAAAACCAAAAAAATTTGTTTCTTTCAATACATCTGTAAATAAAACTAAAAGAGTTTGTTTCTCTCAGTACATCTGTAAATAAAACTAAAAGAGTTTGTTTCTCTCAGTACATCTGTAAATAAAACTAAAAAAGTTTGTTTCTCTCAGTACATCTGTAAATAAAACTAAAAGAGTTTGTTTCTTTCAATACATCTGTAAATAAAACTAAAAGAGTTTGTTTCTCTCAGTACATCTGTAAGTAAAACTAAAAGAGTTTGTTTCTCTCAGTACATCTGTAAATAAAACTAAAAGAGTTTGTTTCTCTCAGTACATCTGTAAATAAAACTAAAAAAGTTTGTTTCTCTCAGTACATCTGTAAATAAAACTAAAAAAGTTTGTTTCTTTCAATACATCTGTAAATAAAACTAAAAGAGTTTGTTTCTCTCAGTACATCTGTAAATAAAACTAAAAAAGTTTGTTTCTCTCAGTACATCTGTAAATAAAACTAAAAGAGTTTGTTTCTCTCAGTACATCTGTAAATAAAACTACAAAAGTTTGTTTCTCTCAGTACATCTGTAAATAAAACTAAAAAAGTTTGTTTCTCTCAGTACATCTGTAAATAAAACTAAAAGAGTTTGTTTCTCTCAGTACATCTGTAAATAAAACTAAAAAAGTTTGTTTCTCTCAGTACATCTGTAAATAAAACTAAAAGAGTTTGTTTCTCTCAGTACATCTGTAAATAAAGCTAAAAAAGTTTGTTTCTCTCAGTACATCTGTAAATAAAACTAAAAGAGTTTGTTTCTCTCAGTACATCTGTAAATAAAACTAAAAGAGTTTGTTTCTCTCAGTACATCTGTAAATAAAGCTAAAAAAGTTTGTTTCTCTCAGTACATCTGTAAATAAAACTAAAAAAGTTTGTTTCTCTCAGTACATCTGTAAATAAAACTAAAAGAGTTTGCTTCTCTCAGTACATCTGTAAATAAAGCTAAAAAAGTTTGTTTCTCTCAGTACATCTGTAAATAAAACTAAAAAAGTTTGTTTCTCTCAGTACATCTGTAAATAAAGCTAAAAAAGTTTGTTTCTTTCAATACATCTGTAAATAAAACTAAAAAGGTTTGTTTCTCTCAGTACATCTGTAAATAAAAAAAATTTAGCTTACTACTAGCTTTGTTCGACAATCTAAATATGACCAATCATTTGGGTAGTATCTTTTATGTGCACCAGCATTGCCATTTCGACCACAAAGAAGATATTCACCAAGAGGAATAGTACCTTCGCACCACTCCATTACACCACTTTTGCGGGACAAAGGTACAACCTATAAAAAGTAAAACTTTTAATAAAGTAAAGTAACTTAAAAAAACAACAACAAAAAAAACATAAAAAACAAACAAACCTTGTATGTTCGCACTGACAGATTTCTTCTTTTACATTTAAGATCATTTTTAAGTAAAAGATTTACAACTCCGAAAACCTGTTGCATCACTGCATCCTGTCTTAAATCATCTTTACCCTAAAATAAATAACATGTAAAGCTATAAAAAAAAAAAAAAAAAGAACAACCAAACTGTTGGAACAATGATGTGCCTATTAGCATTAAGAAGAAAACACAATGAAAACCCATAGAAAAATATGAGGTTTAACAAAACTTTTTATTATGGAGATTAAGTTGTGTAAATAGAGAAAAATAAACAAAAGCTCTGAGGGATATATACAATATAATAGGAAAAACATCATAAAATCAAAGTAAAACATTCTGTATTCAAATAAAGTTATAAATCTAAAAATTGACAACAAAAATAATTTCAAAATACTAGAACCTAAAGTACAAATTGCTTTCTAACTTATCATACTGCATAACACATTGTGCAAAGAACTAATCATACTGTATGACATATTGTGCAAAGAACTAATGATACTGTATGACATATTGTGCAAAGAACTAATCATACTGTATGACATATTGTGCAAAGAACTAATCATACTGCATGACACATTGTGAAAAGAACTAATCATACAGTAAGACACATTGTGCAAAGATAGTACTGTATTATAATATTATAACAAGACTATTTATAAATTTATATATGTAACAGCTTAATATTTTATAAATAAAAAAACAACATAAATATTATAATTAATAAATACTATGAAATTATATAAAAATGACGTTGAAAGACACAAAAAATAAATAATATTGTCTAACAGATTGTTATTAAAGCTTATGGTGTGTAAATGTTCATTATGTCTGTAAAAATAATTGGGTAAATATGGAAAATGTTTATATGATATCTGGGATATTTTTGGAGCAAAGTAACAAGTTGTAAAAACAATTGAAGAAATTATAGTACTTAACTGTTAAAAAAAAAAAATTTAGAAATTTTTTTTAAAGATTTCAACTATTAACCCTAAAAGTTTTAAATACTTTAAAACTGAAGTAACAGGTAACAGTTTGAACTGCCATCAAAGTAACAGGTAACAGTTTGAACTGCCATTGAACTGACTTTTTATCAGTTTTTATGCTTCTTTTTTTTTTAAATTTTTAATTTTATAATAAATTTATAATAAACTTTCTTCACCATTAGCAGTATATTGGATAAGGTTGTTATTTTGAAATTATAAATTACAATCTTCTCAAACCCAAATAAAAAAAACTGAACAAAGTAGAGCCTGGTACACACTAACTATCCTGAAACAAATTTAACATACCATTAAACAAATTGACAAAAATAGATTAAAGATACCTTAACAAGTTGTCGCCTTGTTTTACCATCTGATCCAATGCAGCTTACTATTTTTGGCAAGTTAATACCCCCTGCATGCGTAAATTGACCATCAAATTTTGTAATATATATGATTTTCTCATATTTACAGGATGGATCAATCTATAACAAAATTATTTTTAAAATAGACAAGTAAATCATTTCATTAAAAGATATATCAAAGCTACTTAAAATTGTTACATAAATCATGAGGTATCATAAATTTTTTATTTATTTACAATTTAGTTTAGATCATGACTTTTGAAAAACAAGACTTTTCAATTTGTCCCATAACTCACTTAAAAACAAAAATGCTATTATACAATTTGAAACAAATTATAAAAACCTCAAGAGCAATTGTAGGGCATGAGATTGTTTCCAAATTACTAATTTTTCGAATCAACTTTGCTTCTGGAAGTTGAAATTGACCTAAAACCATAATAAAATACATTCTACTATAGTTGACTATTACAATGTACTTATTCAACAATAAAAAAAATATATTTAATTACAAACTTTATCAATTATAATGCCTATTGTTATTATAATAGACAAAAATAAAAACCTTTCTGATTTTTTAGATGGCTAATATCCCAATATGCAAGTTCAATATACGCCATTACCAATCGCTCTGTATCTTGAATAATCTTAGGACTTGAACATTTTAAACGATTTAAAACATTTTGAGCTGCTTGTATTCTGGACTAAAGATGTTATGATAAGAATTAATTATACATTTAGCACAATAAAAAAGTATTATTTATAAATTCAGCACAATATAAAGATTTTATGATAAAGGATTTATTATAGATTTGGCACCAAGAAAGGTTTTTCTAAAGGATGCCCCATTTTTATAAGACATAGATGCCTTTTTTGTGTCTTTTATTTTTATTTGTATTCACTTTCCCATACCTGCATGGGGCTACTACAGCTGAAGTTTGTTTCCCCTCAATTAAAGAAGTATTAACAACTTATTGCTGGAAAAACTTAGAACATGTTGTGTTAATATAACGCAGCAATAAAAAAAACTTTATGATGAAGTCTCTTATGGAGCTAACTATCTTCTGTAATGCAATTTTGTGACATGTCAAACCATTAAACATTGTTTACATCATTCAGTGATAATTATGTTGTATTATCTTTTTGAATATTAATGAGATCAACAGCAAACAAGAGAGGTCAGAGACTCAAACAAGCTTTAAACTCTTGTTCTATCAAACAAAACTCAGTCTTGCAAGACTTGTCATTCAGCTAAATGATGTCCTAGTACTGTAATTGTTCCTTCATGCTCAAAATTTATTATTCATCTTTTTTTTTCATTAAAAAAAAGGCTCTATATTTATCTTCCATTTCCATGTTTCACGAACAATTTACAGCTTTTCAAGTTTTCTATCAACCTCACTCTTTAACTCTCTGCTTTGCTCACAAACTCTAACTTGTGGTTACTTGCAGCTAGCGGTTACTTGCAGCTTGTGGTTACTTGCAGCTAGTGGTTACTTGGAGCTAGTGGTTAATTGCAGCTAGTGGTGACTTGCGGCTAGGAATTAATTTGTTGAAAAAAAAAACAAAAAAACATAAAGTATAAAAAATAACTAATATTATGACACTAAAATACTTTATCTTGTACATCCTGTTCAGATGTAGAAAGTTTTTTAGATCGTTTTATATCTCTTGAATTCATTCTTTCTTCTATATCTGCATTGCAAAGTGCAAAAAGGATAAACAAGGTGTGATGTGGATGATCCATAACACATTGTTCTATTATCTATAAAAAAAGGATAAACAAGGTGTGATGTGGATGATCCATAACACATTGTTCTATTATCTATAAAAAAAGGATAAACAAGGTGTGATGTGGATGATCCATAACACATTGTTCTATTATCTATAAAAAAAGGATAAACAAGGTGTGATGTGGATGATCCATAACACATTGTTCTATTATCTATAAAAAAAGGATAAACAAGGTGTGATGTGGATGATCCATAACACATTGTTCTATTATCTATAAAAAAAGGATAAACAAGGTGTGATGTGGATGATCCATAACACATTGTTCTATTATCTATATAAAAAAGGATAAACAAGGTGTGATGTGGATGATCCATAACACATTGTTCTATTATCTATAAAAAAAGGATAAACAAGGTGTGATGTGGATGATCCATAACACATTGTTCTATTATCTATAAAAAAAAGGATAAACAAGGTGTGATGTGGATGATCCATAACACATTGTTCTATTATCTATAAAAAAAGGATAAACAAGGTGTGATGTGGATGATCCATAACACATTGTTCTATTATCTATAAAAAAAGATTGTTTTATTATTCTTATATTTTTATTTTTCTTACTTAATATTTATATATATATATATACATTATTATAATTGTTTTTATTTATATATATATATATATACATTATTATAATTGTTACACATTATAATTGAAATATTAAAAGCACACCTTTTGTAGATTATTGTTAAATGCATCGCATTGTTGGGTCATGGAAGTTCCTAAACGAGCCGCAAGTTGATACATCACAAGTAAGAACTTTTTTGAAGGAAGATGAACCATGGATTCCTGGATTTTTATAACATACAGATTTTAAATATCAGATATCTTTAAAAAGAAACATTTTATTTATTTATTTGGATTTTTTTTAATGCTTTGGAAAGATGAAAGAAAAGTTTTTAAAGTGCTCTTAAAAATATATACTTTCAGTTCAATATTAATAACTTCATCATCAAAATTTTCGAACCACAATGAACATAAACGAAGAACTTTTAAGTCATATTTGTCCTAAAAATAAAAGAAAAAGAAAACAAAACAAAAAACCAAATGAAAGGAAAAATATTTTAAATTTTGATAATAACAGAAATATTTTTTGAACTAACTCCACATTGAAGACACCTGCAATAGTTATGGATTGCTTTTTGCAAAAATCTTTTTTTATCATTATAGACTTGATCCCGCTCTGTCTCATCAATATTCAGCTGCTTCTCAATGTTTGTAGAGTGATGTTTCCTAAAATAAAAGTATTACAACAAATATACAAAGAATTGAAATATAAATAATTATATATTATGTATTATTTAAATGTTCTCACAATTGCTGGTCATTTATTTTTTTTGGAATGGTAGATAACTCAACCTAAAATGAACACATTTACATAAATATACACTCATATATATATATATATATATATATATATATATATATATATATATATATATATATATATATATATATATATGAGTGACCCAAACATGCACAAAAAAAAAAAATTTAGCTAAGGTGTCCTATGGATTTCACTAAATAATATGAGTATCCATGCAAAATTTTAAGTATGCTAGATGCTTGTGACAACTACAAGTAAAAATCCATTTTTAAAGGAACAAGCAATTTTATTCTATAAAAAGGTATTTTATATACTTTTATAAAATATAATAACACCTTATACATTGTATAAGATATTTGGTAAGATAATTTCAAACATAAATAATATATATAATATTAATTTACCAACACTTATTAATCACGCAGTATTTAAAAACAACACGCATTAATCATGCAGAAGTTAAAAAAAAACAGATTGCTGTGTAACAACAATCAAGTGTAAAAGATTGCTTAAAACAGGCGCCCATGAATTTTCTACTTTTTTTCAAACTAGAGTGGAAACTTATAAGGTGCGCAGACCCTTGTTTTATAAGTAAGATTTTTTTTCTTTTAATTTAAAAAAATTTAAAGGGTGGCACATGACCCCAAAGTACTTTTTTTCACCCTATTTGACATTTTTGACCCTTCAACATTATTTTTTTTCTATATTTATTCTCACAATAACTAATATTAAAAAAAAGGCACCCTTTCTGTATATTTATTTTCTCAACACTGAAAAAATTATAGAAAAAGTAATAAAGTAGACAAAATAGAATTATATCCCTATTTCTAGGGTCTTTTACAAATTTACAAAATCTATTTTAATTAGTCAAATTATAAATAAGTTATTAAAATACGCATATTATTTTGGATAACAAACTTAGTGAAGTATCTAAAGTAAGGTGGATCAACTCTCCTCTATTAATATACCTTTTTTTCAAGTTGCAGGAGGACACGTGAGAAAAATAAAATTAGCACAACAATAGACTTTTTTTTAATTATTTACAAATTATTGTTTAGAAATACTATTAGTTGTGTTTGACTTCTTTTGTAAAACTGGTTAAACAAGAACAAACCCTGTTTTTTCTTCTCTTTGGTCGTTTTTCCAATCAGTTCTTTAACTAGTTGACCTTATCTGTTGGGTCATTGACCACATCAAGAAATTAAATAATAATTTCAAACTCAAGATAAAAATAGTTGAACTGCCAGAACTGTGAAGGGATCTTAAGCCACCACAACTCACTCTTTCCATGTTTAATCTTATTAAAGATAAGCCAAGATTGCTCTTATAGACTGATCTTGTGCAAAATCTAGAGAGTGAAGAAGCTCTTTATTGACCATAACATGTTCAAGTGGATATACTTTAGGTTTTGCAGAAAGTTTACTGTACAATGCTTTGGCAATACCTTCTCTGTTCGTTAAAGCAAGCACAACTAAGGCAGGATTAAGGTACCAGCTGTGCTTGTTAAATGATTTTATTGCTGAAGTAGCTGCATAAAGATTTATATCCATGAACCTCTTCATCTGCCACAGCATTTTCATGTCCTACAAAATATCTTAACAGAATTAGATTATTTCATCAATCAAACAATTAACAAACCTTTTTTAATCTCTTTTCTTATTTCTTCTAATTATTTTTAACCTGATATGGAGCAGCAGTTGCTGATACTTTTCTAAGGAACCACTGAGTGCAAAAGATGCCTATAAACATAACCATATCTTTTTTATACTTTCCTCTGATAAGTTTGGAATGATTTCCAACAGTAAATATATTTCAAGGTAATATGATGCTTTTGCCATGATTCTCGCATGATGCAATGGACCAGAAATATGAAATTTGAACCTCTCTTTTTGAGAAACTGTCTTTAATGATTTTAGGTGCTTAAAGAGCTAATTGTCTGGACTAGACATTTTACTACCGGAAGGAAATCTTGTTAAAGTAGGTAAAATGTCTTTCTAAAACGAGATGACATTTTAGAAAGACATTTTACTATACAGGCAGGGAAAGTAGTGGCTGCTCAAAATAATGCATTATTTTTGTTATTACTCCATGGTGCTTTTCAGGGTTGGTTGCAGTAGTATCAAAACATATACACTGTAAATAATAACTGAGGTCAAAAAATTCTATTAGATTGTAAACTGCTTTGAACTACATTTCTACAGCACCTGACTCAATATGAGGAATGCCTAGTAGCTTTTTCCAATCACTTTTGCTAGTATAGCTAATCTTTCTCTTGTGGCTGAAACGCGACAATGATTCAGATAAAACAAAATCATTTATTTCTCCTCCTGAGATAACTATAACACTGCTTATGATAGCAGTATGTTGGATGGCAGAAAGTCCTTCTACTACAGCAGTTATCTCCATATGCTTTAGAATATCTTTAGGCAGTATTATTCTTTGTTCTGCTTCGAACAAGATTATAATTATCATATTACCAACATTATCATTTAGCTCACTTTTAACTGAGTCATTGCATTCTGAGCTTAAATAATCAGTGACATTACTTTCTGAGCTATAAGATATATGTAAGTCTTCCTTTTCAAAGGATTCCCTTTCAGATTTTTTTTTTTTTGCAGATCTCTCAGTACCCTCTTTAAAGCTAATATTAGAATACCATAGACATCATTGTCTTTTTTCCTTATGTATTTTCAAAAACATAATGTCAATGCATTTAGTTTCTTTTGTTCTTTTTCTATCCATTGTTATTTTGTCAATCATGATTTTTATGTCATGTCTTAACCAAAATACTTTTTTAGATTCTATTAAAAAAATCTTTCTATCCTTGATTGCTCATGGTGTCAATGTGTTTTTAAGGGATTGCAGCTTTTTATATTTCATTATTAGAGCTTTAACTTCTTTCCTAAAATTAATGTTAATAAGACAATAAAACACATAGTATGCTATGAGTTCTGTGTCCCCAAAGTTCCCAGAGTGCCTTCAGGTTAGATATAATGCAACAGTTCTCTTTCTGCTTCTGGACAATTTGGTGTAAATGTAGAACCTTAGTGTCTTCCTAGTTTTTTTTTACTAAGAATACTTCTTTGCCTTTATTTCCTATTTTAGCAAGAATTTTTGGCATAACTTTTTATTTCATTTAAATGAACTATAATAACATAAATTTAAATACATTTTTTTATTTTTAAAAATAAACTTCATTGACCATCATGCAAGAACCATTCTATTCATGTTTAAGCATCATTAAATCTTATTAAAACAGCAGATGTTGAAAATTGAGCATGGTTAATACATTAGTACAATGAAATCACACTGCTGTCATGGTAATAGTTTTGTACTACCATGACAGCGGTGTGATTTCATTAAAAAAATCAGTCTTGAGTCTTTTTAATGACTTTTTTTATTAAATTAAAAAAGATATCTATAAAAAAAGTGTCCATTTTTTTTTATATTGGTCATTGTGAGAATAAACATGGAAAGAAAAAAAATTCAATTTAATAATGTTGAAGGGTGGCACACACAAAAAAAGTACTTTGGGGCCATGTGCCACCCTTAAACATTTTTTTAATTAAAAAAAAAATCTTACATATAAAACAAGGGTTTGCGCACCTTATAAGCTTCCACTCTAGTTTAAAAAAAATCATCTTAATCTGAACCATCCTAATATATATATATATATATATATATATATATATATATATATATATATATATATATATATATATATATATATATATATTATAATGTTAAAAATCAGTTTTTTTTAACAAATTTCAGTAGATGACATTTTAAAACCAGCTCCTGTTCAAGCGTACACAACACAGGTAATAATGGAATACTGCTAAAATGCAATAAAAATGCTTTTGTTTTATTTTACTCATTTTAGTTCTTATTATATAAATATCAATACACATAAAAGCAAAGTTGATTATTTTTGATTTTTTAATTTTCTAAATATTTTATTCAATTTTTTGTTCAAATATTTGAATATTTCAGAAAAATAGGAAGAGCAAAAGTTAAAAAAGGAGTCGTAACAATGATCAATTACAACCCAAAAAGGCCTGTCTATCTCCTTGAAACTCCACAGAGCTCTCTATCTAGCAGACAATTGCCTACTAATGATCATATTATCATATACTTTCTGTATGTTATTTCCCCCAGGATTAAAAGACTTATGCCAATCAAAACTAACTTTGTTTGTGCACAAAAGACATCTTCTGGAGAATGAATTGCAAGGTAACTGACAGAGCAAACAGTATTATCCTAGGAGCAAACAGTATTATTCCTGTCACAGCTTCGCAAAGGTGTGTCAGGATAATACTGTTTGCTCCAGAGTATTGTAAATTATTGGCCCTCTTGTGGTTTTCATAACTTTATTGTTTTCAAAATAAATATCACCCATATTTAAAAGTTTAGTTTAAATCAACCTGGTACATATTTATATATGTATATTAGAGATGGGAAACGAACCAAACCCAAACCGAACGAACCGAACAAGAACCTTATCTACGACAGAACCGAACCGAACCCGAACTTTAGTTGTTACTAAACCGAACCGAACCCAAACTTTAAAACTGTTGTGAATGAACCAAATCAAACCAACTGTTTGCCCTAACCAAGCTAAATAGAGACTTGAAAAAGTGAAAATTTTGCAATTTGCACATCACTACAATACATAATATGCTACATTACCTAATGTGTAACATACATAACATAATTCATTACCTAATGTATAACATACCACGAGTTTAGAATTATTTTGTTCTATCTCTCATATTAAGTGTTGGAAGAAAATGAGTTAGTAATTTTAGTAATTAATAATTACTTTTAAAATATATTTTAATTTTTAAATTTCTTTTAAATAATTTGTTTAAATCAAAATTATTTAAAGCATAAGTTATTATTTCTTTAAAAACTAGCTAAAATTTTAAGTAATTTTTACTTTTAGAAAAAAATGAAAAATTTTCTCCCAACGTTTAAAATGGGAAATAGAACAAAATAATTCTAACCTCGTGATAAGTCTACAATTCATAACATTACCAACCAAAATGGAAATGTTGTTTCTAAACATTTGCAATATTGAGGTGTTGTTAATGTTCTGAGTTTTTATTCATATCTTAGTAATTAATGATTGCAATAATTACATAATATTGTAGTAATAATGAGTAACAGTAAATTAACTCATAAATGGACTAAAAAAGTGTTAGAGAAATTGATAACAGGCGGAGCGGCTCGCTTAGTACCTGCATCATGCACAAAGAGTGAATGCTGGACACGCTTCCGTTGCGTTGAAGTTGGGGATGAGGTTTGTAGCTATACTTACTGCATATAAAATTATTTAGCTTTATAAATATTTCAATAAATCAATAATCACCTGCATCTCTCAGGCATTGCATATTGCACACAATGCCAAACTGAGCAGCATTCAGGTTTGATAATTAATTGAATATCAAATGCTAAATAGAGTCAATTGACCTTAGTTATAATACACTTTATTTGATTTTTGTATAACTGTGAGTAATCATGTTATGATCAACAGGTTGTCAAGGAGTTTGCCGTTTGTAAGCAGTGTGGATTATGGTTGTCAGTGCCAATTGGTCATACTACAACTTTACAAAGACATAATACATCACACATCAATAAGATCAGTTCAGAACCTGGACATTTAAAAATGACAAGCTTTTTACCTAAAAAGACAGAGGTTAATAAATATAGTTTGCGGATCTTGCTTTTTCCTATTTACTGTTTTAACTTTTCACTTGCTACCATTGATAGCAAAATATATTTGTTACAAGTTGTTAGCAATATTTTAGAAATACAATGTTTTTTGTAGTACAAAAAAAAAAGGCCATTATGTATTGCTATGTGTTTAATGTCTATTGTTTATTGCTTTATACTTTACAGGTTCCTAAACACATTTGTGAATATGCTCAACGTGCAGCCCTTTACATGATTGCAAAAGACATTCAGCCATTCTCGTGTGTTCAGGATGATGGGTTCCGTCACTTTGCTCAAACAATGATTGATATTGGATCGAAGTATGGATCAGTGAAACTTGAGGATATTATGTGTAATCGAACAACGCTGTCTAAGACACTACTACCCAAGTTCTACAACGAATGTGTTCGAAAGCTGAAAGACGAACTTGCTGGGGTTACTCATATCGCAATAACAACTGATCACTGGACCGATGACATTCTAAAATACTCTTATCAAACTTTTACAGCACATTACATTAACAGCAGTTATTGCCTTATAAGTAAGTGTGTTGGATTGTTTGAGTTTAGTGAGTCTAAGACTGGCATTGCCGTAAAAGCAAAGACAACTGAAATACTTAAAAAACTTTTCCCTCAGACTATAAAAAGTGACAATTTGGTATTTGTGACTGATAATGGGAGTAATATGAAGTCAGCTTATCGCAACGATGTTAGACTTAGTTGTGCAGGTCATAATCTTAATTTAGCTGTTGAAAAAGCTTTGAAATCCCCTGGTGCTTATTTAGTTCATGAAATGATCAAGACTTCAAAGGAAATGGTGGGCGACTTTAAACATAGTGGGAAAAACCAGGAACTAAATCACACTCTCAAACAGGATGTTGCGACTTGTTGGAACAGTCAATTTTTTCTTTTGCAATCACTGTCATGCCAGTTAGATCATGTCAAGTCAATTCTTGCTGATTCAAAGCAGTTTGACAAACTTGAGCAACTGAACAACGTTAATGAAAAATAGTTGCATGACGTCGTATTATTTTTGCATCTCTTTCACAAGGCTACTGTACAATTGTCACATGACAATGTGCTGACGTCCCCTGATGTATGGCCAATGCTTTTTTATCTTTGATCAGTCTGTAAGATCAATGGTTCAGACAGTGACAGTATGCCTGATTTGAAGGCAGTTTTTCTGTCCAGTTTGAATGAAAAGTATGTTATCTATCCTTTGCACAAGCTATCAACACTTATTGTTCCTTCTTACAAATACTTGTCTTTTGTCAACACAGACGATCGCAATTTTGTTTATTCAGAAATGCGTAGTATGGTGGACAAAATTATTTCTTCTTCACCAAATCAGGTGATACGAAATGACTCAGGCAATACAGATATAGACAGCTTTAGTGAATGCAGTCATTCAGATCAGCTGCCTCCTGCAAAGAAGAATAAAGCTGATCTTGAATCATATGATTTGCTGGCAGACTTAAAAACAGTTGCCACTCCATTGTCTAACGCTGACAGTAATGACACAAGACATGAACTTGACAAATACTTGGCACTGCCCGTGACAGCGTGTGATGCATTGCAATTCTGGAAAGACAATGACCGTGAACATAAGCTTCCGACGATGGCATTGATTGGTAGAAAGTTGTTGGCTATTCCTGCTACAAGTACTGCCAGTGAAAGAGTGTTTTCAGTGTGTGGGGTGACGATGAGTGAGTGCAGGGCTCGCCTAAACCCAGAAACATTGGAAATGCTGATATTTCTCAAATACAACATGCAGCCCTGATTACTAGACTGACAGCAGGCTACTTAAGCTACCATTATCTGTGTTTAGAAAGTTACTGCTTTAATGTTTTGTGCACTTTAACTGCAGCTATTAGCAACTGCATTGTTTTTTGAACTTTTGAAGTTGCAGTATAAAAGCATTGCAAATTATTATAATTCAAGTTATTTGCAATGCTTTAACTACTTAATATTACTTTAATTTATTTGTGTTTTATCATTGTGGATGTAAAGCTTTGTAACTAATAAAAAAACAGTTGTGTTGATACCGAACCGAACCCGAACTGTGCTTAAGACCGAACTGAACCGAACTCGAACATTAGATATAACCGAACCGGACCCGAACTTTAAAAAAAGGGTTCGATTCCCATCTCTAATATATATATATATGTATATATATATATATATATATATATATATATATATGTAAATTAGTAAAAACACTTATCTAATTTTTTCTTTCTTCTACACAGTGTTTCTCCATCAGTAGGTTCATCAGGAAGAATCTGTGTGAATTGTGTGTGTGTATGTAGACACACACACAGATATATATGTATATATATATATATATATATATATATATATATATATATATATATATATATATATATATATATATATATATATATATATAAAGTAACAAGAGTTGTTTGTTCAGAAAATATATGTTACAGTATTTTGTAAATTTTTATAGAATATTTTAAAACAATTTAGAACATTCTGGAACAATTTAGAACATTCTGGAACAATTTAGAATATTCTAGAATGATTTAGACTGTGTATATATAGCTGCTTATTTAATTTTATAGTTATTACAGAAGCAACACATGGCGACGTACAAGCCTAGCGATAGTAGTATTGAGAAGAACAAGGATGTCTGGACCAATAATTTGGTAAAATTTGAAGGAGCGAATCGCGGAAATTTCCAAAGAAGTCACCAAATTGTGGAAGAATAAACTGAATTTTCCTCATATATCTGATCAAGTTATATGAGCAAAACTTGATAAAATACTGAAATGTTATGGTGAATGTGTCAAACAGGGAAGCTACAAACCCCTTGATGAAATTTTTGATATTACTAAAGTGGACGGAACATAGTTATCTTCCAAGGATAAGCGATGTTACCATCTCCAAGTGGAAAGCAAAGGAACAGTGGGATACTCTACAGGCCAAGCGGCCAGTAAAGAAATGATCCATCTTTCTAAAAGACAAAAACTTTTTAATAGGTTATCCAACTCATCATCTAACTATCTTGGTTTTAGTGATTCTGACTCTGAAGCTGGCGACAGTGAATATGAAAACGGTGAAGAAGAAGAAGATGAGACTACTCTTACACCAAGCAGAAAATATCATAAAATCAAAATTGCAGTCAACTTGGTATCCTACACAAGAGTATCAACAAACAAAGCTGCTAACATATGCAAGCAATTGACTCGTGAAGGTGTTGAAATTTCAACTCTATGTCAATCAGCTATTTACAAGTCAACAATTAAAGAGGCAATCAAGTTGAAAAAAGAAATGATTGAAAAGTTGCATATCGAAAGTTAGTCCTTACACTTTGATGGCAAGCACATCAACGGAATTGATTATCAAGTGGTTGTCCTTAAAAATGAAAGAAGAAAAATCAAATTGGATGTCCTGGGCTTGGTAGATGGCAGGGGAAAAACTATTGCTCAAGGAATTTCTAAAGTCCTTGATGAATACCACCTATGATATTCAATACAGATGATTGTTGCAGATACCACTAGCGTTAACACTGGAAAAAAGAATGGTGTTGTTGTAATATTGCAACAAATGTTCACAGAGAAACACATCAACAAACCATAGTTTATCAGTTGTCAACACCATGTATTTGATAGAATCCTCCGTTTGGTGATGGATGAAGAACTTGGAAGTAAAACACAATCCATTTTTATCTCAACTGTTGAAGGAGTACAAACAACTGAAAACACAGTTTGATAACGGAATAGAAGTAGTTCTCAAATCATCAGGCTGGAGAGATGATATGAAATTTTTAATTCATCTCACTTGAGTGTTCTGATTTTTTAATGAAAAGGGACATTTTCCATTGATCAGGTTTCAGAAATTACCCAACATCAGCAATGCGAGGTGGGATTCCAGAGCTATACTAGCGATCCTGGTCTTCATTTTAATTCCTTCAACAAGGACAGTTCTGCAGAGAGTATGTCGATTTATATGATATGGCTGAGCAGACCATTGGTTTACAGACCAACTGTACAACAAAAACAACTTTAATAACTTGGCTGAAGTACTGAATCCATACAAAAAGGCTTTAAGCTCTTTGAAAAATCACTGGAAGCGAGAGCCATTCTTACAACAGATCCCCAGAAGTAATCAATGCACAGAGCGCGCAATTAAAGTAATGAAGAAAATGTATTCGTCATGCAAAAATAAAGACAAATTGCACCTTCTATTCCTTCTATGCAACAAATTGTCTGAGTCATTGTTGGATTGAAAATTTATTGTGTTACGTGACTATGACATTCTAAATACATTTAAATACATAGTAGTGCTTATGTCAAAATCGATTTTTCTATGGCGAGGTGAACTTTTTTTCAAAAGATATGCAAATAATAGTTCATTTCGTGCTTTTTAGGTAAAAGTTCATCAAACTACAGTACATGAGCATGAGGTTGAAAAAAAGTCATAACCCTAGTGTTTATATTACAGGTAAATATAGTATAGTATATATTGTGCATGTGTATATATTACAGGTAAATATAGCACAGTATATATTGTGCATATGTATATATTACATGTAAACTGTTGATAAATAAATAATCCTTAAAAAATAAATTTCAAACAGCAAATAAATTAACTCAACAATAACCAATAAATAAACTTTAATGTTTAAGTTTATTGGTTATTATTTACAATAATAAATTAAGAGCCAGTAATTTCCTTGACTTTAATGGCTCCCTCAGCCTTTAAGAGGTGAAACTTAAACGTTTCACCTCTTAAAAGCTGAGGGAGCCATTAAAGCCAAGGAAATTACTGTATGAACCCAACCCTCCATAACTTTAAGTGACAAACAAACGCAACAAGCACAAAAAAAAAAGTTTTTCAAATAAACTTTGTTTCACATAAACTTTCTTTTACTTTTTTTTATTTACATAAACTTTTTTCTACATATTTTTTTTACTTAAATTTTATTTACATAATTTTCATTTGTGTAACTTTCTTTTAAATATATAAATTTTCAGTAAGTTTTCAATGATAACAAACAATGATACTTGCAAAAAATAAAATTGTCAAGCAAAACCAGTTACCCTATTTTTTCTAATTACAGACTGCTTAATCTCAAAATCTTGTGACTTGGTATATTCAAATAATGCTTCATATTGAACATCTGCATACTTAGCTAAAGAATGATATGCCTAATAATAAAATAGTATTTTACATATCAATAAAGTAGTATTTTACATAACAATAAAAATAGTATTTTAAATAATAATAAAATAAAATTGTGAAATAAAACTTATGAATCTATGAAAGTTATTTAATATAACTGTCAGAAAACAGTCATAAGTTATTTTGCCCTGTTAAAACAATAAATGTCTAATGACAACAAAAAACTTAAAATCTTGCAAAAAAGAGCAAAATATTAATTTAGAAGACTTACATCAATTGGTGTATATATTCCATTGTAGTCTTTTCTTTCCATAATTGCAATTGCCTTAGATAATCAAATTATCAAACAGCATTTTTTTTTAGGAAAAATAAAAAAAATATAACTAATTTTTAAAAAAGATGCTTACAGGTTCTAAATACTTCTCCATTATCTGAACAGAGTTTTGTGACCTGGTTTCTCCGAGCCAGTGACCATATAAACTCAGAGCAACAGGATACAATGAAGCTGCAGATTCAGATTCAACCTTGACAAATTCAGCATTTTGTACAATTTGTTTTTATTATTAATATTCTTAAAGTATTTTAGCTAAAGCATAAAAACCTTTTTATAATAATTGATAAGTGTCTTTAAAACATGAATAGCATGACTAGTTTCTCCTCTGGCCCAATATAGTTTTGCTTCTTCAAGCTTCCAATTCAAAGAAACTTTACCAATCTTTTCAAATTCTCTGAACTGTTGAATGCATTTTTCTGAAATCTTTTAAAAAATAAAATTAAAAAGATCCAGAAGCAAAATTAAAAACTTCCAGAACAAGGAAAAACAAGAAAGTAATGTTAAGTTAATCAAGACTTTGTTAAGGTAATCGAGATTTTGACTAACCATCTTGAAGTAGCATTAACATGTGTTATGTGGAAGATTTTTTACAAAAGTTTAACAGTCACTTAAATTTGCTTAATTTTGGATAAATATTTTTATCAAATTTTTAATAGATATCCACATTATAGTATTATTTGAAAGTATGTTAAAACATGCAAATAACAAGAACCCTCAGATAAACAAAGTTTCAAGTTAAACACAAAATATAATATATAATATATATTATTATAACATAATAAAAGTATATTATTTTGATTTAGTTCAGAGTGTTTTTTAATTTAGTTTTGGTCATTGTTATATTATTAATTAAAATATTGTTAAAAGATTTTCAATATAACTTAGTGAAACAGTTTTATCATTAATATCTGTTAATTTTTTAACATAAAATGAAAAAAAAAATTTTATATCCAGTTTTACAACCGAATGCAACACACTTGTTTAGTTTTCAGGCTATATATATATATATATATATATATATATATATATATATATATATATATATATATATATATATATATATATATATATATATATATATATATATATATATATATCTATGTATGTATGTATGTATGTATGTATGTATGTATGTATGTATGTATGTATGTATGTATGTATGTATGCATGTATGCATGTATGTATGTATGTATGTATGTATGTATGTTTGTATGTATGTATGAACAGACCTTGGCAGGAATGAGTGCATGAGCGGTGAAGTGCGTGCCTAAAATGGACTTGACGGGTAAGCACTTTCCCGGGCTTTTTTGATATTTAGATAAAAAAGCATATGGTTAAATTAAAATTGATTACATTTTAGTAATGGTTTTTTAAGTTTTACATTGTAATGTATTGTTTACTATCATAAATACATCAGAAAAATCAGCAATGGTTATTTTTCTGATTTTTATTCAAGCATCAAGTTTTCTAGAAAAATATTTAAAAACAACATTGGATTTGACCAAATATTTTAAACTCCGTTTTAATAGAGTTTAAAAATTTATTAGAAAATATAAGATCGCTTATTTATTCAAACGATTTTTTATTTTATAAAAGTTATTTTGTGATGCGTTTCTTTTTGTTTTCATATTTAAAAAGTTCCTTTGTTACATTTCTTCTTTGTGAATCATTTTTTTAAATTAAAATTTAAAAAATGCATAAAAATCACTCCAAGAAAGCAAGTAATTATGAGAAAAGACTTTTGTAATTAAAAACTTGAATGAATAAGTAATTAAAAACTTGAATAATAAGTTTTAAACTTTTAAATTTGTTTTTGTGTTAAGTAATTCCAATTTAAGTGAACGAATTTTTGTTACTGTTTAAAAATTTCTTAAAACATTTTAAAAAATCTTCAATTATGAAGTCTGTAACCTTTAGGACACTCACAAAAATGTAACAATGAATAAACTAAAGGATGAGTAATACTAAAGCATACTTAAACCATTTTACTTATTAAAGCAATATTTCATTTAAATGCACTAGATGTTTTTTACTATTTTTGTTTATATAAGTAAAATTCAACTCAACCTAAATAAAATTAAAAATATTGTATATTTGCACTAGCTATATATTGCCCGTGTAAACTGACTTACACAGGTGTGAAGGCAGGCGCGGGCGATTGCCCGCCGTTTCTGTCAAGGCCTGCATGTATGTATGTATGTATGTATGTATGTATGTATGTATGTATGTATGTATGTATGTAATTACGTATGAATTTATGTATGTATGTATATATGTATGTATGTATGTATGTATGTATGTATGTATGTATGTATGTATGTATGTATGTATATATGTATGTATGTATGCATGTATATAATTATATATATGCAGAGTTTATTTTTATTAAACAATTTAATACTTCCTATATTAAAACAGAAATCTTATACAAGTTTAAAGTTTCCTCATAAATGGCTGTGTAATATAGTAGGCCATCTTCATATAAATAAAAACAACAGTTGAATCCTAACAATGATATTAGTATGATGAAACAACCAAAGGAATTATAATATGGAAAATATTTTTATTTTTCAATTTTTTAAACCACAAATAAACTTATTTTAAATGAATATTAGAAATCATATTATATGCAAGTTGTACCTCAAATCTTTTTGACTCCCTTGCAATTTTACAGAGATGTCTAAGATTCTGCTCTGTAGCATCAAGAACATTTTCATGAACACAACCAATTTTTAAGACTGAAACAGACGCAACAAAAGCTGGCTCATAATACTTGAAATCGTTTCGTAGTTCACAGCAGTTTAAAAAACTGTTTGAAACATTACTAAAACAAAATTTTTTTTCAAAAATAAATAAAATTTAAAAGAAAAATATTTATTAAAGATATATTTATATAAAATGTTTCGGGGGAAAAAATAGTAGAGCCAGACTAACAGGCATGGCAGCAGGGAGTACAACTGGAGAAAAATTACCTATGTTTGTTATTGGAAAATCTAAAAACCCACGAGCACATTAAACAACTTCCTTACACATACAAATATCAGCTAAAATGTTGGATGACCAGAGACCTTCTTATAGAATGGGTAAAGAAGCTCGACTTTTTTCGTGTTTTCAATCTTTTCGTGCTCAGGACAGGAAAGTAGCACTCCTGGTGGATAACTGTTCTGCCCATCCACACATTGAAGGGCTAAGCAACATCAGCCTGATATTTCTTCCCCCTAACACCACATCTGTCCTTCAGCCCATGGATCAAGGTGTAATACTAAGTCTTAAAGCTCACTATTGTCACGAAATTGTGCATTTGTGTATCAAGACTGTCCGTAATAACGAACCCCTGCTAAAAATTCCTATACTTCAAGCAATGAAAGATCTTGTTTCTTTATGGAATGCTGTGTCAAAGGAGACTGTCATCAACTGCTTTAAAAAAGCTGGTATCAGCAAAATAAACAAAAGTATTGAAGAAGCTGATGATCATCCTTTTAAATCTTTGACAGAAGAACTTGAGCATTTGCAAGAGATCGATCCAAGTGACGTCCAAGAAGATCTCTCAGCGGAATCTTACTTTGGTTCAGATTGTGGTGTAGTAACCACCGGTTTACATGCTACTGATGCTGAAATCATTGCTCAGATTTTAGATCCTAATTTCGAAAACAACAATAATGAAGTTGGAGATAGTGTTGACAAAGGTATTGATGTTAAAGCCCACCATATTCAATTAGAAAATGCTTTTGAAACGCTTCAAAATGATTCGCTATAGAGCTCAAAATGAAATACAAAACCTATCACTATAACTAGAGGATTTAATGAAGATGGAAAAATGAAGATGGAAAAGATAATTTGCAACAATATCAGATAACAGATTTTTTCCAAAAGTTTTTGTTGTTAATGACTTTTTCAAAAAATAACTTTTTTTTACTTATTTTCAACCCGTTTCTTGATATCTCAAACTCTCGATAACTTGAACTTTTTTTATGGTCCCCTTAGTGTTTGAGATATTAAGAGTTGACTGTATAAATAAATAGATATATTACAACAACAAATATTCAAAACACTTCTATTACAAGTTTTGGATTTTCTTAAAACAAACTTATTTTCTGCTACTTTAAAAGTTATTCTACTTAGTAACCATTAATTATGTCAGCCATACTTTAAAAGTTGTTGTAGTAAGTAACCATTAGTAATAGCAGCTATACTTTAAAAGTTATTGTAGTTAGTAATCATTAGTAGCGTCAGCCTACTTTGTAAGTTATTGTAGTAATTAACCATTAGTAATTTCAGCCATACTCAAAAGGTAAACTTTTTGCTATTACAAACTTAATATAATATTTTGGTCATTACTAACTTAACATATGATATAACTAATGTAATTTAATAAATTAATTTTTTAAATTAAATTAGAAAAATTTTGAGGTTATAAATTTAGTAATATTTTAAAATTACCTTTCTAGAAAACTTGAAGCTTTTTCAAGCATATTTAATGTAAAACATTTTGATAAAAAATTGTACAATGATTTTGAAGCTTGACGACTTTTTGGTACTTTGTGAACAACATTTAATTTAGCATTATTCAAATGAAAATGAAATGCATCTATATCCCCACAGTTCAAATATCTTAATGACTGATATAGATTTCCATTGAAACCAAGATTATCTGTCATATCACAACTGTAAAAAAAATAAAATTAAACTAAAGAAAATTTATATTCATGATTTTATTTTATAAAATTTATAAATAATTATATTTATTACTTTTTCTTTTATATATAAATATAATACAAAATAAAATAAAAAATACAAATATACAAAAAAAATTAGACCTTATCTCATTAATATCCCAAATACTATTTCTCCAAGCAATCTCAAACTTAATTTCTTCAAACTAAAAAACATTTTTAAACTAAACTTTAATTTAGAATCAGCATATGCTTGTAAGTTAATAACACTGACCAACAGAAAAATGTAAGTTAATAACAGTGACCAACAGAAAAATGTTGCAGCTTCAAAATTATTTGTGAATTCATAAAGAAGTCCGTAAGTCTTCATAAAGAGTTTGCTTTGGAGATATTGTTATTCTTTTTCAGAATTTCTGGTTTTAAAGTGGTTTTGAAGTGCAAAATTTACATTCAATATAAATTTAAAAAATAATTTCTGAATTAATAATAATTAAGAAAATAATAATTTCTGTTACATATGTAGTTAAATCTGTTTAAATACATTTAAATTTTGTTTTTATTTACATAAAAACAAAATTGTCAATGAAAAAATAATAATAGCTCTTTCATAAACCTATAGTTTGCCAGTAAGCAACTTAAACTTAACCAGATAGTTTGCCAGTAAACAACTTCACCTCAAAATTATGATGTCAAAAATGATGACAGTGTGGAAGAAGTAAAATCTAACAAACCTTCACATCCCATATTTATCTTTTTTATAACAAAAGAGAATACACAGCACCAATAGACTCGTAGAATTAAGAACTGATCTCATTTGAGACAAAAAAGGAAGCAGAACTTCAAAGGTTAAGAATACAATAATAGAATCTTCTCAAACATAATGTTATGGTCTCATATTACAATGTTAGAGGCTTAATTTCTTTTTTTAATTACAATGTTAGAGGCTTAATTTCTTTTTTTTTTTTAAAAAAGAAACAAAATAATTTGTTTGCTACAATGCATTAGCTTGAGTAAATGTTTTAACCATAATCAAACTAAATGGAGACTATTCATAAACTTCTCCAAGCTTAGTTTAAAAGCCGTGGCACTTCACAATACTCTCTTTGTTCCATTTTTGTTGTTCATACAGTTTACATAAAAGAGACATGAAAAAATGAAAGCATTTCTGAATCAATCAAACATGCTGAACACAAGCATTAAATCTTAAGCAATTTTAAAGTCATTTCTGTACTTTTAGAAATGCAACTATAATGGAACTAAATACTGTTGCTAGTATTACTGTTGTTATGCATGTGAAATAGTAGTGATAGTGAATCACATTCAAGTTAAATGACTTGTAATGTGATTTAATGGCTTGTATGGATTCAAAAGATTCTCGTACTCCGCCTTTATATATATAGCTGATTCTGATAAAAAAATGTTGTCAATGATATGACCTAGAAAAGACAGGCCTTAAACTAGTTAATAAAAAATTTTCTAGATTGACCTCTCAGTGATAAATAGGGATTCCATCACATTATTTCAGTATTAAAACAAAGATATCAGGTCCATTGAAATGCAGCTATGCTTGCAAGTTACTGCAAGTCTCTTTGTAAGAATGTGTGGAACTAACCTACAAGAGGATACCACTACATGATTTTATTCACACTGAACAACCTGTTAGATATTCACACTGAACAACCTGTTAGATATTCACACTGAACAACCTGTTAGATATTCACACTGAACAACCTGTTAGATATTCACACTGAACAACCTGTTAGATATTCACACTGAACATCCTGTTAGATATTCATCAACCAATGTAAAACCCTTAGTATATAACTAACATTCATAAAAATTTGAATGCACTTTCAATAATTTTGGCACATGTAATTAAGTTGTGTTGTTTTTACTTTATAGGTATATACATTATTGTGTATGTATGTAATATATATACATAAATGTATATGTATTATTTACATTTTGTATGACAAAATCTATAAGGAGTTAATAAAGACTTTTTGCTTCATTTGCTTGTCTTAAAAAAAGATTTGTTTAATGCAGCTTAGGCAAAATAGTTTATTATCTAAAACAACTTATTTTAGGAAATCAATTATTTTAAATAATTTATTTCCTAAAATTACTTTTTGCAATGCATTTCAAATATTTATAACTCTATGTATACAGTCTGTAAAATGTTCTAATGCAAAAAATGATGTTTCTGAAAAATGCAGAACACTTCAGAAATATTTAAAAAAAAAAAAAAAAAAAAATTCAATTACAAATGAGCTGAAAAATCTGACTGATAATTGAAATTGAAAAAATGTTCGAATGATCTAATTATTGTTCAATTGTGTCTAGAAAAAACATCTTAAGATTTGCAAAAACTATTTTTTAAATTAAGTTTAAATACTCAGAAATTCAATAACTTTAATCAATTTCAACTAATAGTTGCATATGCAATTGCAACTGATAGTTGCATATGCAATTGATACTGGTAATAAACTATAGCTGAGTTTTTTAGAGAAAACTTTGTATATAAACTTGTAGAACAAACATTTAAAACAATAATATCTGAAACACAAAATATCAGCAGTAAATAAAGCAATTAGATTAAAAATTAACTTTTTATTTATATCATCAACTTAAAGTAAACACTTCAATCAAACAAAGGGAGGGTATTGGGGAGGGTAATCTTTAATTTTTATACAACATAAAAGCAATAGGGGAGAGTGAAGTGCTATGATAATCTTTTGGTTTTTGCTTTGTAACTATTTTATTTAAAGGAATTGATTTAAGCCATTGGTGCAATTTGTAGATTAAACTTATACCTATTAAATTAGGTCCATGAATTATCAAAATATAACATGTTAAAACTGTGAGGCTATTTAAAGTAAAATTTGTATCAAGGTACCCCGCCCATGGGTACCTTGATACAAATTTTGTTTACTTGAAAGACAAACAAATTAATAATTATAACTCAAATAATGTATCCAATGATCCGAATCACATTTCATAAATGCAGGTATATCGTTTTTAATCTCATTCTAAAATGTCAATTGATAATGGTTTTATATTGAAATTGGATCTTCTAGTATTTAAATAAACCTCTTAAAAATTGACTGTAAATATTAAGTAAATATTAAATATCTCTTAATGTTAAAAGATTGTTTATAACAAAATGGAGTACTAATCTACAGTTTTAAGACGCCCCCCACAAATGTTGTATCAAGTTATCCAATACTTGCTAATAGAATACAATTGCTTTATTTTTAGTATCAAATTTTATTTTCAACAGTTGTGTTTAATGGAGTAAAGAGCTTATGGATTGTAGTTTAAAAAAAAATGGTACTTACCAATAGACACATCGAATAACATACCTTAAAACTTATGAACTTTAAAAAACTAATAAATTACTTAGTCATCAAAAAAACACAAGCCTAATGATATTTGATAATATAATTTTCTTGTTAATACATAGCTCTAGTAATGACTTTTTCACTGTATGAAAGTGGTTGTCACAACACTTAAGGTGTTTCCTCAATTGCAATGTATCATGGTGCCCTAATCTCCCCTATGTAATTTGTGTTATTACCTTAGCTGCATCAATTTGTGAGAGACCTTTCATGTAAACTGTTGATATGTGATGAAGACCAGAGTTCATTAGATTCTAAAAAAATGACAATGTGTTTAAAACACCCTATATATATATACATATATACCCTTATATCAAAGTCGAAAGAGACTTTAATGGAAAATAAAATCTCATTCAACAACATTTAAACAACTTCAACAACTAAGCAATATTTTAATATCGTTTAAAAGTTAAAACAATTAAGATAATGCGGAAGTACATTAAGTTTTATTGTTTTTTTTAAAAACCACAATAATATAGCTTGTTGCTACAAGAGAGTATTACTACATCAACTATCCTTCTGCTACAAGTGAGTGCTGCTCCACTATCTTAATGCCTGCTGCTAAAAGGAAGCGATGTTACATTGATCTTATAGCCTGCAACAAGAGAGTGCTGCTACAAGAAAGTGCTGCTACATCAACTGAGGGTTTGGTTTGGGCAAGCAATCTATCATTTAAAAAAAACAAAAAAAACTTTATTCAAGCTTTTAAACTTTTTCTGGTCTGATTTATTAGCATTCTCTAAAAGCATCTTCTATAGATATATATATCTATATTATATATATATATATATATATATATATATATATATATATATATATATATATATATATATATATATATATATATATATATATATATATATATATATATCATCTTTTAGGAAAAGTGAGGTTGGCAAAAAAAAATTAAATACAAAGATTTTACCATAAAACATAGAAACAAGGTCAGCAATTTTTTGATGACCTTGGTCGGCGTTGCCGAATGCCGATATATATATATATATATATATATATATATATATATATATATATATATATATATATATATATATTAGGGTGGAGTAATTTTGGAATCAGAACCATAGTAACCCTGGAGTAAATAGATTATCAAAAAATAATAAAATGTATAACATGTACTTGCTATTAATGCCTGGAAAATTGCTGGTTTACAAAAATGTACATTTATTAAGACATAATCTATTTTCAAGGAAAAGCGCTATTTTTTGATTTTTTGTTTTGTTATTTTTAGATAATTTTTAAATTATAATTTATAAATAGCCAAATAATTTATAGAAAAAATGCCTAAGAGCAAAATCCAGGAAAACTCATTTGGAAAATATTCTAAAATACGGAGGCCTCCCATCAGAAATGCTTCAGCTGATCTTCCAACATTTTGTCAAATAATTCAATTTTTTTATTTTACTGAAAACAATAACCAAAACATTTCAAAACAGAATCTACTAGAAAAGGTTGAGAATTCTCTTAGTACTTTGTGGAATAAAGTAAACCCACGTCTTCCTCTTCTTCAGAGAAACTCAATCTTAAGAAAATTAAGAAATCTTTTTGAAAGAGTAAAATATATAAACCGAGGACATTGTAAATCTAAAAGTAAGGAGTAAATCAAGATTTGATTTTAAATAAACTCTTTGATATTTCATTATGTACTTGTGAATTAGCAACTGTTTTATGTAATGACAGAGATGTTAAGTGTAGCATCATCAATTGCCAGGTAAAGCACATCTTGTGTCTTTGTAAAACTAGAAAGGTATTTGATTAAATTTTTTATACATTATTGTATATATTGGAATATTTGTTGTTTTAATCTGCAGTTATTGTACTAAGAATTTTTTTATTATACTTTGATTTCATTTCAATCAAACTGAAATAGTTGATTATTTTCATAAATTATATTTAAGGTCCCTTCTGAAGACAGGGCATATATTTGTGACAAGAGAAACAAGATTGGTCCTAAAGGTATTTATCAGTTAGGAAAGGCTGATTTAAAAACTAGTACATTTACTCTGGAAAGGTTAGTTCAAGTAGAGCTTATAGATCATGTTGGAATTATTATATATATATATATATATATATATATATATATATATATATATATATATATATAATAATTTAAAATATAATAATAATAAAATATAAGTCTATAATTATAGTATATAAGAAAAAAATTAGATGCGTTTTTACTAATTTATATATATTTATATACATATAAATATATATAATTTATATGTATATAAATTATATATATTTATATGTAATTATGTACATATATAATTTCAAAATATTTTAATTGTTGGTCCTACAAAGTGTGCTGCTTGAGATAAATGGCTTTTTTTCTTTCTTCATATTTTAAATACTAAGCATTTTTACAGGTAAATGATTCTGAGGAAGAATATAGTCCAGTAAAAAGTTCTCAATATAATTGAATGAAACTTGATAGATTTACAATGGAGGCTGTCAGGTATAAAAAATTTACAATGGAGGCTGTCAGGTATATAAAATTTACAATGGAGGCTGTCAGGTATATAAAATTTACAATGGAGGCTGTCAGGTATATAAAATTTACAATGGAGGCTGTCAGGTATATAAAATTTACAATGGAGGCTGTCAGGTATATAAAATTTACAATGGAGGCTGTCAGGTATATAAAATTTACAATGGAGGCTGTCAGGTATATAAAATTTACAATGGAGGCTGTCAGGTATATAAAATTTACAATGGAGGCTGTCAGGTATATAAAATTTACAATGGAGGCTGTCAGGTATATAAAATTTACAATGGAGGCTGTCAGGTATATAAAATTTACAATGGAGGCTGTCAGGTATATAAAATTTACAATGGAGGCTGTCAGGTATATAAAATTTACAATGGAGGCTGTCAGGTATATAAAATTTACAATGGAGGTAAAATTTCAGGTATATAAAATTTCTATACATATTGATTTTAGATGAGATGATTTTTATATATTATATATACTATTATATATAATATAATAGTATATATAATTTTATATATAATTTTTTATATATTATACTATATTAAAAGAGCGAAAAAAAATCATAAGTTTCACCATTGTTCATCTCCAGTAAGTTTTTTTTAATGTGGGAGAGGAGAGGGTAAATATAGAATGTTAAGGGATCACATATAGATAATATGCTTTGCTTTTTCAGTTTTGTTTATTTATTTCAAAGTTTCTTATTTGTAGGTATGATGTCTCATCTTGTGCTGCAGCTGCACTAGCAAATGCTCTACTTCTAGATTATGGAATCATTAAACATGATTTGAATCAAGTTGTAGATCGAAGCAAAATTGAGAGGTAAATACTATTTCTTTATATAAGTTAGACAAATATAAATATATCTCTTTATTTATTAGTTATATAAATGCTTGTTTACAAAACATTTAATATAATATTTAGCTAAATATAATACTTTGAGTTGTTTTATAGAGAGAAGAAGAAAATAATGTCAAGATAACAAAATGTGATCAACATGATAATAATTTAAGTAACTTGGTGTGTTTGGGTGTTAATGGTAAAGATAATAAAAATGTAATTTAGTTTAAGGATGTCATTGAAAATGGAGAAACTTGCTTGTCGAGAGTTACTGAAAAAGAACATCATTTAACTTTTACTAATGAAAATAGTTTTAAAAATGGTTCATATCTCTCTCATAAAAATCTCTCATCAAATGGTGCAACTGGTTTGCTACAAAGTGTATAAGTGTA